>NC_056735.1:1929537257-1929682119 GCF_019279795.1 Protopterus annectens | reverse complement strand
TGCCCCACCTCTGTGCTCGAAAGCAACTACCCTCACCTACACCTTGACATTCTGGCTGCAAGTCAGTTCTACAATCATTTATGCTGTGTATTCCCGCCTATGGGGCTTATATATGCCGTTTTCCCCGCACTTATCTGTGATTGGCCATTTTGGAATTGTATCCACTTCACAAAACCTGCTTTGTCATGCTCTACTTTCTATTCATTCCTATATATTTGCTATTACTGCATTTCTGAGTACAGCTGTCGTGGCTTAGTGGTTCAGTACCTTAACTATGGTGCATGGTATCCTGGGTTCGAACCTGATTTTATGACTGTCTGGACAGGCTATGGGGTGTGTCTGTGTAAAGGCAGTTTTGTTACAGCTTGCTCAACGTTGCCCGCTGGTTAGCTTGTTAGCACGGTCCGCAGCTCTGCGTAAACGGGGTGCGCTGGTTTACGCCTCATTTGGCTGTCAGCACGCATATTACGCACAGCTCAGCTAGCGTCACACAGTTTTAGCATGTGAAACCACTGCTCAGCCACGGGCACTCATTTTGCACCTGTTAAACCACTGCTCAGCTACGGGCACTCATTTTGCACCTGTTAAACCACTCCTCAGCTACGGGCAGATGCACTCACCTTGTTAAACTGTAGCTCAGCTATAGGCACATCTGGCATTTTCTATTGTTTTGTTACCTCACATTTCTTCAAAATAAATGGACTATTTCATTACATTTTACATAAATTGTGATTTTATATGTGTACATATTTGTCAGGGACTTGTTTCGTGCTTATTTTACTAAAAATAAAATTGATGTTGTGGGGGCTCGAACCATGGATGCCTGCTCTTCAGCCGACGTCTCTACCGCTACGCTATTGCTTCTTGGCTTACTTTGCATATTTAGTTCTTATATGCTTTCCCACTGACTGCTAACTGTGGCTGCGCTACGGGCACACCCGCGCAAACGAGCGCACTCATGGGAAAACATCTTTACAATTTAAAAAAAAATTATAAGATGTTCATTTGTACATTTTATGTTCGTAGTCTGTGGGGGCATGTGTTGTGTTGTGTTTATTCACATTTCCATGGACTCTGTCATGGGTGTTTACTTTGGGCACTTTTACTCTTCTGGGGGCGTGTCCGCTTGCAGGGCTCGGCCTACGGACACGCCCCCTACTGTCTTACACAGACCGTGTTAGCCTTAGGTGTGATTTAGCATGCTCTCATGAATATGCAGAGCATGCTGACATCACTCCATTTAACTGCAGCCTCCGTGTAAGAGTTATAGCTCTTACACGGAGGCTTCGTGAATCCTGCCCAATGTCTGTAAGAAGCATGGTTTGTTAATCTCTGTTGTAGGAGTAGAAGTTTGCAATTGTTTTATGACTTCCAGAAGCTGCACCAGATCTGAGAAAACTCTTGATTATGTATTATTGACATGTAGGTGCTAAATCCTGGCAAATATTTATAAATGGAAGGTTGCATGGGAATCACAAGTCAGATGATCAGATGTATATGATGTCATTCTGAACAGAAATAATGTTTTCCTATTAGCTAAGATGGAAGTCACAGGGCAGTCTATTCTTGTAACCTGACAAAGAAGGATCTCTCACCCACATCCTTTGCCTTGCTCCAGTAAATGACCAGGGAATTGGATTCTTTAGATCAGTCAGGAAAATATAGTGAGATTAGTTAAGAACTGTTTTTCTGTAACTGTATGAACCTGTCCACCTGTGTTATTTTTAGTATTTCCTGTGATTGAAACTCTGGTATTTATTGTAATAGTCATTTAGTATTTTCTTCTTCTATTATTGTTTATTATTATTTGTTATTCCATATATTTAAACTTTTTATTGTGGCTGGTCCATTAGATAATATTTTAACCTTTGAATGTATTTATATCTATTGGAGATACTGTGCTCACACCTGAAAGCCTGGCTGTTTGGTCAACATAACCATTTGTGTTAATATTAATTTCAGTCTGTATAACTGAGTACCCTTGCAAGAGCCTTAGAGTAGCTGGCTTTGAGGTGTCTAGTGGCAGAGTAACTACCTTACATTCTGGGCAGAAGAGAGCATAGTTAGTAAATCTGTGCTGCCTTTACCAGGTGTGTGTGTGTGTGTGTGTGTGTGTGTGTGTGTGTGTGTGTGTGTGTGTGTGTGTGTGTGTGAAAATCAAATCTCACACTGTGTGTGTGTGTGTGTGTGTGTGTGTCTGTGTGTGTGTGTCTGTGTGTGTGTGTGTCTGTCTGTGTGTGTGTGCATCAGCTACCTGGAGCAGGGACATGAAGCACTGGTTTTACTGAGAGAGCATTGCAGGACTTGGTTTGGACACTCAGCTGAGATCTCATCCCTATAGCTGTACCATTTGGGAGTCTTATTGGGGACCTGGAGGGAGACAGATAGAGAAGTCCAGGCCCCAGATTGAGTGTGTTCTCTGTGCACTCTTAAGGGAAATTGTACTTGATGCAGAGAGGTCGGCATCTGAAAATACTGAGTTTATCCAGTTATATTCCAAGTGAACGTCTTTCTCCAGTGTCAGTGATGAGGATTCAGGCTCCTTGATTACTGGCCCAGAGAGGGGATGTCACAAATTATTTGTAGTTTTTCTTTTCTTTTCCTTTTTTTTTTCATGTGAGTAAGCTATTGGGGTTGATGGGCTAATGTATTAACTGGCCATTTACTGCAGGGAAGACATCATTTATTTGCACCTCAGTTAACCAGGCTGTATAGCTGGTCTCCTTAGAAATCTTTGGCAGTCACTGCCTAAGATTATGTCATTATGTCAATGTGTTGCTCTGCAGTATTAATGCTAAATACTGAACCACACATAGGATTCAGAGAAATGGGTGAAACGACAAGTGTTGTTTTTTTTTTCCTGTTTTTATTTTTTTTCCACAAGTCCGTATGTTCATATTAGGCTAGCCAAGGTCCCACCGGTTTACTAAGGCAATGATTAATACCAGACACCTTATTAGTTTTGAACCCTTAACATAAGGACTACAGGGGCCTGACTAGGAGTATAGTTAAGATTGCCCATCCAGCTATCCAGGTTACACTTATAGGATCATAGGAAGTTACTAGGCTAATGACCCTAAGGCCCTTTCAAACCTTGCCAAAATGTACCCTTATTTCCACTGTCAGCACCTATCACCCTTGTCTAAGAGGGACACTGGTGGAACCCCCAGGGTGAATTTGGGGTTACCCATCCTATCATCCAGATTGCTTTTGAAGGGGGGCAATGAGGTGGTTTGCTTGACAGGAAGTGGGAGTCTGTTCCCAAGGTGTGGTAACATCTGAGAGACAAATCTGTCACTTCAGCAGATTCTATTAATGTCACATACCAGGTTAAGGCTTTTAGAGTAAGTAACCTATATAACATTTGACTTATGGATATGCAGCATTTCCAATAAAGCATGGGCAAAGATTGCCTTATGTGCAAGGCTGAGATTGCCTCTGAGTAGTTTTTATGAAACAGAATAAAGTGACAATGATTTCAGATGATCCGCAAAGGACAGATGCTGAAGACATTGAATTCTCCTTGTGAGGAACCTTTGTGGTTTCTCCAAATGCTGCAGGTGCTGGGAAAGGTACATACCAAAAGGGACATTGTACTCATTCATTGGCCTGATGAGGGAAGAGTACAGGGAGGTTATATATTTTTTTTTCTGGAGGCAATGCCCTTACTTATGAGATAAGCAATACAGAATGCCTTTCTAACCACTGTGGAGACATGGTGATTAAAGGTAAGGTTGCTGTTAACCTGAGTGTGCAGGTCCCTCACCACTAAGTGCATACTTAGGGTGTTGTTATTGATGTGGTAATTAGCAAGAACAACGCTCTTACTGAAAGGGACGATAACACATTTTTGCATTGAGTGTAAGGCAGTGATTTGGCACCATTCATTGGTTTATGTAAGACCCTCTAGTAGGATGTTGACATCATTTGGAGATTCTATGACCACTCCCAGTTTGCAGTCATCAGCAACCTTTGTCAGCCACAGACATTTTTTGCTTGTACTTCAGAGAAATACATTCCAAACATTAGATGTCCCAGGACTGATCCCTGTGGAACACCACTGGTTGCAGGTCTGCTGTTGGAGGTGGATTCTCCTATTTTGACTATATAGGTTCTATCAATGAGCAAGTTAGTGACCCATCTAATGATATAAGGGCTGAAACCTAGCTGGGTGAGTCTGTTAATGATGCCTGAGTGGGGACTGTGTCGAAAGCCTTGGCTAAGTGTATGTAGGCTGTATGCTCAGATTTCCCCTCATCAAAGGCCTTGGAGACTGTCCTAAAGAAGCCCACCAGGTTTAACAGGCATGTTCTCCCTTTGAAAATCCAAATTGAGTAGGGTCAAGTGTTTGGAGATTACCTATATCATCGTTGATAAGGTCCATTATGACGTTCTCCAATGTGTTGCAGATAAAGCTAGTCAGGTTAATAGGTCAATAGTTCCCTGGGTCAGTGGAAGTGCCACCTTTTTCCTAGAGGATAAAGGTGGCTCTTTTCCATTCAGCTGGGATGAAGCTGCTGCTTAGACTATGATTGAAAAGACTACCCAATGGTATTGCTAATTTTTGTTTCAGCCCATGTAGGAAACAACCTGTGATGTTATCAGGTCCCATAGATGCTGTGTTTTTGACCTTAGTGAGGGCATTCACGACCTACTCTTTTGAGATACAAGGTAGAGGACAGGTGTTAGTGATGTCATGGGGTATGTGTGGTGGGGAAAAGGGGAGTGAAGTTTTCACAGAACCAGTCAGCAAAATGGTTAGCAATGTCCACAGGCTCAGTATATGTCTTATCATTCACTACTAGTTTGGCACAGATCTGGTCCTTTCCTTTTAGGTTATGAAAATGTGATAAAGGGAGGGGCTGCCAGCCCAGCAAGATAGAATTTTGTAAATAATTCTATGCCATTGTAAATATTAATATCATCCACAGGCTTGTCTGACAAATGCAAGAAAACTGTGTTATGTGCTGAACTTCAAAAATGTAACCACAATGCACCCTGCTGGAAGAAAGCTGATAAGTAAAGAATTTTACAATTGTGTGTGATCTCAAGCTCGGAGACAGGATGTCTGCAGCTAGAAATTCTTTCTATTGTCATAAGACAGAGATAATTACTAGGTTTCACATGTAAAGTGTCTTATATTGCTGTGACTTCCTGGCAGGTACAGATAAAAAAGAAATGTTAAATGTTGAGTCTTTGTTAGCCTGGGAACTAAATCAGAGAAGTGACAAGAAAGATGTAATCTGAGATGACTCAACAGTAATGTGTATTATCAATTTAAGGAACATCTCAGAAATAAAGATAGCATTTTGTATTTTGTTCTGAATCTGACAACAATTCACCAGCACTTGCTTTGCTCTGTAACTAAGATATTTAGAAAAGTGATTTCTCTTACAGATAGCTAGAAATAGTAAGATTAGTCTAGCCGTTTTCTATAGTTATGTGAGACTATCCTACAATGTTGTTTTTAAGTATTTCCTGTGATTTCTGAACTCTGTATTGTCATTGTGCTGAACTAATGAGTATTGTCTTGTGTTTTTTTTTATTATTTATTATTAAATATTGTTAAACCTTTAAACTGTGACTGTTTTGTGTAGAGATAAGTTAAGCTCGTAGAGTAATTGCACGTAAAACAAGCAGGTCCATGCTAGAAGAAACATCAACTTTATTTACAAAAAACAAAACTGATTAAGCGCTTTCACCCACAATTGGGCTTCTTCAGAGTCAGTGAACCATACAACAATAATTGCTTAAATACTTATTTGAATACTTAATTGAAACAATAAATGACATGAGTACCTTGAATACAATTAAAAATTAATCCTCCAATGTCCAAATTCAGCTTATAATCTTGTGCTTGCTGAAACAGCATAAGTAAACAGCATAATAATGTGAAACATATTAATAAATATAATATTGTTAATTGATGAAGTTTCTAATAAAATAATAAAAAAAATTGGATGATCATGAAATATTATACAAATATAATGTGTCCTAAATAAACTGAGATTTTAGTTTTAATACACAAGCTGTAGAAATACTATCATTAATGCCTGGTGCATTAGATGCATCCAGGCGTAGCTGCCACAGGCATTCCCTGACTTTTAGTAGCGTTTTGAAATCTCCCCCCAAATCTTTCTATTTAGCTTGTCAATAACAAAAAATAAAAATGTATTATAGTTAGTACAAACATTGCTGTGGTTAAATAGGGCATTGGTTGTTTTCTTGTTCCTAATGTCCCTAATATGTTCTAAAATACGAAGTCTCAGCTTTCTTGTAGTCATCCCCACATAGAATACAGTGCATGATAAGGATTTAGCCACACAGACAACCATCCTTGTGTTGCAGTTACAATGTCCTGGACATCTTAGTGTTCTTTTGTTACTGCAAACTTGTACATATGGTCCATCATTAATGAATTTACATACACTACATGTACCGCATTTACTCATATGTGAGGGTCTGCTGTCATAGTCCGTGGGATTTTTCTCAAGTAATTATTTTAAATTAGAACCTCTACTGTTAATGAACTTAGGAGTTATACATATTATATCTTTGATGTCTTGGGTAAAAACACTATCCCATCCAGCATTAATAATGTTTCTAACTTTATGCCCTGTTGAGTTAAATTCCATCACCATACCAGCAGAATAATTATGACTAGAGTTATCATTAACAGGGATGTTAGCATTGTCCAGTTTTCTGTTGTTGTCCAAGAGGATGGGCATGTAATCAATAGATCTTCTCCCCTCAATTTCTATACTATGTTTGTAAAGTAGTTCCATTGGGTATCCTCTGTCTCTAAACATATCTACCAATTTCATAATTTCTGTTTTAAAACAGGTATCTTGACTTATTAATCTCGATATCTGTATCATTTGCCCCTTGACCACATTTTCCTTTTGGTGGTCAGGGTAGCAACTGTTAATATGCAAAAAAGAGTTACTGCATGTTTTTCTACGAAACATCTTAGAGTGTATTTGTTCATTCTCTATATATAACTGAATAACCAGGAACTCAATTTGGTGTTTATCAATGTGATTTATAAATTTTAAAAACTCACATGATGAATTTAAATACCTATCGGTTGAACACCCCATCATTCCATCAATATTTGGTATTCCTAAAATCCATAAGAATGAAAATTGTCCAACATTTAGGCCTATTGTTGCAGCAGGTGGTTCAAAGACCATATATTTTAAAAGACTTGTGGCATTTGTTGGATTGCATAAGGAATACCATTATTGATGTTGGTAATGATTTTTGGTTTGTGACGGTTGATGTTGTCAATCTGTTTTCAGTGATCCCCCACCAGATCGGGTTGGAAATGTTTAGTAATAACCTGTTGAAATATAGTAATTTATATCAAGTAAAGAGGTACCTTTTGTTAGAATTATTAGACATAGTACTCCATAACAATTTTATAATCTTTGATGACGAGTATTATAAACAGACCAATGGGGCTGCAATGGAAGCTAGATGTGCACCATTTTATGCCAACCTGGTTTTGGCAGACTGGGAGCAGAATTTTGTTTTTAAATCAGAATAGAAGTCCAAAATCATGTTATATCTATGATATTTGGACAATATTCTGATTTTTTGGAAGGGCTCAAAGAATGAAGTGGAGGCATTTATCAGTTATTTGAATCAAACAAATGAGTTTTTGAAATTTACAAATCACATTTATAAACACCAAATTGAGTTCCTGGATATTCAGTTATATATAGAGGTTGTACGAATACATGCTAAGATTTTTCGTAAAAAAAAATACAGTAACTCTTTTTTGCATTACAACAGTTGCCACCCTGACCACCAAAAGAAAAATGTGCTCAAGGGGTAAATGATTCGGATATCCAGGTTAATAAGCCAAGATACCTGTTTTAAAACAGAAATGATGAAATTGGTAGATATGTTTAGGGAGAGAGGATACCCAATGGAACTACTTTACAAACATAGTATAGAAATTCAGGGGAGAAGATCTAGTGATTTCATGCCCATCCTCTTTGACAACAACAGATAACTGGAGAATGGCAACATCCCTGTTAATGATAACTCTAGTCATAATTATTCTGCTGGTATGGTGTTGGAATTCAACCCAACAGGGGCTAAAGTTAGAAACATTATTAATGCTGTATGGGATAGTGTTTTCAACCCAAGACATCAAAGATGTAATAGGTATAGCTCATAAGCTCATTAATAGTAGAGGTTCTAATTTAAAAGAATTACTTGAGAAAAATCCCATGAACTATGACAGCAGACCCTTACATATGAGTAAATGCAGTACATGTAGTGTATGTAAATAAATTAACGACGGACCATATGTACAAGTTTGCAGTTACAAAAGAGCACAAAAATGTCCAGAACATTGTAACTGCAACACAAGGATGGTTGTCTATGTGGCTACATGCTTATCATGTACTGCATTCTATGTGGGGGATGACTACAAGAAAGCCGAGACTTTGTGTTTTAGAACATATTAGGGACATTAGGAACAAGAAAATAACTAACACCCTGTTTAACCACAGCAATGTTTGTACTAAATATAATGAATTTTTATTTTTTGTTATTGACAAGCTAAATACAAAGGATTTTGGGGGAGATTTTAAAACCCTACTAGAAGTCAGGGAATGCCTGTGGCAGCTATGCCTGTATGTATCTAATGCACCAGGCATTAATGATAGTATTTCTACAGCTTGTGTATTAAAACTAAAATCTCAGTTTATTTAGGACACATTATATTTGTATAATATTTCATGATCATCCAATTTTTTTTATTATTTTATTAGAAACTTCATCAATTAACAATATTATATTTATTAATATGTTTCACATTATTATGCTGTTTACTTATGCTGTTTCAGCAAGCACAAGATTATAAGCTGAATTTGGACATTGGAGGATTAATTTTTAATTGTATTCAAGGTACTCATGTGATTTATTGTTTCAATTAAGTATTCAAATAAGTATTTAAGAATGTATTGTTGTATGGTTCACTGACTCTGTGGAAGCCCAATTGTGGATGAAAGCACTTAGTGAGTTTTGTTTTTTTGTAAATAAAGCTGATGCTTCTTCTGGCATGGACCTGCTTGTTTTACTAGTTTTATTCTGCTCATTCTAGAGTACGTGCATGTATTTGGTGATAATATATAAGTCACCCCAATAGCATTAGCCCTGGTTTACACTTACTGTTTGGATAACAGTAATATTACACAGTGGAATTGGGCACCCTTTGGTAAGGGGCTTTATAGTAGCTGATTAGAGTAGTTGATGGCAGTGGATTACTACCTTATAGCCTGAGCAGAAGGGAGAATAGCTGGAGAACCTGTGCCAGCCTTCCCTGGAGTGTCTGTGTGTTTGTATTTAACTCAAATCTCAAAGTGTGTGTGTGTGTGTGTGTGTGTGTGTGTGTGTGTGTGTGTGTGTGTGTGTGTGTGTGTGTGTGTGTGTGTGTGTGTGTCTGTCTGTGTGTGTGTGAGCTACTTGGGCAGGGACACAAAGCACTGGTTGGACAAAGAGGGTACTGAAGGTTTTTCTTGACTACTCAGCTAAGATCTGAACCCTATAGCTGTGCAAGTGGGGAGTCTTATTGGGGATCTGCAGAGAAAGGGAGAAACCAGCCCAAGACTGACTGTGATCTCTGTGTGCTCTTAAGAGAAATTGTACTTTACTGTGTGTGTACTTGTTATCCTCCCAATGTGGATGCCCATCAGTGGTGCTAGTGGTGAGGATGCCGCAATTCTTTGCTGTAATCTGGACTGGCTAATAAAGGGGGCCCACCCAAAGCTTCTTTAAGCTTCTGGAATGCCTGCTTACATGCTGAGGTCCACACTACCTTATCTAGCCTGTTTTTCCTTCTCAGGTCTGTGATGGGAAGCAGCTATGGTACTCTAACTGGGGACTAACTTTCTGTAGTATCCTGCTGTCCCTATAAATGCCCACACCTGTTTTTTGGTAACAGGTGCAGGCAATGCTTGAATGGCTTCCACTTTGGCAGGTTCGGACCTGATCTTACCACTCCTCAATCTATGTCCCAGGTAGGAGACCTCTGCCATACCCACCTGACATTTGCTGGCTTAATGTTCACCCTGCCCTCTGTAGTCTGCCCAGCACCTCCCTGACATGCTGAAGGTTCTCTTGCCAGGAATAGTTGTAGATGGCAATATCATCTAGGTAAGCAAAGACAAATTCTCCTGCTCCTGCTAGGATATGATCTACCAGCCTTGAGAAAGCTGCTGAGGCATTTTTCATCCCAAAGGGCATCTTTGTGAACTCATACAAGCCAAAAGTAGTCACAAAGGCTGACCTCTCTCTAGCAGTGGGAGTCAAGGGCACCTACCAATAACCCTTGGTAAGATCAATGGTTGTAAAATACTTAGCCCCACCCAGTTGCTCTAGGGCTTTTTCTGTCCTAGGCATGGGTAAGCATCTGACTCTGTGTGACTATTTAATTCCCTGTAGTCCACACAAAACTTGGTGCTGCCATCCTTCTTTCGCACTAGCACCACTGTGGAGGCATGGGGACTGCTGGACTCTTGAATTACCCTTAGTTCCAACATTTCCTATATCTCCTCCATCAGAGCCTGTTTGACTATCTCAGGCAACCTATAATGGGTCTGCCTATAAGGCCTTTGGGGTCCTGTATCCACCTGGTGCTGCATCTGGTGGGTGCACCCTGGTTTGTCAGTGAACATGTCCCCAAACTCCTGTAACACTGCTCAGATTTCTCGAACCTGGGAAGGAAATAGCTGCTGGGACATTGCTACCGCTTCCACTGAGGTGTCAGTCCAAGCCTCACTGAGGAGATAATTCACCAGATCTCCCTCAGACTCCTCTTGCAGTCCACTGCAAATACTTATTACAAGGGCCTCCCGATCATGGTAAGGTTTCATCATGTTAACATGGTACAGTTTGTGCCCCTGCCTCCTGCCTAGCAGTTCTACCATGTAGTTAACATTACTGACCTTCCTTACCACATTGTAAGGTCCCTCCCAGGCTGCTTGCAGCTTGTTGTGTCTGACAGGAATGAGAACCATTACATGCTGCCCTACAGCATACTCTCTAGCTCAAACATTCCTGTCATAACAAACCTTGTTCTGCTGTTGGACTTTTGCTAGGTTCTCCTGGGCCAAGTCTATGAGTTCCCTGAGCCTTGTTCTGAGATTTAGGACATACGCCTCAACAGACTCCTTGTGGGATTCACATTCACCCTCCCGCTGATCTCAAATTAAATCTAGAGGCCCCCTCATCTTATGCCCATATAACAACCCAAAGGGTGTAAAACCTATGGATTCCTATGGAACCTCTCTGTAAGCAAACAACAGAAGGAGCAATTATTTGTTGCACTCCTTCTTAAACTGGTCTGCAAATGCCCATAGCATGAACTTGAGTGTAGAGTTTAACCTCTCAACAAGACCATTAGTCTTGGGATGGTAGGGGGTGGTCTTTAAGTGCTTCACCCCACAGTACTTCCACAGACAAGCCAGCAGGTCATAACATGAAATTGGCACCTCTGTCAGTCAGTATTTCTTTTGCGAAACCTACCCTGCTGAAAATCTCTAACAAAGCTGCCACCTTTTCTGCCTCAGTGGAGGACAAAGCCACTGCCTCAGGTAATCTTGTAGCATCATCTACTGTCACTAGGATATACTTTTTCCGTGTGGAACTTGAAGTACTCAGAGGCTCCACAATATCCATAGCTACCCTCTGAAATGGCTCCACAATCACAGGCAAAGACATCAAAGGAGCTTTCACCTTGTCACTTGCCTTGCCTACCTTTTGGCACTATTCACAGATCCTGCGGTACCCTAATATATCTCTGGAAATCCCAGGCCAATAAAAGTTCTGCAAAATATATCTCTTTGTATGTTTTATGCCCATATGACTTGCAAAGGGAATATCATGGGCTATGGCTAGAAGTGCCAGATGGTAGGCTCTAGCCACCACCAACTCCTGTACTCTCTCACCATCTAGCCCTCCCTCAGGAGTCTACTGTCTATACAGTAGCCCTTTGTCCCAGTCTACATATTCCCCCTTCCCTTGAGAATCAGGTGCCTCATTAGCTACTTGCCTCAGGCTTTGCAATGTAGAGCCTGAGAGCTGTGCCTGTCTCATCTCTCTCTCTTTGTAACCCTTCCCAGCTCCCATTACACAGGAAGTCTGGTATCCCCTGACAGCAGTGTCTCACTGTCAGCCTGGGTACTACTACTCACCTCTGCCCTTACAATCACTCTGTCCAAGGGAAAATTAGTACCCAAAAGCAGCTGTGGCTCACCTTCAGTCTCACTGCTACAGGGTAGCCCCCTCCCTGAAGTAACCACCTCAAAAGTTCTGACTGCAAGTATGCAGTCTGTCTGGGTCTCCCCAGGCTACCAGACCCACATGCTTGTCTCCAAGCCTGACTGCATGTAACTGGATAAACACATGGTACTGCCTCATCAAATTCCTTCCTTATCAGGACATCTGCAGGATGGTACTTTGGTATCCTTGCTGTCTCAAGACAACCTACTATTGGCATTTTTGTCATTCTCACTTACTTGCCCTATCACCTTTTGTTCCCCACCTTGCCTCCATGGACATCTATATGCCATCATACTGGTTGCATTAAAAAATTAACCCTAGGTTCTGGATGTGTACCTGAACAAGTGGCTTCTCCTACTACTAGTAGAATCTGTTAGGGCAGTCTGGGATGCCCACCATGGGTTCCCTTAGATCCATGAGCAGCACTGGTTGTCCCTTTCCTGTGCAGGGATGCCCTGCTTGCAAGGTATAGGTATCACGTCTTCCCCAACTCATCTGCAGTAGGGCATTGTCTATCAGCTAACCAGATCCTCATGTTTTCAGGCAAAGTGCTAAAGGCTTGGTCCCTCATCAAAATGTCTGCCAGCCCTTCAAAAGTGGGTGACCTGACATCCACTCACCCACCTATGAAAATAAGTGGTCAGTTCAGCAACATATTCACACACACTTTCATCTGCCTTGCATCTACTCTCATGAAATCTTTTCCTATGAGCCTCAGGTGTTAGTTTAAAATATTGTAGAAAACAGTTCTTTACAACATTACAATTTAGAAAGTCAACATCAGACAGTTTGGAAAGTACATTTACAGCTTTCCCATGGAATAAGGTGGTCAGGAACCATACCCAGAGCCTTTGGTCAACATCATACCGTTTACATACCCTCCCAAGCATATGAATGAAACTATCAAAACTACCCCTTCTGTAAACTGTGGAAGAAATTTACTAACCTTTTTTGCTCGTGGTGTCCAGTTACTCCCTTCCCCATTACCTCCATGACTCTGGCAGAGAGTCTGCATCTCCTTTTCATGTTGCTTCTGCGTCTCCTTCTCCTCAGCTTCCAGGCATAGCATTTTCTCAACTTCCTTACTCTCTAGACACCTCAGTCTCTCTGCTTATTCTATTTCCAAATGCTTGGCCTCCAACTCAAGTCTGTTTAGCTCCAGATGGATTTTTAAGCTCTCTGTAGAAAGGTTGAGCTGTCCATTCTCTGAATGTTGTACGTCTCCACAGCCAGTCTGATCATCCTCCTGGTTGCTATTCTCTGATACAGCTGTGTCCAAAGCTGCAATCATGTCTGCTGTATTCAGGTTTTCATGCACCAGTCCTTTAGCCTGGCACAATTCAGCCAACTGTCACCTTGTCAGCTTGCCATACTCCTCTGCTGACATGCTGGCCTGCTCTCCCTGACTAACCAAGCTAACAAAAGAAATAAAACAATTGTGATCTGAACTCTGAATGTTCACTGAGTGACTGATTTAGAGTACAAAAACACCTTCAGTGATCACTGTACACAAGCTACAGGATTTCACTATTCACACCACTACAAGCCAATTAATATGTGATGTTGCTAACTCACCACTATCAAACAATATTTGATGTTGATATCCCACCACTGTGAAACAATTAATATGTGACTCCTGTGCACTGGCCCAGTAATCAAGGAGCCTCGAACCTTACCACTAGCACCAGTGAGGGGCGTCCACATTGGGAGGATAACAAGTAGACATACAGTGAAGTACAATTTTCCTTGAAAACACACATAGATCACAGTCAGTCAGGGGCTGGTTTCTCCCTTTCTCTCCAAATCCCCAATAAGACTCCCCACTGGCACAGCTATATGGTTCAGATCTCAGCTGAGTAGTCAAGCTCAAACTTCTAATACCCTCCCTGTCCAACCAGTGTTTCATGTCCCTGCCCAAGTAGCTGATACACGCACACTTTGAGATTTGAGTTATATACAAACAGACAGACACTTCTGGGGGAGGCTGGCACAGGTTCTCTTGCTATGCCCCCTTCTGCCCAGGCTATAAGGTAGTAATCACTGCCACCAACTGCACTTATCAGCTACTTTAAAGGTCCTTACCAAAGGGTGACCAGTTCTACTGTGTATTGTTATTATTATCCAATTAGTGTGATCAACAGCAAGGCTGTTGGAGCGGCATTGTATAGTATCACCAAATACATGCAAGTACTCTAAGAACTTAACTTATCTCTACACAAAGCAACCACAGTTAAAAGGTTTAGAAATATTTAATAATAAATAATAAAAAAACACAAGACAATACTCATTAGTTCAACACAATGACAATATAGACTTCATAAATCACAGGAAATATTTAAAACAACATTGTAGGATAGTCTCACATACATATAGAAAACTGCTAGACTAATCTTACTATTTCTATTTATCTCTAAGATAAATTACTGTTCTAAATGTCTTACTTACAGAGCAAAGCAAGTGCTGGTGAGTTGCTGTCAGATTCTGAACAAAATACAAAATGCTGTCTTTATTTATGAGATAGCCCTTACATTGGGAATACACATTACTGTTGAGTCATCTCAGATTACACCATTCTTGTCACTTCTCTGATTTAGTTGCCAGGCTAACAGAGACTCAAATTTTAACATTTCTTTTTGATCTGCACCTGCCAGGAAGCCACAGCAATAAAAGACACTTTACATGTGAAACCCAGTAATTATCTGTGTTTTAGGACAATGGAAAGAATTTCGAGCTGCAGACATCATGTCTCTGAGCTTGGGATCACACACAGTTGTACATTTTTTTACTTACTTCCAGCAGGGTGCACTGTGGTTACATTTTTGAAGTTCAGCACATAACACAGTTTTCTTACACTTGTCAAACAAGCCTGTGGATCATATTAATATTTACAATGACATAGAATTATTTACAACATTCTATCTAGCTGGGCTGGCAGCCCCTCAGTCTATCAGAAATGTAACTAAAAAACACCTTATGACTGTCCTTAGCTGAGGAGGCTAATTTGCATTTGTACCTTTGGAGAACTTCCAAAAAGTCTTCCTCACTTATTTAAGCTGAGGAGGGAGTGTTTCCAGTTTAGGGATCACTCCCTCTTACTCTTAGACATCACATTCTTCCTTTTATTGTAAAGCCTGTTAATGGCAGTTTTCCACCAGGCAGATTTGCTCTTCCTTGAGGAGCTTATTTTGAACTTATCAGGTATGGTCGTGTAAATGCAGTTATACAGGTGTTTGTATAAAGCATTTGTGTAGATCTTGGCATAGCTGTCAGTTCCATCTGAGGGGGGAGGTGCAGTGAATCTATTTATACCATCCTGCAAGTGGTTATAATCTGCTTTTGAGAAGTTTTTTTAATTTAGTTGCTGCTGAGGGGTGGGGTCAGTTGGGATAATTACTTTGAATGAGACAGATTTGTGGTTAGATCTTACCAGGGAAGACCTCACAGTGTGGGTGCTACAGTGGTCCCCTATATTGGTAAGCACCATATGCAGGATGCTGGTACCCCTTATGGGGGTGTCAACCAGCTGGTCCAGGGCACTGGAGTTAATGAAGTCTAGAAACCTTTGGGCAAATGAGTCTTGGCATGGAGATACTCTGTTTTACTTGTGAGGGGAGTCTATTCCATAAAAGAGGTACTCACCATGAAAGATATCTATTCATCCAACAGGGACCTATTTAGATTTTGTTGGAAGTTTAGGTTCCCTTCAGCAGGTGTTTATAGTGGCATTAAATCTGTGGATATGTAGGAGTTTACATAAGACCAGATCTTTTGAGGCTCTGCACATAAGGCAGAGATGTCATCTCAATAGCCGGTAAAAAAATAGAAATGTGTGAAAGTGTTTTAAGGCAGTCAGGTTAACTCAAAGTGGTTATGTCCTTGAATTTTTTTTTTGTACAAAATTCTGCAT
This sequence comes from Protopterus annectens, assembly GCF_019279795.1. NCBI lineage: Eukaryota > Metazoa > Chordata > Ceratodontiformes > Protopteridae > Protopterus > Protopterus annectens. The sequence goes on along the minus strand of NC_056735.1, from coordinate 1,929,665,915 downwards.
TGCATCAAGCTGAATCATGGCTCTATTTCACAGGGTCATCTTTTAAAATGTTGAAATTCATACACTTGAGGCCACATAATCAACATTTTAAAAAGCCAAAACTAGTTGTACTGAGATTGCATTACACTGGGAAATCTGGAAATTTGCCCTTCCTCCCACTATAGTGTGAGCTGAGAGCTGGTATATATATTTAGCAAGGGAATTTGAGGAGTGTATAGTGGCTTGCCCCCTTGCAAGAAAACTGTTTGCCCTGTTATGTTGTGTTTTGACTTTTTTAAAAAAGTTGATGATGTGGTCTTGACCATAATAATTTCAGTGTTTTAAAAAGTTGATCATGTAAACTAGATCATATGCCTAACAAAGTACACACCAATGGTGGCATTCTAGTCTATTATTAGTCTGTTAAAGAAGGAAGGAAGAAGGGTCAATTACTTCATTGGATCTTGAAGATATGCCCCAGGTGAAAAGTTTGGCTATACAGAAGAATTACTTAACAGCAGTGATCACATGGTGGTTAAAAGATAGCTCATTGTCAGGGAAGATCACTGACAGACAATTTGCCCCTCTAGCTTTTGATATTTTACATAAAACACAGCAGTGATTCTGATTTCTCTAAAATGCTTGCTAATCATTCTGTTCTCTTACTTATATAAGGACATTTTTTTCTGCATGAGCAAAGTGTGGCATTAATAAATAAATATCCTTGTTTAAAGGTAGCAACTAAATTGGATATCATTTAATATTTCACCATTGATGCCTCAGCAGACAGGATAGGATATATTTATATTATAGTTCATGAGGCATATTATTGTTTGTGTATGTGTTTAAGGATGTGCGAGTTTCATTTGTCCAGTAACATTATTGCAACTAGCTGTACTAGACTTTAAGAACTTTAACTTACACTCGCAAGTCACTTCTTGTCTCCAATACATATTCATGCAGAGTCATAAATCATTTAGTCACAAACATATAAAAATGGAAAGAAAAGGCACTGACTTCACTTAGAAGAGATTCCCTGCATTTACAAAATGAGAGCAACAGAAATGACAAATGGGCTTATAAAAATGTGTCTTGTTTCTCAAACTGTCAATAATTAAGGTAATGAACTCACAGAGGTAAAGGTAAAATATAAATTCAAATATACCCGGATATGGTCCTTGCTTTAGAATGAGGCAACGGTATCCCATTGTACCCTACCCTAGATTGTCCAAAGGAAACATCTTGATATCTCTGTTAAACAATTCTTCCGCTCATTATATACACTGACATTATGTTTACATCTATTTAATCTTCTAACAAATATGTGTTTTACACTAATAAACAGTTTATAAACAACAGAGCTTTAGCAAGACTGTCTGGCACTCTGGAAAGTACAGCCATTTGGTGCTCCTACCTGCTAAATGCTTTTAAAAGTAAATTTACAGCTTACAGGTTATTTAATTTTGTAATGTGCTGTTTATTTAAACTATAATATTAAAAAGTCAGTTTGACAGAGTTTGTAAGCTGTCAGAATGGTAAACAACCTCTTCTGGCATAGAGGGATATAGCTGTGTCCCAGGCAGCCTGAATTCTAGTAGCATCTCATGTGCCTATTGTAGCTTGCATGGAGGAGAGGACTGATTTGGCTTAGTCAGCTTGCATCTTCTGGGGGGAGAGTGTGAGATTCCATGTGTGTGTGTGCATGTTCATAGGGGTGAATCCCTGGTGGAGCCAGACATCCCATGGGAACACTGACTTCAAAGAGCTAAGGCTGTCCTGAGAGATTACATCACTTGCAGAAATGAGTGACACTCCCTTGCAGATGTCATTCCATGAAAAACCCTGTGCACATTACCATGAATATACAATGGGGAAAGGAGTACAAAAGGGGAAAAAAAAGATCCACCCTGCATTACCTATGTAGTAATTGTCATTTTAATTGCTGGAGATGTTCTATTGGTTGGCTGTGGTCATGTGATGTGTTTCAGGTTTTTATGAATATGCTAATCTTCTGAGATGTATCAGCACTGAGGAAGGATTTTATCCTAAAAGCTTTGCATTCTTTTTGTAATAAACTATTTAGCATTTCTGAAGCTGGAGTTTTTTATTTCAGTGCACTGCTTTTCTGACATCTGTTTACCAATGCGATTCCTTTTTGTGTCTATTTTAAATTCTTTGTATAGATCAGTTTTCACATTTTGATATACTGAAACATTGCATAGTAAATATTAATAGAATTTAGAAGGTGAACACATGATTTAAAATTCTGGGGCAACAATAGTATAAATTATACTGCAAATGTTGTCAGAAATGTTGAAACGCAGTCAACATTTGTCTTTCTGTGAAATTTTAAGTTAGCATTTACTTTTAAGGGTTGATTCAGTAGCGTATGCCTTATTTATGCAATATTGTACCATTACCATGATCACATCAGTCTCTCAAAATCTGACAAAGTTGTATCATACAATATTTTTCTCTGATCACATGACATGACCTTGGAAATGAAAGGCAATATGCATGTGATGAACTTAAAAGTAATAAATAGACATTTCTCTGAAAGGAGAAATGCTGAAAATGCCAGCGGCTATAATGACCACAAATGGCATACTGTATTTTCATCTGGAATTTAAGTGGACAGCATCACATAACAGAAGGCAGATAAGAAGAGAGGCTTATATGATCTGTGTTACTAATAACTAAAAAGAATATTGATGCATTCACATTAATGAGCTGGCTTGCCTGAAAACAGTGATAGCTTTGTGAAAGGCTAAGAATAAATTTATGGAAATATTACCTGGAAATTATGTGCTTGAGGTCAGGAGGTGGACAGTGTTATTTACTTACTGAGATGACCTAATGGTGCAAGCAGACTGAATAGCTCTTACAAACCAGCTAAGACCTTTTTGGATATTTGTATGAAATATGGCTATGTTGCATCATTAAAGGGAAGTAGTACTGAAAGTGAATTTTCTTCTTTTTACACAAGTTAATAAAAAGTGCAGATGCTAGAGTATCACATTGACTTGCAAGGGAAGTGAGAATAACAGTGGAGTTAATTAAACTAATTAATGTCACAGGGAACAGTAAAACTATTTTAAGAAGCCAGCAGGCCAACACAATCACCATGTGTGTAATACTTACTAACAAAGTGCAGGGATAATAAAGAGGTGGTTAGTAAAATGTTATGGCTTTATGACAACATTTGCTCAAAGAAGTATTACTGTTAGGGTTGCAACAAACAAGGTTATTTCTACATTTTATTACTCATTATTTTGAAGCAATCAGCATTACTGAAATGTATTTCAGAAGTTCTTTTGAAATATATGTGGTATAATTATAGCTTAAATATCAAGTTGAGGAGTCGGTCTTCAGGTTTAATGAAACATATTAACTGTATTGATTTTTTTTGCCACATTATAATGATAACTTAAAAAGTTGCATTTTCATTTCTGTGATGTGGAGATAGGAAATATATCAGCAGGCTGCCTATATTTTTATACATATTTTCTATATTTATATTTTTCATTTATTAGGTGATTGGAAACAGGTCTGTCCAAAACTGCTGATAGAATAGTACAATTGTACTGAAGGTAGTTTACGTTGAATGTACTCTGTTACAAGCAGCATGATTAGAAAATAATACAAAATCAGTTACAGCAGTGATCCGTATACCTACTGCCCTTACAGGCAAAAAAACACAAAAACAATGAATAACAATTCAGCTGGACACATGCATTAGATGAAAGTTCTCACCATTTGATTTTATTGTACCTGTTACTTATTTTTGCAAAGAAATTAAGCCCTAGGAAAATGAAGCAAATAGTAAATATTGAACATACTGTATGCCAACAATATACTTCCTTTTATGTAGCTGACAGAAAGCTGTTATTTTTTTCTGTGCTGGAAACACAGCATAAATATAGTTTTAGTAACATACCTAAAATAAAATTGTTAAACCTATTTTCCTTTTCTTCTACAGTAGGTCTAACTCTCTTGTGCATACTTGTTGATACAGATCATAGTATATCTGTCTATTATGGAGATGCTTGTTTAAGGATCTACCTAGGTATATAACATCCATAATTCATTGTACTCATTTATAATCTCAGCATAAACTAACCCATTAGGTAGGTAAGGTTCCATGCTATTCATTGAATGTGGGTAGACAACTCACCAACCAAACATTATCAGTACCCTAATGCTCCATAACTACAACCACAACTCCTCAAGCAGTGTAACACTGCTCTCTTGACTCACAAGAGAAGCAAAATGTGAACAAAAAGGGTGGAGGGGTGCCCTACTACTCTTAACAAATGAGCTGGCCCTTCATCTGCTTAACACTCACCATAATAACAAAATGCAGGGCTGGGTTGGGAGGGCATTTCAGATATGTAATGCCAAAGATAAAGTCCATCTTCATAACCTAAACTAACATACCAACCCTCCTCCCATCTCATTTCCTAATTTCCTGTGACTCGAAACACTCCCTCTGCCACTAAGTAACTTACCCTTTTCTTAAATGAACTGTACTTTCTACCCTCCCCAACCCAAAATCTTGAAACTTTGGCTCAGCAAAAAATGTGTCTGCTACACAAACTACATTTATATATGCTGGAAATGCACAGTGTAAGGTACAGACTAAAATGAGGTGGATTCATGTTATCATGTTGTATATCTGACTTCATCCTTATTTAATATAACAATAATCAGGATTTTATTCTAATGTGTGGTTGAATTTTCCACCCTTGTAATCCACTAAAATGGAACTTCCCAGTTGTATAGAAAGATATATCAGTACTGGGGGGGGGGGGGTAGAGAGAGAGAGACAGGCAGACAGACACATAAGTAAATACATTTGCCATAGCTAATTTAAACACTCTGTAACACACATCTGAATGCAATTTATTTATATTGTCACTAACTGAAAGACTGGGAGTGCAGAAAATTAAATTAAGACTTATCTTCTAGTCTTTGACAAAAGATGGAACTCAACTGAAGGCATGTAAGCCATGAGACAGTAACAGTATAACCATCTCACAGACTACCTATGTTATGGAGCTAGGTCTGTAGTAGAAGTAGTCAGTGAACAGAAGTTGGAAACTGCTTTTCTACCAGGCACTGCAGACTATCAGATTCATCAAGCTAAAAGCAGGCACTCATTTGTCTGTGCAGAAGATTTGATAACAGTACTGGAATGATGAAACTGAAAGGATGAGGCAAATATATTTTTATATTGCTGATCAGGAAAAGCTTCTGGCTGTAAGAGTTGGCATCTTATGGTGTACTGGCATGTAATGGCATGGAGGAGCATGACTTTCTGATTCTCCAATATGCATGGAGATGTTATGCTAAGTGAAAGCCTCTGCCCTTGCATCTAACAGAGAGTGATGTATGGCTGTGTGTCACTCCAATGCACATGAGCATGTTACAATAAGTCCCTGCCTCTGCTTCTTTGCCTTTTAAATTTCTAAATTAAAAAATTAAGAACAAATTGTTAACATTCTTAGATGTTGCCAGACCAGGATAAATAATATTTTCTGTATACGACAAGTCCATTATCTTGCAGACATGCAAAATAGTCGCAGTCAGGTGAACTGTATATTCGGTCAGGCTGACTTGTGCTAGAAATCTGTGCAAGATCGTGTTGTATAAATGTATAATTCAAACAATATTTTTGCAATGAGTATCCAAAAATGCTAAACCAGCAGAATGTAAACTGCATACTGCAGTCTTAAATTAATATTTATATGATATACATGAAGCTGCCTAAACAGTAGTAGCAGATTCTGATCTGAGAGATTAAGATCCCTGTAGCTGGGGTTTTTGTTGAAATGGGGAATCATCAAGACATCCAATTTGTTCCTATTTTGTTGAAATGTTTTTGTTTTTAACAGTAAGCTAGCAGAACAATGGGAGTAAGGAAGATTCCTTTCACCTTTCACTAAAATGTTATTTTGGACTCTGCACATTTAGAATCTTGTGGATGTGCAAGGGGTGCATTGGGTTTGATCCCTGCAAAATGCTATATTTCAGATTTGCTTTGTTTTCTGTGGTTTTTGCTTCAATAATTTGCTTTGGTTAGAGCATGATCATTGAAAGTCATTTAAATCAGCCTCATATTGGAGCATTCCTGTCCTGGTGACAATAGTTTCACAAAAGACTGCTAGCACACAAACACATTAAACAATATTTAAATTCAGATATAAGAGTACATTACAGATACAAAACCTTTAGTTCAGTGCAATAGTTATGCCTGTGAAATTAGGAACTTTTGTAGTCCCTATTATAAGTTTTAGATTATTAATTAATTTATTTATTTATTGGCATTTGTTTACCTGGATAGTCCACTGGGACGTTAAGAGCCCATTTTCAGTGGAGGCCCAGGGATAAAAGCTCCACAAAAACATGAACATACAAGAGAATATTACAATATGATCATTTTACAAAGTAGATGCCATAGGTGAGAAATGAATAATTAGACAAAGTAAAGGTAAAACAGAAAATGTCAGTTAGGTACAACTAAATACAAACTTAAATTGTAGAATATGAGAGAAAAGGCTAAGCATTACATTAAGTTACTGCAAAAAGTGTAGTTAAATTATCACCAGCCATTTAGTAAATAATGGTCCATGAGATAGTATATCTTCATGAGGTAAAGACAGTCAGGTTTTAAGGGTATAGGCTTAGTGCAAATGCATTATAAGATAGAAGAAAGGTAACGTCATAAAAAAGTTTTAAATGAAGCATGCTTCTGATTCATTCTAATTATTAATGGTAGCACCTACAAAGATAAAAAAAAGGGAACTTGTGAGAACTCTTTCCTAATGATGTGAACAATCTTTACATATTGCTTCTTTGCTTGACTTAACGATTGCCCTATATACAATGCAACTCGTTGTTGGCTAGGGCTACTATTTATAGCTGCTTCACATTTAGCAGGTGTTTGGGCAAGGTGACACTATGAGTTCTTTATTTATGTTGTTAAATAGGAAATGGATGCTCTACCTTTCACATCATGACACAGAACTTCCTCCATCCAATTTTTCCAATGTCCCCACTAGGACTTATAAAATAAAAGTGGTGACTAAGAGGGATGGATGATAAATGGAGAAGAGAAGAGAAGAGAAGAGAGGAGAGGTTCTGATGGCAATGTCCTATGACCAAGCATACAAGAGTGTTCAGAAAGTCATGAGGATTTACAACAGAATGAAAGAAAACAGATATAATGTTCTTATGCCAATCAGGGTGAGCACCTTTCCCTTTCTTGTATGTTACTTGTCCAATTTAAGAGTCCTTCCAGACTTATAAAAAATATGTTAACATAGTCACTCTGCTTTGTCCCCATTGAGCAGATGTGGCCTTCTTGATTCTCTTATAGCCCCATGGAATCTCCAGGGTCAGACACACATTTCACAGAGAGAGCTGTTAAGTAATTTTTTTGGGCTGTGTAAACAAAATGGATACTCCCTTAGTCCTTGTGACAAGACATTGGATAAAGCTAGTATCTTAATCTGATTGATAGGACCATGATCTCTACTACAGTTTGCATCATGCCACATATGTCTGTTTGGTTTTCTGCTCTCCTTTATATTGTCTCATGTGTAGTGCCTTCTGTAATTAGCTGAACTTATTTGTGTCCAATTCAATAGGGAGAAAACCACCAATAAAATACATAACCAAAATATGTAGAACAGTTGCGGCAGTGCACACACCTTGGAGAACAACCACAGCTAAAGTAATTAAAAAGAAAATAATTCATTATCCAAGCAAAGTTATTAAGCACATTTATCCTACCATAATCAGGACTTCTTCAGAATAAAGCTCATACACAAAAATACCACTTAAATACCCTAAAACATAATTAGAAACGGCACCTAAAAAGGTAGTCCAAATAATTTAAAGGGAAACTATCCCTCTATAAATATCCATTCCAAAAGGAATAAAACACACATAAAATAAACACAAGGAAGTACTGAAGTATTACAATGCTAAATCACATTAAGAATCTTAGACCAGTAATAAACAAAATGATGTTGAACTAAAGTAAGTTAAGTTGCGTTATCTATCACAGGGACACGAAAAATGTTTGAAAACCTATAAATATCAACCAACATGTGTAATGCAAAATGTTTATTGAGCAAAATTCCTTATAAACAAAAACTATGAAACAAAACTTAACTAAAAAAAATAAAATGTAGAAAAAAATGTATGTAAGTATATAGGTAGGTAACATAAATACACACACACACACACATATATATATATATATATATATATATATATATATATATATATATATATATATATATATATATATATATATACACATATGTTAATGTGAAAATACTAAGACTGTAATAATAAACCAATTGACTGACACAATAAACATATATAAAAACCTGCATTCAAAGTGTTGATGCCCTACACTTTAAAATATGTTTGACTGAAACATAATCATTCAAACCTGGAACATTAAAGTCATTCAATTTAAACTGCCACCACGTCTCCCTATAATGCAACCGATTTTCTGAGTCTCCTCCTATGGAGGCTATGTTCACCTACTCCAAAATAAAAAATAAAAATTCATTGTGTGTTGGTTGCACCAACGTGTGCTTAAATAAAGCATTGTTGGAATTCTTTGTCCTAATGCTATATATGTGTTCATATATACGTTTATTCAATGATCTTTCAGTCTTCCCAACATGTGCATTTCCTGCGCATAGCTAAGTAAACAATCTCTTTACTGGAATAGTTGCCCTTTTGAAATACATCCAACTGTGGAGATTATTACCAAAGATAGCAGTTTATTCTTCAAAAATATACTTACAGTAAGAGCATCATCCACATTTTTTAGTACAACCAATATGCTTATCCTTTTTATTTCTAAAACCTGTTTCAAAAATGCACCTTAAATTCTTCTCTGTTTTAAAAACAAATTTTGAGTCCATACACAATTTCCCAGCTAAATCTGGATGAAATCTCAACATCTTCCAGTTATTTAATACAAGGCTCTTTACAAAATTAGCAGCATAATTGTATTCTAAAACCATAGCTCTATTGAAATCCTCCATTGATCGTATCGGCGTATTCACCTTCTGCATCTGTTTAGTGGCTAATAGTCACATAAATTTCATCCCCCAACCTGAAATGACTTCCTGTGACACCTCCACAAGCAAACCCTCTGGATAATTTTTTTCTTTAAATAACCCAGATATAAATTCTATTTCTTCCAAAAATTTTCAAAAGTTTGAAGTCATCCTTGCTGCTCTAACAAATTGGCCTTTCACAACACTTTTCCTTTGCTTGAAAGGATGAGCACTAGAAAAGGATAAAAAGGAATTACTAAATGTAGATTTTCTAAAAATCTTAGACCTAAATTTCCCTTCAAAATATCTTTCCCCACAACCAAATAATGAATTCCATTCTTTTTATAGGTGTAGGTAAACTTCAAAAAATCAGTGGTTTGATTTAAATAGTCAATAAATATTCCAGTAAGCATTTCAGGGCCTTCCCAAATGAGAAAAATGTCATCCAAGAATCTTGTATACAATTTGATAAACTTCCAAAACCAGGAGTTGAACACAGACCTTTTCTCCCAGCTTAATAGAACCAAATTTGCATTTAACAGGGCACAAGCCACACCTATTGTGACTCTCTTGATCTGTTGAAATGTTTCGCCTTCAAAATAAATGAAATTATTTTCTAATACAACCCTCATAAGTTCTAAAAATAGGTTAAGATATTTTCCTTTAAAGAACTCCACAGTATTCAAACTATCAAGCAAAAAATCTAAACCTTCCTCCGTTGGAATGGAGGAAAATAAATCTGTGACATCTATGGTGAAAAACCATATCTAGGGAAAGGTTGAGCTGTCCATTTTCTGAGAGTTGTACATCTCCACAGCTAGTCTGATTGTCCTTCTGGTTGCTACACTGTGATGCTGTGATGCAGCTGCAATCATGTCTGCTTTAGTCATGTTGGCATGCACCAGTCCTTTAGCCTGGCACATTTCAACTAACTGGCTCCTTGTCAGCTTGCCATACTCCTCTGCTGACATGCTTGCCTGCTCTCCCTGACTAACTAAGCTAACAAAAAAAAAAACAGTTGTGGTATGAACTCTGAATGTTCACTGCATGGCTGATTGAGAGTACATACAACTTCAGTGACCACTGTACACAGGCTACATGAATTCAATGTCCACACCACTACAAGCCCATTAATATGTGATGTGCCTATCTTACCCCAGTCAACCAATTAATATGATGTGGATATCCCACCACTGTACACCGATTCATATGTGATGCCCCTGCACTGGCACAGTAATCAAAGCGCCTCAATCCTCACCACTGACAACAGTGAGTGATGCATACAATGGAAGGATGACAAGTACACACACAATAAAGTACAATTTATCTTAACAGCAGACAGACATCACAGTCAGTCTATGGCTGGTTTCTCCCTCTTTTTCCAGATCCCCAATAAGACTCCTCACTGGCACAGTTATAAGGTTAAGTTATCAGCTGAGGTGTCAAGCCAAGACCTCCAGCACCCTCTCTGTCCAACCAATGCTTCGTGTCCCTGCCTAAGTAGCTGAGACACATACACACTTTGAGATTTGATTTATATACAAGCACACACACACACACACACACACACACACACACACACACACACACACACACCTGGGGAAGGCTGGCACAGGTTTACTAGCCATGCCCCCTTCTGCCCAGACTATAAGGTAGTTATCACTGCTACCAACCCCTTCTTACCAGCTACTAGAAGGCCCCTACAAAGGATGACCAATCCTACTGTGTATTGTTACTATTATCCAAATGGTAAATGTGACCAACAGCAAGGCTATTTAGGAGTGGCCTGTACAGTGTCACCAAATACACATGCAAGTATGCTAAGAGCTTAAATATGTCTCACAAATATCAGCCACAAAGACAGGTTTAAATATATTTAATAATAAATAATAAAAGGACAAGACAATAATCAACACAGTAACTGCATTGATCAGAATCATAGGAAATATTTTAAAACAACTTCACAGGACAGTCTCAATTAAATACAGTAATCATCTGAACTAATCTTTCCTATATTCATATTGATATCTAAGAGATACTATGCCCTAAATTTTACTTACAAACAACATGCAGGCAGAAGGGCTGATGATGGATGTTTCCAGGTCAAAGACAAAATAGAAAATGCACACAGTCTCCCTCTGAGAAAGTTCCTAAATCGCTATCAAATATTACTGCTGGTTAGCTTGGATGACATCACTCTTTGTCACCTGACTTCAGTTCCCAGGCTAAACAGAAACTTAACATCTCTGTGTTAAAATACATATCTATCAGATGTGCAGCTGCTAGGAAGCAATGAAACACTTTACATTTTAAACCTAGTAATTACTTTTCTTTCAGGACAATAGAAAGAAACTTCTAGCACTAGACATCATGTATTCTTGCTGCATTAACTAACTTTTATACTACATTGTAAAGCATTTAATTTCAACTTATTTTCTTGACGTTTTGTAAGTTTGTCTTCTATGTTCCAGGAAGGTATGTTGTGGTTACATTCTTGAAGCTCAGTACATAACATACAGTTCTGTATAAATTATATCCATATTCACAAATGACATAGAATTAATTACAAAATTCCAGATAGCTGGGCTGGCAGTGTCACATGGATGTTCCAGACTTCCTTTAGCAAGTTATAGCTGTAGCAACTGCATAATGCTTGGCCCACAATAAGTGATGCTATATGACCTGAGCAGTTGCATTATCTGTGTTTTACCAAAGCTACACTTTACTGCAGGTCATAATTATTTGTTAACGTAATCTGCAAGCCAAAGTTATATTTAGTAGTCTTAAATACTGAGCAACTAGATAAAAGAGGTCTGGCATGAAAACATTTGATCTGTTCGTATAATTATGCAAGTAACAAATCAAATCTATGATCACTGCAACTGACAGATAAATGTTATATCTCCATTGTTTTGCACATACCATCTTATATGGCACAGATTGTGTTATATTATGCTGTAACTTTTTTCAAAGCAGAGTAAGCTAAACAATAATTTTCTTATTATATGAAATAATGGTTATATTTTCAAACACCACTGCATCTTATGAAAGTATAGTATGCAACATTTGTGGACAAGATGTGTAGCACCATAGCTGGAAGAATATTTTTGAAATTCACATACCTAGTACTTATAATGTCAAAAGGTGAGTTTACTATCTTGGAATGAGTACACATATCTAATTACTAATTCAACCTGATTGCTAGTTCCACTTGTACTTTTATAGTCAGTTTTTTAATTTATTAATGTGAGATCCTTCTAGTAGCCTATTGAGAAGCATAATCCATCTGCAGAGAATGGAACAGTAGGGTAGTTATTATGGAAAATAAATATCAATTTATTATTTCAGTATATAAATAAAGTTTGGCTGGGGAATGTAAGGGAGACCAAATTTTATGACAACTACAATGTCAAAAAGGTAGTATCTATGTTAAACTTAACCAAACTACCAGCTAATGTAGAAACCCAAGTAGCTAAGGAAACGATTGTTTGTTGGCAAGATGAAGGTAGTGCACCATACATACTTTCTGTCTTTTCAAGACTGTTTTTTTTTTTTGTAAATTCATGAATGAGGTTTTCTGAAAACAACATTTTAGAAACAGAATGGAAGCCTTTCTTTAACTATGTATTCTACTGCTCTTTTATAGAAAGTGAAAGGGAGATATACTAGCAGGATAGACAATTCATCACAAGTTAAGTCAGGGACTCAGAATGGTCAGTAGGTTGGGCATATAGGATGGCTGGAGTGGCATAGCCATTCTAGGCCTCAGGGTTGTGCATTCCTTTAGGCAATGGCTCAGTACTGAACTGGCCTACAAGTAATAGTAATGTCTCCATGCAGTAGGAAAGGGCCATGATCAAGCCAATCACTTGCATCTGCTAACAGCAATGGTCACTTACAGGCTTACCTACCACCCTAATGGAAACTTCAATGTCACAAGCAAAGGGAAGCACTGGTAACCCCAGCATAGAGGGCTTAGACACTTATATGTAACATTTGCAGAAACCAGATTTGAAATAGGATGAAATTTAGGGGGAGCCATATTGTAGTGAAGTATACATACCCATCCATAAGAACTATGACAAAAAAATCTTTAAATACAGAGACAGTGCTTTATACAGAAAAGCAAACTTCTGCTTCAGCTTCAACATTTCCTTTTTTCCATGCTTAAGTCTGCTCACAGTACAAAAGCATGAGTGAAACAATCCAAATATCAATGCTTAAAGTAAAAAAAAAACTATTTAAAAGTATTAAATCTTTTAGGAAGATGCAAACTGATCAGAAATAAAAGACATGTAAATATAAATGAAATCAAAACCTGAAACAGGTATTTACGTATTATCGCAACTAGATTTCAAAGTCACCCTAATTCGTAATGTCATAGCAAAACTAGTTTATCTTACAGTAAAAAGGGGTGTGTAAAGTCCAAATTACTTTTGTATCACATTGCTTCTGGGACAGGAACAGGAATAACAGCAAAATTCATCTATCTGGGTAGCATCCTTTAGCGCCGTAACTGAATGCAAAATTTAGTTCAGCCATACAGCAGCAGCTTGCCATTAACACCTGCTAGTGATTAATGTGCATATGTGATCAACATCCATTTCAACTGCTTTCAAGTTTCAAGTCTTTCCTAAATTTGCTTTAGTATTTTGTAGCCCCCTAAACACTGGATTTTTTTGTGCGAAACATTGAGGTTTAAGTCAGTAAAAAAATGGCACAGAATCCATGTGGTTCAAAAAATCATGAAAATATAAAACCTCTTATTTGTCTAGCTTTCTAAGTGAATAGTTTGAAGTGAGATTTTGGGAGCTTTAAATGAAAAAAACACACTCGCACACATACCTTTCTGTACTTAATTGTAGTTTGATGGTCAAATTCAGAAATATATAAGTCAACTGTGCTCCCTGTTTGCTCTTTCAGAATATCAGGCAAAACAATCACAAAGTAATTTTCACTCGCCCTATCTGGTCCAAACATGCAAAAACAAAATACAATTTCACGTTTCAGGGAATCTCTTCTGTTTTCAGTATTTCCATAGTGGAAATGGTACAAGTAAAAATAACAGTACATATTGAAGTCGAAAAATAAATTATCCCAAATAAAACTGCATGTGTGTACATATGCATATACACACACACTCAGCAATTCAGCACGTTCAAAATCTGGTTGCGATAATACATAAGTACCCTGAAAAGCATGACAAAGTAGATAAAGTACAAAGCACTCCAAACTAAAACAAACTGAACTCTCTTGGAAAACAAATAAATCTAGTCCATAAATTCCAATTGGGTACAAATAAAGTAAAGAGAACCATAAAGCTCAGAAGTGTAGCATAAGTCTTGAAATCAAACACATTCTGGATTCTGATACATTCGGTGGGACTACATATGGCTGCAGTTTGGTTGTTGCAGAAAAGTAATAATATCTGTCATGAGTGTAAAACTAAAATTCCAGTTTTAAAAATCAGGACTCATTGAAGATACACAGCTCAAATCCCCACCCATGCATGACATATGCATCAACAGAAGCCATGGTTGTTGTGGTCCACAGAAAAAAATATGCATATAAAAAGGAAATTCATGTCTGTTACTTATACCTTACTTAACAAGGAATGAATCAGGTGAAAGGCAAAATATTATAATTACCTGCTTATTTCTGCCAGGAAAGAGTAAAATTGGGTCTAGAAGGTCTCCTAATGTTAAAAATCAATGTCCTGCACCATGCAACTGACTTCTCCCAGGCACAAAGATAATCAGACAAATTCAATAAAGCCTACTTGGTAACATGCCATTTTGTATTCAGTAAGTGGCATGCACTACTGTGTAAACAAGGTATACACCGTGGCATGCTAATTACAGCATAAGCAGCTGTACTGTATGCTGATCAACCAATCCAATATGGAGGAGCTATTCAACAAGCTATAAAGCAACAGTGCAGGCTCATTGCTGGTTTTCCCTGTGAAGTCCAAACCTATTGGAATACAGCCATAGAAAGGAGTCTACACAGAAAGAATGTTAGGGGCTACTAATCTCCCCTCAGGACCCGTGCTCTTCAGCAGTTGAATTCTGCTTGTTGGCTTAAATTTTTTCAAAATCAATGCTTTTGCTTAGTGAATTTTCCAGTCTCAGGACGAAAATGCATCAGCCGTGTTGGCATTAATTCATTTTTTCTGGTTTTTACCTTCTGCTGTGACCTGGAATAAAGGGGATTTATTGGAGCTGTGGTTGTGGTCTATTTTGTGCCATTTACACTGGTTATGGGCAGCTGTTGCTTTAATTCATGTGTATGCGTAACAGGCTGAAGTCTTTGCTGCTGCTGCTAATAGATCATAGGGTTACCACCTGTCCCACTTTATGAGGGACAGTCCCTCTTTTGGCATTTGTGTCCTGCAAAAAAATTGAAAAAATGGCAAATGTTCCGAAATTTTAGGACAAAAATGCTTCCTATATTTTCT
This sequence comes from Protopterus annectens, assembly GCF_019279795.1. NCBI lineage: Eukaryota > Metazoa > Chordata > Ceratodontiformes > Protopteridae > Protopterus > Protopterus annectens. Next base: position 1,929,650,393 of record NC_056735.1, on the reverse strand, counting down.
TTTAATAGTTGCATAAAACAGTTATTTTGTATCTGAAACACCTAAATGTTATAAGAAACAGAATAAGCAACTCAAATGCTACAAGAATAAGCTTTTATTTTGGCAAAAAAGTGAAGTTCTGTCCTTTGTAGTGGCTGAGGGTATGTTTTGCCCTGCAAAATCTGATGTTACTACAAAAAATGTCCCAGTCTGGGCATTTGAAAATGTGGCAACCCTAATATACCAAGACCAAGAATGAGAAGAGTTTTTAGACCCCATTTAACTTATCATAACCTACATGATATGGAAATTGTAAAGCGCTACAGGGTGGATATAAACACACTATAGGAACTCTGCAACCTCTGTCAACCTCAACTCAGACCCAGGGCAAACCGAGAGGAACCCATCCCAGTTGAGACAAAGGTGTGTGTAGCACTTAGAATCTTAGCTACAGTTACCTTTCATAGACCAAGAGGGGACATGCTGGGGGTGTCACAGGTATCAGCATCCAGGATTCTCAATTAATTCCTGAATGCTATGCTCCAGCATGCCAGAGACCACATATATTTTCCCTGTACTTCTGAGGATAGGGCCACAAATATGCAGGAGTTCTACTGTGTGACACACTACCCTGAAGTACTGAGTGTCATAGTTTGCACAGATATAGAAATTAAAGCACCACCCAGCGAACAGGTTAGGCTCTAAACAAATAGTATGGGCTTGCACTCTATTAACTGCCAAATTGTATGTAATGCCAAGGGAATCATCTTGAATTTGCATGCTGGCAACCCTGGCAGTTACCACGACTCACATATCTGGTACATCTCCCAACTGTGTCACATGTTCACTAGGAGAGATGTCCAACAGTGTCATTTACTGGGGGATGCAGGTTATGCATTAAAACTGTAGCTGATGACACCCATCAGAAATGCACACACACCCACTGAAGAATGCCATAATGAGGCACACGATCAAATCAGAAATATCACACAGCATGTGTTTAGGCTGCTGAAGTCTGGTGCCTAGATTCATCTGGAGGGAGCTCTGCAGTACAACCCTCAGACATGTACTGAAATATTCACAGTATGTGCCATGCTATACAACATCATCCTAAAAAAACAACTTCAGCAGGATCAACAAGGGGAAGGAGCACACATCTCACCACCAGTGCAATGGTCACCACAGCCACACACAGATGAGGAGTCAAGGGGGAATCACCAGCTGCTGTGGGTGTAGGCAGACATAGGAATGCTCAATATGCCCACACATTGGCTAAGAGACAACATATAGCACTCTCACTCACCACCTAAGGGCTTGAAACCTTCCTCCCATGCACATACATATAGTAACATTGATGCCAGGCAACTCTCACAACCTTTACCTCCCCATGAATTCACTGTGTACTGCTTGCATAAGACAGATTTAGTCCTGAGCTAAAACTGTTGCAGCTGCTGCATTTATAAGGTAAGTATTGGACCTGGAGTGTATTGTGTAATAATATGAATGAGTGGCATATCCTTATATTTCATTACTTGGTAGTGTAAGCAAGTACAAGGTGGGACATTTGTACAGAAATGACCTTAACATGTGACAGCACAGACTTATTTAACTTATATATGACCATTATTAAGTAGTAGGCCACAGGCATCAAAGATTCACACTGTCATACCTCTCGAAAGTACCAATGATCACTGTATGCCATCAGTTTAGCACCATACATTTGTACTGAAAAATAATTAAAGAGAGAAGTTAAAGTAATGATACAAATTGCAGTTTCAGACTTCACAACTCTCACAAGATCATTAACAATAAAGTTGAGAAATTTGGATGCTATTAACTGTCTAACTTCCTAAGGCCAACATAAGTCAAAGGTACAGTCACCAGTTCAACATCACAAATGCAGATATACTAAGCACTAAGTCAGCTATGCACCCTTAGCATAACACACAAAGCTTATGAATCCTGGAATCCAAAAGATACCAAATAGAGATATGTCTCAGTTATCACTTGTACAGGGTGTTGTGGGGGGGGGGGGGCAGGAAGCCTATGCTTATACAAAAGGTCAGTGAGTGTGTGTGAGTAAGAAATAGAATTAGGCAGACATTTGGATAAAGCAACAAATGTCCAGATGGCCAGTAAGACAAAATGAGTTTTAAGCTGCACTACTGAACCATGTAACTGTTGTGTGTGTATGTCTCTAGGGGTCCTCCAGGTGAAATCCATGTGTGAGTGTCTGCATGAACACAGATAAGCTGTGTGCTAGCTCTACATTTTGGTATGGCATCTTGGGGGCCATGCATGGTAGAGGTGGCAGTTCATCATTGTCAACTCCGACCACAAGAACTAGCTCTGCCAGGAGTTGCACTGACACGTTCACACCCACAGTCAAATACACTGCTGCTACTTTAACATAACTAATGTCTGTTGGATGAGCTCTCTTCATGAGGATGCCCAGGACCATGACCCCATAGCCTGCCATGTCTGGATGTGGACAGCTCAATCACTGATGGAGAAGTGGAAGTATTGCCACTATGGGAGTGTGATCAAGCATGGCCACGTTGACTAACATAGGATCATAGGATCATAGGAGGTTACTAGGCTAATGGCCCTAGGACCCTTACAAGTCTAGCCAAGTACAACCCTCTTCCCAAGAATATGAAAGTATTAAGTGAAACTAAATCAACAACTACTGCCCCTGTCCAAAAGGGACATAGGTGAAACTCCCAGGGTGAGTTTGCCATTTCCCATCCAATCATCCAAATTAAACTTAAATAGGGTTAGTGAGGAGCTCTTCTTCACATGAACTGGGAGTTTGTTCCAGAGGTCAGGTAATCTCTATGAGACATATCTGTCTCCCCAGCAACTGTTGATGTCACATACCAGGTTGAGTTCCCTAGGTGCATCTTATACCATTTGATTTACGAATGTGCAGCATTTCCATTAAAGCATGATCTGAGATTGCTTTATATCCAAGACAGAGGTTACCTATGAGTAGTCTGTATGACAAAGAGTATAGTGACAGTGATTTTAATCTGCCAACATATGACAAATGCCAAATATCCTGAATTTTCTTTGTAAGAAGATTTTAAGCTCTTTCTTTTTACTGCAGGTACCTGGTAAGGTACATGCCAAGGGTAGCATTGCACTCTATTATTGGCCTGATGAGTGAGGAGTACATGGGGTTATAACCTCTTTTGTTCTGGATACAATGCCTTTAGTTATGAGTTGAGCAACATAGAAAGCCTTTCTTATCACTGTGGAGACAATGTGATCAAAAGAAAGGTTGCTGTCAACCTATGTGCCCAAATCTCTCACCACTGATTGTGTGCTTAGGGCTTTGTTATTAATATTGTAATCTACAGGGTCATCGCTCTTGTTGAAGGGGATGATAATGCATTTTTTGCATTGAGTTTTAGCCTATGACTTTGGCACCAGTTGTTTGTCTGTGTAAATCTCTCTTATAAGATATTGACATCATTTGGGGACACAATGACTCACACAGTTTGCAATCATCAGCAGACTTTGTCAGCCATAGGCCTTTTGTTTTAGCTTGTAATTTCACAAAGTAGATTCCCAACAATAGGGGTCCCAGCACAGATCCTTGTGGAACACCACTGGTTACAGGTCAGCTGGTGGAGGTAGAGTCACCTATTTTAGCTGTGTGCATTTTATTGGTGAGCCAATTTGCAACCCATCTGACAATATAGGGCTTGATCTCCAGCTGGGTGAGTTTATCAATGATGCCTAAATGGAGAAAAGTGTCAAAGGCCTTGGCTAGGTCCAGGTGGGCCATATTCACAGATTTGCCTTCTCCCTGGGGTTTGGTGACTGTCTCAAAAACGTCCACCAAGTTCTGGAGGCAGGATCTCCCTTTAACAAAGCCAAAATGGGTGGGGTTTAGCATTTGCAGTCTTTGTTGATAAGGTCCATTATTATTCTTTCCATAGCCTTGCAGATTAGGCTAGTCAGGCTTATGGGTCTATAGTTCCTAGGGTCTGTGCAGGCACCTCCTTTATGTAACGGGATGACAGTTGCTGTTTTCCATTCAGTAGGTACAAAACCAGTGCTTTGACTGTAGTTAAAAAGAGTACCCAGCGATGCAGCTAGTTCCTGTTTTAATCCATTTAGAATGCAGCCTGGGATATTATCAGGTCCCATAGAGTCCGGGTTTCTGTCTCTGGAGAAAGCATTTGCAACGTAATCCTTGGAGATACTAGGTGGTGGGCAGGTGGTAGGGATGCTTTGGTGGATATGTAGTGGGGAGAGGGGAGAAGTTTTCACTGAGCCTGTCAGCTAGCAGGTTGGCTCTGTGGGTTCAGTATATGTGGTACCATTAACAACCAGTTCTTCACAGATCTGGGTTTTTCCTTTAAGGTTTCTGACATAGCCAAAGAAGGCCTTATGGTTATCCTTAGCAAAGGAGGCTAATTTGGATTCATAGTTAGCTGGTGTCTTATTTGCTTGTTTAAGCCAAGGAAAGAATGCTTCAAATTCAGAAACCTGCTCTTGGACAGCAATTTCTTTCTGTTATTGTATAACCTGTTAATGACAGATGACAAGGGCTATGAGGCTATTATTGCCATCATGAATTAGATTGTAATTGGCTGTGGAGAAGTATTTTAGTCTAGCTGCTGCTAATGGGTGGGGAGTAAGATGTTATTGTTAATTCTAATGATACTGATTTATGATCAGGCCTCACTAGGGAGGGCTGCACACATGAGGTGGCGCAATGATTACCCATGTTACTGAGCACCAGATCCAGAATGTTTGGGCCCCTTATCGGGGTGTCAGCCAACTGGTCTAGGGCAGTGGAGTTGATGAAGTCCAAGAACCTTTGGGCAAGTGTGTTAGTATGCAAATAACTTACCCAATCTATGGATGGTTAGTTAAAGTCACCTAAAACCAGGGTGTTTGGTTGTGTCTTGAGCAATTCAAGTAGATACAAGTATGAAGTATGGGAATGCTGGTTCAACAAGGGAGTCCTATAACTAGCAATAACTTGGAGAGGGTCTTACCAACAGTCATTTGAACCTGAATTAGTTCAAGGGAATCATTTTGTTTAACCAGTCTAAAGGTGTATTTATCTTTGATGAATATTGAAGGGCAGCCTCCTTTAGTTCTCACACTTTCAGTTTGTGGTCTGAATGTGAGGAAGGCGTTATAACCTGGTATGGCTGGCATGCTTTCCATGGCCTTAAACCAAGTCTCTGTGGCTGCACAGATGTCAGCATAAGGCAAGGGCTGCTTCTAGTGAGTGCAGTCTTAGGTTTAGACTCCTAGCATTTAGCAAAATAATCTTAAGGTTGCTTTTTGAAGATATTCTTGCATCGGGAATTTTGTTGTTGTGACATTGACTAAAAAAGTCACTATGGGGGAGGCAGGAGCCTTAGCCAGAAACCTAAATCCCAGAGGTGACATATAAAGCCCATCTCTGGCAAAGCAGTGTGATCTATCAACCATGCCATCCCACCCTGACAGGTACTGGATCCTCTTAGAATGACAACAGAAACTAAGACAATTGTTGAAGTCAATTATTTTTGTTTATATTGTGCTATCATCTTAGGTGAAGGTAGTGTGCTGCTCAAGGCTATGGACATACCTGCCTGAGACACATATTTAGAAAGCTCAGTCATGTCTCATTTCATATAGTCCTTTGAGGTACATCTCAAGTCATTCACATCAACATGAACTACGATGGACTCATAACAATACTTGTGGAGATACTTCAGTGTGTGTGTGATCTGGCGGATCCTGGCACCTGATGGACAGCTGACTATAACCTTCTCCTCGACAGGCCTGATGATGGGGACATCTGTGTGTCTCACTATAGAGTCATCTATGACTAAAACATTTGGTTTAGATGTGCTTTGCCTTAGGGGCTTGTTTGGTGGACATTTCTGCTTGTGGTTTTATGTGTATTGAGTGCTGTAGGTACTGTATAAGCTGTATCATGTTTGTGTTTCAGAGGTCTATGGTGTTCAGGTAAATCTCTGGTGACTCCCTCCTCATTATAGTGGTTTATGTGTTGAAAGTGTGGTTTGTGCAAGAGGTGCAGCATGTGGTCTGACAGCCTGTTTAGTGTCACTGTTCCATGAACGAGATAGCAAGGATTATGCATCTCTCACAAACTGAGCTTGAGTGGTTTAGGAGTAGTTTCTTGTCAGTATGCATGAGGCAATTGCTACACTGCCTCAGGATATTCATGTCAATCAGGTTGGCAGGAGAAATGGAGGAAAAATGACCATCCATAAGACTAGTTGTAAATTTGCTTACTTTAATGAGGAAGGATGTGGTTTAATTGGAGACTTAATGCTGGATCTATACTATTGGGGCTCTCAAACACTATAAGACTATTATGGATTAGGAGATTTTAAGTGGAAAATGCTGTAGAAAGCCCAGCTGAGGTGCTAAGCCCAAATTAAGGGATTTATCATTTGGAGCATGGGCAGGTTCTAAGGGAAAATAAATCTGCTTTAGCTTTTGTGACTATAAATGCCAATGCTTACCTCCACTGTGCTGTGATGGAGTGTTCAGTGGCTTGTTGCCAAACTCTGTGGAGCTGTATTAAAAGAGGTACAAAGCTGCACAAACACTGAGCTTATGTAGCAACCATGAGAGCCCATTTTTAAAACAAGTTAAGCAATTTTCAAACAAGCTGGACAATGCAAATGCTCAGTACTGAGCTTTAATCCAACAATCTCCAAATCAGATGGTCCTTTGCTACACTATTCTGCTACAAGTGTCCTCTTAATGTAAGATGGCTATTTTTAGTGCTTAGATAATGCCAGACATCCTAGATTCAGCAAATCTGAACCTAGCCTATGCTATAAAACACACAAGTACTAGAAAATACAAAGAGCAGGAAAAACAGTCTCAAACAGCAAACAGTTGAAAGAGTGACATAGCAAAACAGTTAAAACAGCTAAAAAGAGTTAGAAGTAGGCTGCAGTCAGTAATACACAGTTTAAATGTGCAACACAGTGAATAAAAATACTTATTTTTTTGTAGATTTCAAAAGATGACTTGGATTTCATTTGGATTCACTCCAGTGATCAGAGAGAGCACACCAATCCTTGAGCAGCTCCTGTAAACTCAGAAGATGATGTGGCTGACTTATGCCCATAAGAATACTGTTCACCCTCCCAGCACACACTCCATCACAGACACTGCTTGCTCTATCACAGACACCCCTTTTGCCATGTCATTCATCCAATCCATTGAATTAGCAACATGGTGGAGGCAGTCACACATGTTAGCCTGTGCCATATCAATAACCCAAAGCATGTCTCTGGAGCACCTATGGGAATGCGACTGTGCCTCCATGATGGCCCTAAACATACGTTGAGTGGTAGAGACACCTGGATCAGGAGAAAGAGGGACAGCAGGCCTCCTCCAAGCACCCCTAACATCCCTCCTGTGTGGCACCTCACCTCACTTTTGCTATTTCCAGAGTCAACAGGCATTGTGGCCCCAGTAACCAAACCTTCCTGATCAATTGCTTCACCCACCACCTGTCCAATATCTGAGGGCTCACTGAAATTGGTAGGCATGAGCCTACTGGCTGTGTCCAATGGAATTTCAAGGAACAGCTGTATGTCAACCTCAGTGTCAGATTCAACCTCTGCACCCCTGACCATTCATCTGTTTGGCCACCATCATTATCATTGTCTGCTGATACAATGACATCATGTGGTAAAAGTCCCACATTTTCACTTTCAGGATCACCAGTGATAAAATCCAACAAACACAGGAACAATTATTATCTAAGCTACTATACTCCAATATATGCTAACAAAGCAACAGTGCTGCCACTATTAGACAATACAGTAGTACATACAAAACTCTTGATATCAACATCATGCATTAAAATATGTCTTTATATTGCTCATCAATACCAACATAAAAATGTTTGGCTTACCATGTGCAGATGATGGTAACCTCTGCATACCAGATAGTCCTGGGAGAAGTTAAGCAAAATGTAATGGCAGCATCATTACAATTAACAGTAAAACAAGGTGTACTACTTTTACCCCTCTATATTTCCATTAACTATATTTTCAACAAGAACTTGGATGACAACTCCAGTCTAAGCTAATCAATCAGAATGTGTTGTTAACAGTAGCAATCTTCAATCCCCCCCAAAAAAAAATTCTTGTGACACAGAAGTAACATATTGAATTCAACTGTTTTACTACACAACAGTATTCAGCAATTGACATACCAAAGCCTAACTGGAAGCTTCTCCTGGGACATGCTTGCTGTCCCTGAAACTGTTGCACTGACATCGAGGATATGCTGTCCTGTACTTTTCTGGAAGCTGTCTGGATCCCTGACAGTGGATAGGGACTCTTCACTGGGTGTAAGTGTTGGCTCCATAGTAGGCCCACCCCTGGTAGCCATCAGATCATGGCCCACTGCATCTGATGTCTTCCATGCAGATGTGATCATGTCAGTGGCCCTATGGTACACTTGCTCATATGCCCTGCTGTGGCCACCCATGGAATTAACATTGACCACAATCTGCCACCAAATCTGCATTCTTTGTGCCATATCTCCTCATCCCCTTTCAAGCAGGAAGGCACCATGTTGCCTAAAAGCGTTCACAATCACTTGATTTTCATCATCAGTGAAGGATGGTATTCATGGATTGACACACCTAAGTGGCATACTCCTAGGTGTCCTAAAAGACAACAGAAGGATAATACATATAAGTATCACATAATCACAAAATAATTGATCCCAGATAAAACAGAAAAGGTAGCATGTCAGCATTACCCACTGGAGAAACATAAAACAGCATAGAGATGTGAAATATGAATAACAAGTTGATGCAAAAAAGGAGAGGAACAATAGCAACATATCCTTATCTGTGGCATAACAGAGTGCAGCTTTGCTTCTCCCCAAAAGAACAGGAAGATGACACATTTTGCTAACAAACCACCTTTGAAATGCTAAAAGTGCTAGTAAATGAACTGTTCCTGAAACGTTTGTACATCTTTATCACAGAGCATTCCATTTTAAGGTATTGTCAGTCATGTATACCAGTGAAATTCCTTAACAACATGCCCACGGCATCAGTACACTTCTATCTAATGCATACAGATAATAGTATAGAAGCCTTTGGTTCAAAACTTTCTTAATTACATTCCAGCATATGTAGTATGTAGGTGACAAAATGCAAGCATAACTTCTGAAGTTCGGCAATCCTCTGTGCAGATATATCCCAAAGTAACTGTTCAGCTTTCTCCACATAAACAAATCTCCTCACTTTCAGTTTGCCTAGCTACATGGCTGCCATTTATAGGGTGTAGATTCAGGGCTTTTAGCATGGTGACGATGCCAGTGATGTGCAAACTGATTAGAATTGCTGAATCCCAAATACTTGGATCTGTGTAAGAGATGTAAACATAGTGCAGGCACTACCTTGGTGTTCTTTTTAGTGGATTGCAGCTATGAATGATTACTGGTTGGGAGAAGGAAAACACAACAGCACTGCAGGCTGCCTGATATCCAGTGGATGTGTCAGGTTAGACTTACAAAGTGTTAGATATAAATTTGAAAATGTAAACAAGCAGCACACAATTCACAGGTTGTGGTCAGTAACATCCAACCTCTCCTTCATTTGTTGGCAGCTGCATATGATATTGATTCCAGATAATATCCTCACACATTTTAAGGCCAATGATATAGAATGTCTTACAGACCTGCGTGTCTCAGATTACTGTCGAGATAAGTGAAGAATGACCAACAAACACAGACAGGTAAGACAGAGCTGTATATTTGCAAGTAATAATCATAAATGATTGTATGATCACTTAGTGCACTAAATCCAAAAACAAATAAAATAAATGTACAAATAACAGTTGTATGGTTTAATATTACTGTAGATGTTGTTGCAGTTGGTTGTCTTTGTCCTTGCTGAAAAACTGCTTGTGTGGCAAACCAGTGATAAGATACCTATCATATGTTCTGAGGGTTTATTAGAGTGAGAGTTCAAATCCAGATCTATGTAGACATATTTTATGAAAACCAACACTCTTTAGTATGAATGTCATAGACTGAGTTTCTTCATTTCAACTACCCCCCCTTTTTTTCCTTTTTCTTTTTCTTTTCTGTCATGATTTTTTTAATTTAATTTAATTTTTTTGATGGGGGTAGCAGTGTTTGGGTGATGCAGTGCTTAGTGCAATCATGAGAACGGAGGAAATGAATGGTATTTTTGGCTGTGCCTATCTCTTTAGTGAGAAGAGCGGCAGTTTGTAAACTGCACAACTGGACCACCCAGGACGCAGATAAGACCCAGACAGTCAAAAATAGAAACTGGATACTTTCAGTCAATGCTATTGAGCACTAAGCAAACCTGCTAAGTGGTGTTGCATGGGACTTAATGCAGAGACCTTAAGAATGATTAGAAAATTAGGGAATATCATGTAAATAGCACTATGGCAGCAGGTGTAAGTGTAGGTCTGGAGTACAGATGATCCTGGGTTCTAGTACAGGATATGCAAACTTTTTTTACTGATGTGACAGTGCACTTTATAACATTGAACTGAAACATAGACAAGTGCTATTTCAACTTTCTTGTGGCAACATGTGTAAGTGTAAAGCTGCCATGCACATGGTCCTAGGCTCTAATACAGAATATTCCATACACTTTTACTTTTGTTCCACTTCACGTTATATTCTCTCTCACTTTAGATAGTAGAGATGATATCAATTATACGTATGAGGGATGAGACACAATTATTGTGTTTTCAGATGTATGACTGATGGTATACGGTGTAAAATATTTCTGTAAGTATAACTCTGCTATCTGGACTTGCATGGGCTTCACATTTGCATAAGACATATACACAGCTGGAACTGTATCCAATAACCTTTTCATGTCATACACATACATGTGTAACAGCTCAAACTGGCATCTGTATTTACATATGATTGCTGACTATTTCTGAGCAGCACTTCTTCTACGGCAAAGATGAAAAATTCTATGCTGTGGAAAACAATGTTTGGCCTTTATGTCTAGGTTTGAATCCCACAGTGTAAAAATCAATTCTTTATAGTATAAAGGTAAAAACAAATGTGTCATGTCATTACATTTATTCCCCCAATGCATGTCAGCAAACCTAACTCACCTAACAGTTACCTTCCAATTTCCAATATATATTTCCAAGCTATATCAATAGACACCTCTCAAACTAAGGCCAAGTGTCAGATTAATCATCAACTTGCAATTATTTAATTCCTCACTGCTTGACACTGCTGCTCTCTGCTTACCACTATGCAAATGCATTGCTCAGCTGTGCACACTCCCACACTCCCAGTAAACATAATAACTGAAACTGGCTGGAAAGCATCAGTCTCCATTGCTCTTGGTTTGCTGGTAGACATGGCTGGTGTTAGTAGGGAAGGTGTAGGTTTAGGGCATAGAGGTGGGGTTTCTCAGAGTGCAGGATATTTATTAGGTTCCTGGTAAAGCCCCACAGCCCAGTGATTTGGCAGGGGAACTATTCTGGCTCCCAGAACAGGTCTGAGGCATGGAATAGTTTAGCCCAGGCTGTATACAGCACCACTGGTATCCCATGCACTTGAGGGCAAAGTAGGTATAATTTTAATGACCTACAGAGGAGAAAGAAGAATACTCTCAACCATTGGTTAGAGGATTTTAGGACTGCAGACATCCCACAGCTGTGTAAGTATCAACTAAGGAGAGTACTTGTAAGACTTAGAAAGCTTAATATAGGCAAGACTGGAATGCATAATGCTCTTCTGTTCCTTTCTGTTCTTTCCGCAACTGCCAGGAATTGGGAGTTCAATGTCTCGGCAGATGAAGCTAGATTGAAGAGACTGAGGTAAGCAAGTGATATGTATACAACAGAAAATTAGTGTTATTGTAGCATTAAAACCTAAAACTAGCTTTTTTGGTATTTTATAGAGTTGTATTAAATTCAGCATGCATATCACAAGTGTAAAAGCAAGTATGCATGCATTAGTCTGTAGCACAAACCAATTGTAAGAGTCCAATATTAGTCTTTAGACAGATGTTGTCAGTTCAAATACCACAATTCACAGCTATACAATACTGTAAATTTCTGCAATAATATTTGCAATACATTAAAAACTCTATACCAGTGGCACAAATGCCCTGCTGTAAAGTGTAATCTGTATAATTGGAACATGTATATGTGCAATATATGCACATTTCAAAGATTACTTGCAGCAATCTGTAGTATAGGACTATTAGTACTGTTAGGAGATATACTTAAATGTAAAACTTAAGATAAAAGAGTTGTATAATTGTATTAATGCATTATATGTCACATATGATTGTACTAATTCTATCTCTTTTTTTCCTCTCACCCCAAACCATATCTCTCTTTTTTATTTTTATTTTATTTTATTTTTAAAATCATTTTTTATTTTATTTTTATTTTATTTTTTTATTTTTATGTATCGTCAAAATGTGTCCATGTCATCCATATGTACAAACTAACTACATGCTCAACAGCACACTGAGATAGACCAGCCCCATTTGACCAGTTTTCCCTGCTCCACTGCCTCCAGCACCGAAGCACAGCATGTCTGGGAGCCAACCTGGCAGCACTGTCTCTGCTAGCCCTGCACTACCTGTGCCCTCAGGTAGTCCTGCCCTGGAGGCTATTCCAGTGGTACCATCTGGGATCAGTGTTGGGGTTGGCGATTTCATCATCCACAGTAAGTTGTCAGTGATAGTGTGTAGGGTCATGCACCACACCATTGGTGCACAACTATGCCTGATGGAGAGGCTGCTCTCCCTCATTTTCCATAGGAGGAGGAGACATCAAGCACTCCAGCCAACAGTGGGGTAGGGTGACAGTGATGACAGTCCAGTGGGTGAGGACTCAATTCTTACTGTCTCCAATCTTTATAGTCATGGGCCTGGGTTGTCCCCTCCCTCACCCCAATAATGGTGTCCTCCAACCTTTTGTGTCTATCATCATCCCTGTCTCTTGTCATGTTTGTCTTGGCTGTCTGCAATTGCTTCCTCACCTACCCAACTTATTTGGCCCAGATATACCTACGTCTCTTCCCCAACATTCCTCTCTCTCTGAAATAAAAAATAAATGGGCACCTGTCCCAACAACAACAAAAATAATAATAAATAAATAAATAAATAAATAAAAAATCATCCCATATATAGCTGTCCATTTTGCACGTGTCTTCTTGACACACTTGATTCGTTCCAATTGACTATACAACACAAATGCATTGTAGTCACCCATCTCTGTTGAGGTGACAGTCCAAATTCACTCCATATTCTGCACATATTTTCAGTTTATACTGTTAAAGAAATGGATAGCTATGGTTTTTTCCTACCTATCTCCTGCACATTCCTGTACTGATTTCACTTTGTTCTTCCCCTGCTTGCTCCCCATTTTAACACTTTCCTATCTACCCCATTTTCACCACTTTAATCTAGACAAAAAAAATGGAATCACACACAACACACATAAGTAGCATAAAAAGCAATGGATCCTTTCTCTTTTTGGACTCCATGTTTGTGCGGAGGTGTGCATCTCACACCAGTGTGCAGAGACAGTGAGCAGTGGCAAAAGACTGCCATTATGTCTATGCAATGCTGCTTAAACGCACTGTGCTATGCCAGCACACAGCAACACATGTAATATAAAGAATGCATGTTATTGCATTAACAATGTTTATTTAAAAGTATCTCAAAGTATTAAATACACCTGGATTTGAACCCAGTACCATCTGGGCTAAAAAAAAATTTCCAATGCATTTACACCTGTTGCCACAGAGTCAATTAAGCAGCAAGTGTGTTTCATACACTCAGTACTAACTCTCTGACTTTTGCAATGTGGCTCACATTTGTGCACTGCTTAGCTATGCACAAACATGAATAGTACTGGAAATGTGTATCTCGCATGCGTATGTGAATACTTTGCCAACCATCATGCAAACCCACTGCTTGCTACAGTATAGCAAAGTAAATATTATTATGTATTATTACTGTTTACTGTCCATTTCCTGTCAATGACATGAAATTACATGTGGAAACATAACAAATTGAAGGCCTTATCTAACAATATGTCACATATTCACAACACAGCCATGTGTTGTACGTTTTTCCATACATATATCACCTACACTACAGCACTTAATATCCAGTGTTGTGAGATATGCAGTGCACATCAATCTGATAAAATGCAGAACTAGAACTATTAACCATAAGCCTAAAAAGCTTTATCTGCAACTATGGGAAGCAGTCAGCATGGACCTTATCCACAGGGACATAGGTGACTTTAAACACACTTGGCTTGACTCATGTTGGTTCAGTCAAGGGCAGATCTTGCTTATTAAACCTAGTGGACTTCTTTGATACTGACCCTAAAGACCTGGCTAGAGATAACAGCACATACCACCTTTGATGAGTTATCCAAGGCCTTTGACACAGGTCCTCATTCATGTATCAAAGAGAAAACCTCCCATCTGGGAATTAACCCATACATTACCAGATGGATAACCAACCGGCTCACTAACAGAATACACAGTCAAAGTTGGGGACTGCACCTCCACCACTAGATCACTTACCAATGGAATACCACAAGAGTCTGTGCTGGGCCCTCAACTGTTTGGAAACGATTTCTCTGAAGCCTAGGCAAAGGTAGATGGCCTGTGGTTTACCAAATTTGCAGATGCCTGTTAACTGGATGCAGTCATTCGGAGTCCCAAATGATGGCAACAAATTACAGAAGGGGCTGACACAGATAAATGATTAGTGGCAAACTCACAGACTGAACCTTAAAGCAAACAATGCCTCATTGTCCCCTTTCCCCTTTGACAATGAAGTATCCCTGGTAATTATGATATAAATAGCAACCCTTTAAGCTCAAACACAGACTCTGATGATGTCATCAGCTATATCAGATTTGTGGATATACACTATTCCCACCAGGGCAGGGTCAGAGAATGGCTTGGAGGCCAGGCAGAATTCACCTCATCCTATACAGTATAGATTGCAATGACATGGCTGTCAATCTATCCACATACATCATGGCATGGTTTCTAGGCCCTGTGTTTTCGTGATGAGAAGGCCCTGTGGTCTTTCCAGCTGTTGCATGTGTCTGGTGAGGTACATGCAAAAGAGAGCATTACACTCTGTAAGGATTCTGATGAGGTTTGAGGAAAGAGATACCATACAATCCTAAAATCTGAATATTATGGCATAACTTATGATGTGTTCAAAATACGCTTTCTGGTCGAAGTTCAGATTGCTATCTACATGTGCTCCCAGTGCTTGCATCACTGAGTTTCACCATAGCAGGACTGTTGTTAATGCTCTAATTAACATGGAATTCCACTTTTCAGAAGGACAACATATAGACACATTTCTGCATTTATTTGTAGATTGTTTACCTTTGCCACCAATCATTTGTCTATGTTAGCTCCTTCTGTACTATGTTATCATCATTGGTGGACTCAATGATTGCGCACAATATGCAAGAATCAGCAACCTTGGTAAGTTAAAGCCATATACATTAGCCTGAACTGTTGAGAAATATAGTGCAAACAGTAAAGAGCCAAGCACAGATCCCTAGGATTTGTCAATGGTGACAGCTCTAAATAAAAATGACAAAGGCAGTGGTAATCTCCGAGAAACAGTTTATGTTAGTGCTTTCATTGAAAAAAAGTAATTCAGTGGTGACAGCCCTACTAGTAAAGGATGATTCACCAACTTTCACAGTGTGTGTTCTGTCAGTGAGCCAATTGGTTACCCATCTATTAATATAACGGTTAACCCCAGCTGGGAGAGTTTCTCAATGATACCTGCATGGGAGATTGCGTCAAAACCCTAGGCCAGATCACAATAGGCAGTATGTACTCTCTTACCTTCATGCAGAGCTATCAAACAGAATCAATGGGTTGTGACAACATCACAGATTGCCTATGGCATGACCCTGCATGTACACCTTCCTGATATGGCTGAATGCACATTTCAACACACTTTCCAAATGGGCTATGTTCCCATAGAAAGGTGTACATCAGCATGCATCCATCTGAGTTTGAGGCACAGCATCTGATGCATGCATGTATAGATACATCCTGACTGTCCTCAACTATAAGGTAGACCAACATGTCATCATGGATATGTTCTAAATGTACACTAGTAATATCCCAGCTTTATGCAACAGACCTGTATGAGTAGTCAAGGCTGCATCATGTCAGTTACATCTGACAGATGTCTTCAAAGAGGTCATCAGGGGCATGCATGATGACAACACTATCATCTTGTGGAACTTGACAAAGTCAGGGCATTTGACACAAATCTACACTGAGATATTCAATCAACACTGCCATATATGGCCATAAACAGCTGTATCACCAAGTGGGTAGACCTGTGTATGACATACATGGCATCACACTATTTCTGTTATGTGTTAAGTGTCCTATATCTCGGGTCCGTACATCAGGGCTGTCCATGAGGCCCTTTTCTTTCCATTATTTAAGTGATGGACATCACAGATGACATATACATCTTGTGTCTAAACAACTGCCTGAAGGTCTACAGATTGTGGACAATCATTGAATCCAAGTGTGATATTAATATAATACAGACAGTATCAATATGTACCAAAGATTGTTGCCACAACCATGACAACATCTGCAATTACAAGAAACATGGCGGGGTTGTTAAGTCAGGAAAACAAACACATAACCTAAGTATAATGTGGACATCACACCCTATAATCAGACAAATTGGTATGCGACCAGTGTCCTGGGGTAGATGGTACATGGAACGTCCACCAGCATATGAACACAGGTCCGACTGCTACCTTGTATGTAACACAAGTACTGAGCATGTGAAAGACATCCACATGAGAGACCATAATACCTTCATAGTTCCCACCCTGCATCACACCAGTAACTGAGTACAATGCACCCTTCTTCATGTACCTCCCTACACATCTTACAGTGATGTGAAGCTGAAGTATACCAACTTTGTCATGGTGAGCTGTCACACAGCTTATTGGCCATACCTAGGTATTATTTCTATGGAATATACATGACTGTTTGATGGTGAAGAACACCAATCAATTCATTGCACCAGATGCATGTGTGCTACCTGTTCTGGTGATGCACACACTACATATATAGGTGTTTGATAACATTAATAGCATGGATATCATTCATGACAGTGTGGTTTGTGCCATATATGTATATGCCATGCACACCATTCAACTAGCCTGTATTGCTTATAATGTCACATACAGATATAGCATTGTCCATCCTAACACCTCCAGCAGACATTACAGTGCCAGGACAGTGTGCGTAGTTACCCTCATAGAGTGTAGATGTGTCATAATAGTTGTTCAAGTGTGTTTGTGCAGAGTCATCTTTTATCATTCTAAATCACATATGTTATTTCAGAGGCATGGGATTATTGATGTTATTATTTTGATATTGTCCATGATTGCAGTTGGTTCTTTAAATGTTTCCCATGAGCCTTTACCTGTGCCTACTTGCTCAAGACCTCTGCTGAGATTACACTCATATTCAAGCAAATCAATTTGCACAGCTTCACAGTATGCACCCTACCCCAGTTGTATGCTAGATCCTGATAGATGTCCTCGGCATTATTTATGTAAGGATGCTTATATCATACAGATATCCTCCTCTTGTTATGTCACCTTGTGTGACAGTCACATAATACACATTTTCACTGTGCAGCCCCTACTGTATCATGTAGATATGTGACTGTTTTTGCTGCAACAGCCATCTTCCATTGACATGCCCTCTTCTGCTGTACATTAGGTTGTTTCACCTGTCCTCTTTCCATGTGTTCATTCCTACAGTTCATCTGTGTGTCCTTATTCAATACACACACTTCCCCTGATTGTTTATTTTACATAAAATACCACTTGTACCATTACAGATCAGTTTTACAGCTACAGTACAGAATGGTAGGAATGGGATATTACAGTACTCTGTATGGTGGATACACTGTCCTGTACTGTGTTTGGACCATATGCTTTGCATTCATACCTCTCAACTGTTCAGATATTCACAGGATGTCCAGCCAGAAGTGTTCCTTATCAAAGTTGTCGCTTTCTGCATTTCACTGGGATGATCTCGGGACTGATGTGACTCAATATTACATACATTTTGAGTTTCATACTTCGAATCCTTCAGAACATATATCTTAACACAAACCCCTGGTAATTCTAGCACATTTCTATAGGGCACATATGTCAAATATGTCCATATTTCTGGGTCATTGTCCCTGCATTATGTTGGCCTTTGTCCAGATGTCTTGTACTACGAGGTTGAGAGCTATCTGTGAAGGCCTAGTGATCATTGTTGCATTCCTAGCAAAACTACAGACCAAAAGTGCTCTGATTTAAACAGGATTGCTGTCCATGCTCACTTACATGGTTTCTTGGCCTGCAACACTGTTGACAGCCATGAAACTTCACTTAAACGTGGCACATGGCATGAATAAGCATGAAGAGCTGCTGCCTGCCACGCTCCACTGCACACACATGCAAACATGCAAACTCCTTGTAAACTTTGTGTGAACCCTACACAGATTTTATTGAATCCCAAGGAATATATATATATATATATATATATATATATATATATATATATATATATATATATAAAAATAAAAATGTAAATGTTTGTATGTTTGTTTGTTCAAAATCTTAAATCTCCGAAAGTTCTTCACCGATAGCTTTGAAATTTTCACACAATGTTGCATTCGAATACGCGCATGTTTTTATATACCTACTATTATATAGATGTCACACGTTGCATTCGAATACGCATGTGTTTTTATATACCTACTATGGATTCTATATATTTGTATACAAATATGCAATTTTATATGTTTTTGTTATAACGTTCTTCCTTCTTTTTCAGTGCAATCTATCTGCTTTAGTTCATCCAAATAATGCCTCGTAGAAGATCAAACTTAAGTCGTCATACTCGCGGAGCGGAAGCAGTGCGACGAGCAATTACAAATCAAACTGAGGAAGAACGGGCATCAGCGAACGAGCAAAACAGTCAAAGAATGGCTCAAATACATGGCGAGGAAGCAGCAGCGCAACTTGCAGCCAGACTTGAGGATGTACGGTTGCAAGCATGGCGATCGCGTTCTGCAGCTTCAGATCTTCTTTGTTCTCCTTGATCGACACCAGTGGACAAAATAAATGCTTGCCTGAAATACTCTACTTTGTGGCGACACGTAAAGATGTTAAAATTAACTACAAATATGGGTGTCCAGCGGCAAAACAATCAATCAGCTGAGATATTCTCACATCAATTGCTGGAAATTGGGAACGGAAAGGTGCCGGTTGATCTGACCTCAGGACGAACTTCATTGCCTCATAACATCTGAAATTTAGTGAAGTCAAAAGAAGAATTGGTTGAAAAGGTATTTCCCAATATTCAAACCAATTATAAGAATCATGACTGGCTGACTGGACGAGCTATTCTTGCGGCCAAGAACAAAGACGTCTACGAACTTAACAATATTATTCAGTCTAACATTCAAAGCGAGGCAGTCGCATACACGTCCGTTGACACTGTTGTGGAAGCAGATGAAGTGGTTAATTATTCAACAGAATTTTTGAATTCACTCGATCTGCCAGAGATGCCACCGCACGTACTGCAATTTAAAATTGGCATGTCAATTATCATGTTGCGAAATATCAACCAGCCAAAGCTTTGGAACGGCAATCGGCTTGCAGTAAAGATATTAATGAGCAGCGTCATAGAAGCAACAATCTTGACAGGACCTTTCAAAGGTGAAGATGTCCTCATTCCTCACATTCCTATAATTCCAAAGGATATGCCATTTCAATTTAAGAGATTGCAATTCCCAATTCTATTGGCGTTTGCAATCACCATCAACAAAGCTCAGGGCCAGTCTTTAGAATTGTGCGGTTTAGATCTACACATGGATTGCTTCTCACATGGACAATTATATGTTGCATGTTCTAGACTCGGCAAACCAGACACTCTCTATATCTGCACAGACAATGAAACAACAAAAAATATTGTATATCCACAAGCATTGTGAAATTAAACATATTAGAAACGTGCGCTTTCTCTTTTCTTTCTTTTCCATTTAATCAGACTGAGCCACAGCAACGTGTGGCTGGGTACAGCTAGTGTATATATATATATATATATATATATATATATATATATATATATATAAATATATATATATATATATATATATATATATATATATATATATATATATATATATATATATATATATATATATATATATATATATAAATATATATATATATATATATATATATATATATATATATAAATAAAAATGTAAATGTTTGTTTGTTCAAAATCTTAAATCTCAGAAAGTTCTTCACCGATTGCTTTGAAATTTTTACACAATGTTGCATTCGAATATGCGCGTTTTAATATACCTACTATTTTATAGATGTCACACGTTGCATTCGAATATGCACGTGTTTTTATATACCTACTATGGATTCTATATATTTGTATACAAATATGCAATTTTATATGTTTTTGTTATAACTTTCTTTGTTCCTTTTCAGTTGAATCAATCTGCTTTAGTTCATCCAAATAATGCCTCGCAGAAGATCAAACTTAGGTCGTCTTACTTGCGGAGCGGAAGCAATGCGATGAGTAATTGCAAGTCAAACTGAGGAAGAACAGGCATCAGTGAACAAGCAAAACAGACAAAGAATGACTCAAATAAGTGCCGAGGAAGAAGCAGAGCGACGTGCAGCCAGACTTGAGGTTGCACAGTTTCGAGCACGGCAATCCCGTTCTGCAGCTTCAGATCTGCTTCGTTCTCTACAGAATGAACTCAACAGGCTGAGAGTGGCTTTAAGACGTCAACGGGAAACAGCAGATCAGCGTAAAACATGACTCCGTGCTTAGCAATCAATCATTATGATTCGCGCCTTTGCATCGGTACAACCCAGCAATGATTATAGTTTGAGCAGGCATGTTCTCATCAGCACTACGACTGAAGTGTGTCCTTATTGCAAGGCTCTGAAATTTAATGGAGAAATGAAAGGAATGTGTTGCGCCACCGGAAAAATTAAACTGCCTCAACTTGGAGAACCACCAGAGCCATTAAAAACTTTGCTTGCCGGATATACCACCGAATCAAAGCAGTTCCTATCTAACATCAGGAAATACAACTCATGCTTCCAAATGATGTTGTTCAGTGCAGAAATCATAACAGCTCAATTCATGCCAACTTTCAAAGTGAAAGGACAAATTTATCATAAAGCCAGCTCCCTGCTTCCTTTCCCAGATGGTCAACATAAATTCCTACAAATGTATTTCATCAGTGATGGCAATGATGAATTGAATGCACACTGCAGAATTTCAACTGACATACAAAGGTCCATCATTTCCCAACTGCAAGAGCTTCTTCACGAAAAAAACAATTTAGTGCGTTTATGCAAAACAGCAGTTGACATGATGCCATCTGATACACACAAGATTGTTATTCATGCTGAAAAAACGCCTGCTGGAGAACATGTGCGAAGATTCAATGCTCCAAGTATAGACGAAGTGGCAATTGTTATAGTCA
The DNA here is from genome assembly GCF_019279795.1 of Protopterus annectens. Classification (NCBI taxonomy): domain Eukaryota; kingdom Metazoa; phylum Chordata; order Ceratodontiformes; family Protopteridae; genus Protopterus; species Protopterus annectens. The sequence goes on along the minus strand of NC_056735.1, from coordinate 1,929,628,801 downwards.
GAGATCAATTCCAACCTAGAGATATTGTTCTTTATCGGAGAAACGATTAATTGACAACAGTTGCAGAAACTCATCAATGCTACGATGCCCTGCAATATCCAATCATTTTTTGGGATGGTGCCGATGGCTATCACTTCAACGTTAAGATGTTAAATCCAGTCAGTGGCGAAGAAACAAATATGAAATGCAGAGCAATGAACTATTTTTCATACCAATTAATGATTCGAGAGAATGAAGACAATCATATTTTGAAATGCCTTCAATTGTTTCACCAATACATCATAGATATGTATGCAAAAATCGAAACAGAACATTTGATATTCATCTGTTTGAATCAGACCAAGTTCGCTCTGAAGAATACGTTCATTTGCGACATGCAGTTGTAAATGACGGTAATACAACTAACGTTGGAAAACTAACGATTTTGCCATCTTCATATACAGGCAGTCCACGTCATATGCATGAGTACGCTCAAGATGCAATTGCGTATCTTTGTCAATACGGGCGTCCAGAACTATTCATTACATTCACATGCAATCCAGCTTGGGACGATATACAACAGCTCTTACTTCCTGGGCAATCGCAGGTGGATAGGCATGACTTCACAGCACGTGTTTTCAGACAGAAGCTGAAATCGCTGTTGGATTTCATGGTAAAACATGAAGTGTTTGGCTCTTTGCGCTGCTGGATGTACTCAGTGGAATGGCAAAAGAGAGGATTGCCACACGCACATATAATAATCTGGCTCTATAACAAAATCACTTCAAACAAAATTGACGATGTTATATGCGCTGAAATACCTAATGCCGACGTTGATAAGGATTTGCATAAAGTTGTGATGAAAAATATGATACATGGACCTTGCGGTACACTGAATCCAAATTCACCATGCATGATAGACGGAAAATGCTCTAAGCGATATCCTCGAGCATTAGTATCCAACACAGTTACAGGAAACGATGGATATCCTTTATACAGAAGAAGATCAGCAGAAGATGGCGGTAAATTAGCAACCATCCAAATGCAAAACGGTGACATCAAAGTAAATAACCGGTGGGTTGTTCCATATTCGCCTTTGCTATCAAAAACATACAAAGCACACATAAACGTGGAATACTGTAACTCCGTAACTCCGTTAAATCGATCAAATGCATTTGTAAGTACGTGAATAAAGGCAGCAATATTGCAGTTTTTGGCGTACAACCAGAAAGAAGTGATAGGAATGTGGTCATACATATCGATGAAATCGCACAGAATCAGGCTGGAAGATACATAAGCAGCAATGAAGCTGTATGGCGAATTCTTTCATTTCCCATGCATGAATGAAGTCCAGCTGTTGTTCACTTAGCAGTACATCTAGAAAATGTACAGTGCATTTATTTCACAGCTGCAAATGTGCAACAAATAGCCCTGAATCCACCGGTTACAACGTTAACTGCTTTCTTCACGTTATGTCTAAATGATGCGTTTGCGAAAATACTGCTGTATTCGGAAGTGCCTACGTATTATACATGGAATGCGAGTAGAAAATCATTCTAATGATGCAAACGAGGAGAGTGAGTCAACGGACAACTTGGCATATTCAAAGAAACTACGACAGGCAGACTGTACTCCGTGCATCCCAATCAAGATGAATGCTTCTTTCTTCGCATGCTGTTGGTAAATGTGCTCGGTCCAACATCTTTCCAGCAATTGAGAATTGTTAACGGCGTTACACATGCCACTTTCCATAGTGCATGACAAGCTCTGAATTTATTGGAGAACAACCAACACTGGGATGTATGCATTAATGACGCGTGCAATATATCACATCCAAATAAAATGTGTGCATTGTTTGCAATCATTTTGACCACCTTCTATTCTTCATCTCCAACAGAGTTATAGGAGAAATATAAACCGCACATGGCTGAAGACATTTTCCGTCGAATACGCAAGGAAAATTCAAATACAAACACGGATTTCACAGCAGAAATCTACAACAAAGTGTTGATAATGATTGATGATTTGTGCTTAGAAATCGCGAACAAAGTTCTCAATCAATTGGGAATGCCATCACCGAATCAATCTGCTGCTCCTTCGTTCAATGTAGAATTGCGTCGTGAACAAAATTACAACATGGGTGACCTTTTGTCGTATGTGCAATCAAATATTCCTAAGCTAACGCTTGAGCAAAAAGACATTTACGATCAAATAATGCAAACTGTCAATAATGGGGTTGGAGAAATCTTCTTCTTAGATGTGCCAGGAGGAACTGGTAAAATGTTCCTAATTACATTGATTCTGGCAGCAATTTGATCCCAAAATGGCATAGCCTTAGCTCTTGCATCATCCGGAATAGCTGTGCCATTGCTACCAGGTGGAAGAACTGCTCATTCCACTTTGAAATTGCCATTGAACATGCAATTCATTGAAACTCCCACGTGCAACATTTCCAAAGCATCCGGCATGGGAAAAGTATTGCAGAAATGCAAACTTATTGTTTGGGATGAATGCACAATGCGCACAAAAAATCGCTCGAAGCTCTTTATTGATCATTCCAAGATTTGCGTGGAAACATCAGACCATTTGGGAATGCATTAATATTGCTTGCAGGAGATTTCAGGCAAACATTGTCTGTACTTCCTCGATCGACACCAGCAGATGAAATAAATGCTTGCCTGAAATACTGTACTTTGTGGCGACACTTAAAGATGTTAAAATTAACTACAAATATGCATGTCTAGCTGCAAAATGATTGATCAGCTGAGATATTCTCACATCAATTGCTGGAAATTAGGAACGGAAAGGTGCCGGTTGATCTGACCTCAGGACGAATTTCATTGCCTCATAACTTCTTCAATTTAGTGACGTCAAAAGAAGAATTGGTTGAAAAAGTATTTCCCAATATTCAAATCAATTATAAGAATCATGATTGGCTGACTGAACGAGCTATTCTTGCGGCCAAGAACAAAGACGTCTACGAACTTAACAATATTATTCAGCCTAACATTCAAAGCGAGGCAGCCACATACAAGTCCATCGACACTGTTGTGGAAGCAGATGAAGCGGTTAATTATCCAACAGAATTTTTGAATTCACTCGATCTGCCAGGGATGCCACCGCATGTACTGCAATTGAAAATTGGAGTGCCAATTATCATGTTGCGAAATATCAACCAGCCAAAGCTTTGCAACGGCACGTGGCTTGCAGTAAAAAAATTAATGAGCAACGTCATAGAAGCAACAATCTTGACAGGACCTTTCAAAGGTGAGGATGTCCTCATTCCTCGCATTCCTATGATTCCAAGGGATATACTATTTCAATTTAAGAGACTGCAATTCCCAATTCGATTGGCGTTTGCAATCACCATCAACAAAGCTCAGGGCCAATCTTTAGAATTGTGCGGTTTAGATCTACACACGGATTGCTTCTCACATGGACAATTATATGTTGCGTGTTCTAGTGTTGGCAAACCAGACAAACTATATATCTGCACAGACAATGGAATAACAAAAAATATTGTATACCCACAAGCATTGTGAAATCAAACATATTAGAAATGTGCGCTTTCTCTTTTCTTTCTTTTCCATTTAACCAGACTGAGCCACAGCAATGCGTGGCCGGGTACAGCTAGTACATATATATATATATATATATATATATATATATATATATATATATATATATATATATATATATATATATACTAGCTCAGAGCATATTTGCGAGTTGCCACTTATATTCTTGACATAGCTAAAGACGGCTTTGTGGTTATCATTTGAATCCTTGGGTATTTTTCTTTCAATGTTAGCCTTGTATGATTTTATGATGGACCTTAGTTTTTACTAATACTGATCAGGGATGTCTTTCCTTCTTGGGATTTGCTTTTTTTCTGAACTAGTTTCCTCCTCCTTTTGTATAGCCTGTTTATGGCAGGGGTTCACCAGACTGGTTTCCTTCTCTTAGGGGAGTAAGTCTTGGTTTTGCTAGGGATGGCACAATCCATGCATCCTTATACGTGCTCATAGAGTGCATTTGTAAAGGTTCCTGCATCTTGGACACTTATCCTTTAGCGTGGGGGCTGTGAAACTTACCACCTCTGTCTTAAGGAAGGTCAAATTTGCTTTAGAAAAGTTTTTCAATGTGGTTTCCTTGGTCAGGGTTGGTGGTGTGGTGTGGACATCCAGAGTGATTAGTTTATGGTCTGATCTCACCAGTGACGGGTTGACCTAAAGTGTGGAACACCTGTTGCCCATGTTGGTGATGACCTGGTCCAATATGTTTTCACCTCTGGTACGAGAGTTTACCAGCTGATCCAGGGCATTTGAGTTGATGAATTCCAGGAAGCGCTGGGCCTGGGAATTTGTACTCAAGTAGTTTTCCCAGTGAATAGTTGGGTAATTGTAATCACCCAATATCAGGGTGTTCGGTAGGACCTTCATGTTTTCCAGTGTCTCCAGAAAGGTGGAGTGGTGGTCCTGAGTCATGGAGGGTGATCTGTAGCAGGCCACAATTTGCATTGCAGATTTTCCCGATGTTAGTTGCACATGGATGATCTCAGAGGTATCCTGCTGCACCACTAACCTGGAGGTGTAGGTATCCTTGATAAATATGGATACACCCCCTCCTTTTGTGTTTCGGTCTGTGTTCTGTGGCCAAAACGTGTGGTATGAGTTGTAGCCCAGTAGTGCTGGGGTGCTCTCTGGAGCCTTGAACCAGGTTTCAGTTACTGCACAGATGTCGACATTCTCCATACTGAGGAGTGCTTCGAGCATGTGCATTTTGAGATTTAAACTCCTGGCATCGAGTAGTTGTTGTTGAGTTGTTGTTCCTCTAAACATGTATATGAGTCTAACAAATAGCTGAAAGTGGGAGAAATGAAGTCATTATACACACATGAGTGTCAGACCCCACCATCTGCAGAACAGTCATGCCAATGTGAAATGTATCATGCACAAATGTCATAGGTGTGTAATAGACCTATCTACAATCTATCCCTATATATTTTCCCTAATTTGAAAGTTTGTCCAGATGTGATGCTCTGTGTTCTAGCAAGGCAGAACAGTGCAGCAGTTCAGGAAGGAGTGTCAGAGTATAGACCTCATGTCTGAATTCACTATATATATATATATATATATATATATATATATATATATATATATATATATACATACTAGCTCAGTCTGGTTAAATGGAAAAGAAAGAAAAGAGAAAGCACACGTTTCTAATATGTTTAATTTCACAATGCTTGTGGGCATACAATATTTTTTGTTGTTCCATTGTCTGTACAGATATAGAGATTGTCTGGTTTGCCGACTCTAGAACACGCAACATATAATTGTCCATGTGAGAAGCAATCCGTGTGCAGATCTAAACCGCACAATTCTAAACATTGGCCCTGAGCTTTGCTGATGGTGATTGCAAACGCCAATCGAATTGGGAATTGCAATTTCTTAAATTGAAATGGCATATCCGTTGGAATCATAGGAATGCGAGGAATGAGGACATCTTCACCTTTGAAAGGTCCTGTCAAGATTGTTGCTTCTATGACGTTGCTCATTAATTTTTTTACTGCAAGCCGCTTGCCGTTGCAAAGCTTTGGCCGGTTGATATTTCACAACATGATAATCGGCATGCCGATTTTCAAGTGCAGTACGTGTGGTGGCATCCCTGGCAGATTGAGTGAATTCAAAAATTCTGTTGGATAATTAACCGCTTCATCTGCTTCCACAACAGTTTTGATGGACTTGTATATGACTGCCTTGCTTTGAATGTTAGACTGAATAATATTGTTAAGTTCATAGACATCTTTGTTCTTGGCCACAAGAATAGCTTGTACATTCAGCCAGTCGTGATTCTTATAATTGGTTTGAATATTGGGAAATACTTTTTCAACCAATTCTTCTTTTGAAGTCACTAAATTGCAGAAGTTATGAGGCAATAAAATTCGTCCTGAGGTCAGATCAACGGGCACCTTTCCGTTCCCAATTTCCAGCAATTGATGTGAGAATATCTCAGCTAATCAATCGTTTTGCAGCTGGACATGCATATTTGTAGTTAATTTTAACATCTTTACATGTCACCACAAAGTAGAGTATTTCAGGCAAGCATTTATTTCTTCTGCTGTTGTCGATCGAGGAAGTACAGGTAATGTTTGCCTGAAATCTCCTGCAAGCAATATTAATGCGTTCCCAAATGGTCTGATGTTTCCACGCAAATCTTGCAATGACCGATCAAGAGCCTCGAGCGATGTTTTGTGCACCATTGTGCATTCATCCCAAACAATAAGTTTGCATTTCTGCAATACTTTTCCCATGCTGGATGCTTTGGAAATGTTGCAAATGGGAGTTTCAATTAATTGCATGTTCAATGGCAATTTCAAAGCAGAATGAGCAGTTCTTCCACCTGGTAGCAATGTCGCAGCTATTCCGGATGAAGCAAGAGCAAAGGCTATGCCATTTTGGGATTGAATTGTTGCCAGAATCATTGTAATTAGGAATGTTTTACCAGTTCCTCCTGGCGCATGTAAGAAGAAGATTTCTCCAACCCCGTTATTGACAGTTTGCATAATTTGATCGTAAATGCCTTTTTGCTCAAGCGTTAGCTTAGGAATATTTGATTGCACATACGACAAAAGATCACCTGTGTTGTAATTTTGTTCACGACACAATTCTACATCGAACTAAGCAGCAGCAGATCGATTTGGTGATGGCATTCCCAACTGATTGAGAACTTTGTTCGCGATTTCTAAGCACAAGTCTTCAATCATTATCAATGCTCCGTTGTAAATTTCTGCTGCGAAATCCATGTTCATATTTGAATTTTCCTTGCGTATTTGACGGAAAATATCTTCAGCCATGTGCGATTTATATTTCTCCCATAACTCTATTGGAGATGAAGGAGAGCAGGTGGTCAAAATGATTGCAAACAATGCACAAATTTGATTTGGATGTGACATATTGCACGCATCATTAATGCATACATCCCAGTGTCAGTCATTCTCCAATAAATTCAGAGCTTGACATGCACTGCAGAAAGTGGCATGTGTAACACCGTTGACAATTCTCAATTGCTGGAAAGACGTTGGACCGGGCACATTTACCAACAGCATGCAAAGAAAGAAGCATTCATCTTGATTGAGATGCACAGTGTACAGTCTGCCTATTGTAGTTTCTTTGAATATGCCAAGTTGTCCGTTGACTCGCTCTCCTCGTTTGCATCGTTCAAATTATTTTCTACTCGCATTCCATGTGTAATATGTAGGCACTTCCGAATACAGCAGTGTTTTCGCAAATGCGTAATTTTGACATAACGTGAAGAAAGCAGTTAATGTTGTAGCCAGTGGATTCAGGGCTATTTGTTGCACATTTGCAGCTGTGAAATAAATGTGTTGTCCATTTTCTAGATGTATTGCTAAGTGAACAACAGTTGGACTTCGTTCATGTATGGGAAATGAAAGAATTTGCCATACAGCTTCATTGCTGCTTATGTATCTTCCAGCCTGATAATGTGCGATTTCATCGATATGTATGACCGCATTCCTATCACTTCTTTCTGGTAGCACGCCAAAAACTGCCATGTCACTGCCTTTATTCACATACTTACAAATGTATTTGATCGATTTAATGGAGTTACAGTATTCCACGTTTATGTGCGCTTTGTATGTTTTTGATAGCAAAGGCCAATATGGAACAACCCACCGGTTATCTACTTCGATGTCACCGTTTCGCATTTGTATGGTTGCTAATTTACCACCATCTTCTGCTGATCTTCTTCTGTATAAAGGATATCCATTGTTTCCTGTAACTGTGTTGGATACTAATGCTCGAGGATATCGCTTAGAGCATTTTCCGTCTATCATGCATGGTGAATTTGGATTCAGTGTACCGCAAGGTCCATGTATCATATTTTTCATCACAACTTCATGCAAATCCTTATCGATGTCGGCATCAGGTATTTCAGCGCATATAACATTGTCAATTTAATTTGAAGTGATTTTGTTATAGAGCCAGTTTAGTATATGTGCGTGTGGCAATCCTCTCTTTTGCCATTCCACTGAGTACATCCAGCAGTGCACAGAGCCAAACACTTCATGTTTTACCATAAAATCCATCAGCGATTTCAGCTTCTGTCTGAAAACATGTGCTGTGATGTTATGCCTATCCACCGGCGATTGCCCAGGAAGTAAGAGCTGTTGTATCTCGTCCCAAGCTGGATTGCATGTGAATGTAATGAATAGTTCTGGATACCCATAGTGACGAACATACACAATTGCATCTTGAGCGTACTCATGCATATGACATGGACTGCCTGTATATGAAGATGGCAAAATCGTTAGTCTTCCAACATTAGTTGTATTACCGTCATTTACAACTGTATCTCTCAAATGAACGTATTCTTTAGAGTGAAGCTTGGTCTGATTCAAATGGATGAATATCAAACATTCTGTTTCGATTTTTGCATACATATCTATGATTTATTGGTGAAACAATTGACGGCATTTCAAAATATGATTGTCTTCATTCTCCTGAATCATTAATCGGTATGAATAATAGTTAATTGCGCTGCATTTCATAATTGTTTTTTCGCCACTGACTGGATTCATCATCTTAACATTGAAGTGATATCCATCGGCACCATCCCAAAAAATGATTGGATATTGCAGGGCATCGTAGCATCGATGAGTTACTGCAACTGTTGTCAACTGATCGTTTCTCCGATGAAGAACAATATCTCTAAGTTGGAATTGATCTCCGACTATAACAATTGCCACTTCATCTATAGTTGGAGCATTGAATCTTCGAACATGTTCTCCAGCAGGCATTTTGTCAGCATGAATAACAATCTTGTGTGTATCAGATGGCATCATGTCAATTGCTGTTTTGAACAAACGCACTAAATTGTTTTTTTCTTGAAGAAGCTCTTGCAGTTGGGAAACGATGGACCTTTGTATGCCGGTAGAAATTCCGCAGCATGCATTCAATTTATCATTGCCATCACCGATGAAATACATTTGTAGGAATTTATGTTGACCATCTGGGAACGGAAGCAGGGAGCCAGCTTTATGATAAATTTGTCCTTTCACTTTGAAAGTTGGCATGAATTGAGCTGTTACGATTTCTGTGCCGAACGACGTCATTTGGAAGCATGAGTTGTATTTCCTGATGTTAGATAGGAAATGCTTTGATTCGGCGGTATATCCGGCAAGCAAAGTTTTTAATGGCTCTGGCGGTTCTCCAAGTTGAGGCACTTTAATTTTTCCAGTGGCGCAACACATTCCTTTCGTTTCTCCATTAAATTTCAGAGCCTTGCAATAAGGACACACTTCAGTCATAGTGCCGATGAGAACATGCCGACTCAAACTATAATCATCAGCTGGGGTGTACCGGAATGCAAGGCGATTGTAATCACATGATTGCTGAGCACGGAGTCATGTTTGATGCTGATCTGCTGTTTCTCGTTGATGTCTTTCTGCCACTCTCAGCCTGTTGTGTTCATTCTGTTGATAACAAAGCAGATCTGAAGCTGCAGAACGCGATCGCCGTGCTCACAATCATGCATCCTCAAGTCTGGCTGCACGTCGCTCTGCTGCTTCCTTGGGACGTATTTGAGTCATTCTTTGTCTGTTTCGCTCATTCGCTGATGCCCGTTCTTCCTCAGTTTGATTTGCAATTACTCGTCACCCTGCTTCCACTCCGAGAGTACGACGAGCTAAGTTTGATCTTCTGCGAGGCATTATTTGGATAAACTAAAGCAGATCGATTGCACTGAAAAAGAAGAAAGAAAGTTATAACAAAAACATAAAATTGCATATTTGTATACAAATATATAGAATCCATAGTAGGTATATAAAAACACACGCGTATTTGAATGCAACGTGGGACATCTATATAATAGTAGGTATATAAAAACACGCACGTATTCAAATGCAAAATTGTGTGAAAATTTCAAAGCAATCGGTGAAGAACTTTCAGAGATATAAGATTTTGAACAAACAAACATTTACATTTTTATTTATATAGAGATATATATATATCTATATATATATATATGTGTGTGTGTGTGTGTGTGTGTGTGTGTGTGTGTGTGTGTGTGTGTGTATGCACACATCTGTCCTTCTTTATGGTGTGGTGACATGTCACTTAAGCTCACAATCATCATGACTGACTTCTCCAAAGCAAACATCAATATCCCACAAGATAATGAAACTGGAATGCAGCATGAACAGATATTGCAGCAGTGAACCATCAGCATTTACACTACTGCTGAGTTTGTAAAAATGCATCTTAAACAACAATTGCAAAAAAGTTAGTTAATTCTTACAAAACAGCTATTTCATTTTTGCAAAGCTTTGTTACTTTTCAAGGACACTTCATATACCTGAATTGAAAAAATATATAAATGTTCAATTTAAACACACTCAAGAAAAAGTTTTAAAATAAATAACATTGTTTGTGTTGAAATTTATTCAAGAGTCAGCAACAGCTGAATCTTTGTTTTTTCAATAATAAATCTTTATTATTTTCAGTTGTTAATACAATAATACACTACACAAAATAAAATACAGCAATATCAAAAGTAAACCTATAATCACACTACTACACTATATATACATTATCTACATGAATGCTTCCAACAGATAACTAAAATCTTTATACATTAAGATAAAATTCTTGACAAGGTATTAAAAGATCTAGTATCAGTATACAGGTTATTGATAACGTTTCCAACTTTAATATGTACACCCAGAGGAACAATATAATTTAATCATTATGCCAATACAATATTAAAGATTTTCTCCCAAATTTTTGGATTATTTATGTTTTTCTTGTGATCCTTAATTAATAATTTATGTGCTAAAATATGTTTTATTGCTATACTTTTAAAATTTTCCCATGAAGTCTGCACTGGATTCAACCGGTTTGTAGCTATGTATAACTTCATTAATAAAAATATTTGTAAGTATTATCAATTGGGATTTATCCAAATGGATTCGGCGGGATATGTAGAATCATAAATTCCCAGGAAAGTGTAGATTGTTGATAACCCATTTTTGTAATTGAATTTTAAAGAATTCCAAAGTTTAAATATACATTTACAGCTCCAGAACATGTGTAAAAGATCCGCCGTTTGATCAGTGCAATATGGACATTTAGGTGAATTTTTAGAGTCAAATGTATGTATTCTAAGACGAGTATAATAGGCATTATTAAAAATCATCAGTTGCGTAAATAACAATTTTTGGAGATACTGCTTTTAAGGTTAGGTTAATAGCTTTTAATATTTTATTGTCCTCAATCAATGGTATTTTCTCCTTCCAGTAATTTGCGAAGAGTATTTGATTCTTGTATTTCAATTTTTTTATTAAGTTGTATGTAGATGTTATATATTTAAAATCTTGCATCAGAGTTTGCCATAAACTTAAACATTTGGTCAAATCTTCTTCTTTAATTCCAAAGTCATTAAAATAATTTATGGAAATATCCTTTAATTGTCGAATTATAATTAAATAAGATTTAGGAAGGTTTGTCTCTTTTAATATATCATGTACTGATATACCAATATAAGGGTATAGATCCAGTAAAGTTACATTAATTATTTGTGGAAATCTTTTAAGGTCTATCAATTGATTATTGATTTTCAAGTTCGGATTCTTATGAAAAGGTTGAAGAGTCATCATATATTGTAAAAGATCCAAAGATTGAAACAGATTTTGTACCGATATTATATATGTTCTAATGTGTTCCATCAAGGCATATAATTTAAAATTCTCTTTCTTTAAAAAGGGTAATGCCTTAGAATTCATTCCCAACTTAACAACATGTTTATAGTTCAGAATTAACCAATTAGGTGACCATTTATAATTAGATATGCCATAATTAGCCACTCTTAGAATTCTATTAGAGTTTATTATTAAATAATTTAACTCAGAGTTAGGTAAATCTAAACCTCCCTTAACCTTCGGAATCATCAATTTCTCATAAGCTATTCTGGTTTTCTTAGGCTCCCATACAAATTTAGCTAATTCTGTGTGAATTTGTTGAAAGAATTTCTTGGAAATTGAGACTTGAGGCCTTCGAAAGATATATAACATTTTAGGGAGTACGTTCATTTTAATGATTGAGACTTTGGCCATTGTTGGTAATTTCAAATTATTCCATCTTTTTAGATCAAACAATATATGATTCCAGGTCAACTTAACGTTATTCATTAGGAAATCTGTATTATTTGTGGCAAAGACAATACCCAAATACTTTATTTTTTCTTCCGATTTTAGTTGACCTAGAAGTGGTAAAAGCGAAAAGGGTTTAGGTGTTTTTAGAGGAAATAAATTACTTTTTCTAAGATTTATTTTATAATTAGAAATCTCTGCAAATTCTTCCACTGCTTTCAAGATTTTCTTAGTATCTGATATAGGTGTCGATTAATAAAGAAAGTTATAACAAAAACATAAAATTGGATATCTTGTATACAAATATATAGAATCCATAGTAGGTATATAAAATATTTGAATGCAACGTGATCTATATAATAGTAGGTATATAAAAATTTCAAAGCAATAGTGAAGAACATTTTGAACAAATTTACATTTTTATTTATATAGAGATATATATATATCTATATATAAACTGGAATGCATGAACAGATATTGCAGCAGTGAACCACTGCTGAGTTTGTAAAATGCATCTTAAAACAACAATTGCAAAAGTTTAGTTAGTTAATTCAAAACAGCTATTTCATTTTTGCAAAGCTTTGTATTCTTTTAGGACAATTCATATACCTGAATTGAAAAATATATAGATGTTCAATGTTGAAATTTATTCAAGAGTCAGCAACAGCTGAATCTAATTTTTGTCAATATAGCAATTATCATATTTTTTCACGCAAAGCCTGCATGCATACACATGTGAATGTGCATGTGCACATATATGTGTATGCATGCATGATTGCATGTTTGTGTGTGTGCCTTAGTGCGTTCATGTATTTTAGGGAGGTAAGTGTCAGGTGTGATAATTGTTGATGTTAAGCAAGAAGCATAAAGTGCGCCTGCCAGTGCATGCATGGATGTGCTTTAAGGGGGTAAGTGTCAGGTGTGGTGATAGGGGTTATTAAGTGAGAAGTGCCCTCACACACACACACACACACACACACACACACACACACACACACACACACACACACGCACACACACACAACTAAATAAGAAGTTGCAAATATTGAGGAAAGCTGATGTCTGCAAGACTGTTTTGTTTGTCTTGTAAGGGATTAATATGAAAATGGGTGCTGGAATGCATCTCACTCAAGCAGTGTGTGCCTGCTAGTCATGCATTTCCAATGTCTATATGACTCTTGTCTTAACAGTCACCAACAGAACTTCAAGAACAGAATACCAAAATACTAGATGTTAAAAAATATAACAGGCTCCCTCCTAGAAAAAAAATCATAAAAGAGCACATACAGCCATAGTCCACCATCACTGTAGTAAGAGTCCTTTATTGTAAAATCTCAATTCCCAAATGTTAAAAGCTTCAAAACTGACTGGGGAAGGCAGATTGAGGAAAAAAAATCTCATCTTCCACAGCTAACTGTAAAATTCAGGAATGACTTTTGCATATATGATAAGACAGTGAACAACCCTATGACCAGGGGGTTCTTAGACCATTTGTTCTGGATGTCCAAATATCTAAGGCATGTATATACGCTGGAATGATATATCTGTTAAAGGTTTATGGTAAGGTACTACTCTTAAAGTCTCCAACATGGTTTTGATCTTTTGCAGATGTGCAACCAGCATTTTTTTACAACTAGTCGCTCGTGCTTGGCAACCATTATTTACAGTACAAAATATGAGTAATGCTATAGCCGCTGTAATGAGAATGCAAATCACTTCTGAAAAGAAAAGAAAAGAAGATACTTTAATGACAATTGATCTTTCTGAGTGGCTCAAATAACAAAAAATGTTTTCACATGGCCATGTACTTACTAGGATAGTTAGCGAGGTCTTAGAATATAATTATGTATATGGGACATTTGCCATTCAAACTCAGTTGCTTTTTGTCATAGGTTAATTAGTTCATAGGTTAATGATATGCTAGTTTCTCTTGCTGGCCATTTTAAGGGTAGCCAATTTCCCTTTTTGTACTTGAAATAATATATCCCATTTGGTTATAGAATGGCCTTACCCATCCCATGGCAAATAATTATATATTACCCCTAATGAGAATAAACAGAATCATACAATAGAGAATATGAGGGGATCCATGCATTGGATAAAGCATTTAGGAGCTGCATCTGTCCATTAATAGCAGTTCAGGGGACAGACTTGGGTACATTTCTGTTTCCCATCCATAGATCAAAGTTGAGCTTGAATACGGACAGTGATGAACTTCAATTTTTTTTTTTGTAGATGGGGAGTATGTGTCACGGCAGTTGTATCCTGTGTGAGATATACCTGTTCTTCCAAATTGTTCTGTTGATGTTGCAAAAGAGATTTAGATCCCTAGAACATGTCTAATGTCAATTGACTTGCTGATATGTGGTAAATCCATAAGTAAAGGGTCAGAGGATGCCTTGTATGCCACACATAGGTCGCATGTTAGCAGTCTGTAGGATACAGAGTATAGTGATATAGCTCTGAGTCTGTCCATGTAGGACATGTTGTTTAGGGTATGTACCCTTTTAGTAAGGTATGTCTGGGGGCATTCTAGTCGTTTCATGTGTCTGGACAGTTGCATGCCAAAGGGGCATTATATTTAATGACTGGCCTAATGAGGGCTGAGTAAAGGGGGACACTAACATCCCTAGATTTAGATACAGTCCCTTTGTGTGTAAAATAGAGGGACTTTCTTACAACAGTAGACACATGTTGGTAAAAAGTTAGATTAATGTCCATATAAGTTCCCAAATCCTGAACAACTGGGTCAGCTTTAAAGTGTGTATTCTCAATATGGTAGTTCCCTATGGTAGATGACTTCCCAAGGATACAATAATGCATTTTTGGCATTTAGTTTCAGTCCAAGATTTTGGCACCATTTATTTATTTAGCACAAACCTTCCTGCAGGATGGGTGAGTCATTTTGGGATTCAATAACTGCTCCTAGTTTGCAATCAACTGCAAAACATAAAAAGACAAAGCCCTTTGGTACTGGTTTTTACTTTAGAGAAGTGGACGCCATAGAGAAGAGTTTTCAGAAGTAGACAATTGAAGACTCCACTTGTCACTGGTCTCTTTCTGGAGGTAACTTCCCCTGTTTTGATTATATGTGTCCTATCTGTGAGCCAGTTGTCAATCAAGTGGGAGACATAAGGGTTTATTCCCAGTTTATTTAGCTTTTCTACTATGCCTGACAGGCGGATTGTGTCAAGAGGTTTGGGCAGGTTGAGGTATGTGGTGTGTATCATTTTACCTTCATCCATTGCTTTGGTGATATTTTCAAAAAAAATCCACCAAGCTGAGTAAGCATGGCCTGCCCTTGATGAATCCAGATTGAGATAGGTCCAGTGTTTGGAGGTTCCCTATGCGCTGATTGATTAATTCCATGATAAGTATTTCCATGGTTTTGAATATGGAGCTGATCAGAGTTATGGGTCTATAATTGTCTAGTTTTGTGGAACTGGAAGGTCCACCCTTATGCAGGGAGATGACTAGCTGTTCTCCATTCACTTCTTACAAAATCTGTAGGAGCTTTAACAATAAGGTTAGGGGTGTGGCTAAATCATGCTTCATGCTATTTAAGATGCATCCAGGGATATTGTCAGGACCCATCAATAAGTATTTTTAGCTTTTAACTGTGCTTTTAGGACTTGGTCTTGTGTGATAGCTGGAGGTGAGCCAGCTTCAGGTATAACTTGAGGGACAGACAGAGAGGAGACAGGGGTAAAGTTAGAGGAAATTTATTGGCCAGTAGATATGCTATATCTTCAGCCACAGTGTAGGCAACATCATTTACAATCAGCTCAACACATTGCTGTGTTTTGCTTTTGAAATTACATACATGACTAAAAATGCCTTGTGATTGTCTTTGGCTAGCTATTTTAGCCTCAGACTTGGCTTTGGTGGATTTTATTAAGCTCTTGAGTTTTTGTTAGTTCAGTAACATTACGGGAATTACTTGTCTTACTTTTGGTCAAAATGTCTTTTATCATAAAGCTTTTTGCTATTATTTATTTATTTATTTTATTTATTTTACATTTGTTGAAGTGAGTGTCCGACTGAGCACAAGCCCTTTTTCAGCATAGGCCCGGGGAGAAAAGCTCCAAATTATACAAACATTAAAATACAAAACATTTAAATAACAAATGAGATATTTAAGTACATTACAGATGTCATATAGTAATTATTTAATTGTACAAGACTAAAAACAAAAGGATTATGATAATAAAAGCTTAGGAAGTAAAGCTATTGATTGTAAAAGAGTTTCCTAATGTAAAGAGCAATTAGTGGTGTATTACAGAAGTTAAGGAAGTTACATAGAAAGCATATGTTGTAAGCTGATTATGCCATGTATTGTGTGTTTCATAAACAGTATTGGAGACTATATTAGATCACCAAACACCTAAAAAAGCGAACGGTGATTAATCAACCCTATGTAAGCGAAAGCTTACAATATTGAAATGGAAAAAAATCGCTGTTCCAACAAAAAAAAAATAGAAAACAAAACATGTTAATCATTACATTAAGTAGGGGGCTTCGCCCACCACACCTCCCGATGTGGGGGGCTGCACCCCACCACACCCCTTCCTACTTAAATATACCAACTCTGAGACTGCACTACAGTGCCGAAATGGCAAAGTAAAGAAGCGGCCAAGCAAATTCTTTCCCAGGGAAAGAATTTGCTTAAAAGCCACCTCGATATTTTGCCATTTCAGTCTTTTAATTTCGACCAAGACACATTCAAAAGAATGCATCTTCGGTCTTCTAATAGGAACCCCAGTACTGTGTAGCTTGCCAATAGCCAGGGAGGGTGCAAACAGCAGCAGGTCCAATGTTTTTTTTCAAGTAGTCTTTAGTGGCTGGCTTAAATTGTTTGGGGTGGGTAGGGGTCCTTATTTCTTGTGGGAGTTTGTTCAATGTAATTGAGGGGTGGTAGCTATATAAGTTGTGCCCAGTGTTAGATTTGGGTCTGGAAACATTTTATAGGTCTTGGGTTGAGCTTTGGAGATGTCTTGTAGGGGAATAATAGGAGATGAGGGATGATAGAGCTGGGCAAAAAGCTGGCTGATATAGAATGGAGTCTATGATTTGGAGCTGAGATTGGAGAAACAGGTGAGGTAGTTCAAGCCAATTCAGGTATTTTAGGGACAGACAGTGGTGAGATTTATATGTTTGTTGAGCTGCAAATCTAGCTATCTTGTGATAGGTTGATTCTAGCTTGGTAAGTAGGGAGAAGTTCAGATTAGTGAGCATTTGTGAACAGTAAATTAAACAATATAAAAAGGTAGGCATGTGTAAGAGTAATCCTAGCTTTAGTGGTCAGGAATTTGTTATTTCTATGCAGTAGTTCTAGCTTCTAATGGGTTTTTCTAATGCAATTGTTAATGTGTAGATCAAATTTTAATTGATCATCAATGATAATGCCAAGTAGTTTTGTATTAGATTTGACTTCTATAGGAGCATTGTTTAGCAACATTATGGTGAAGGAAGATTTGATGTGGTTTACAGATTTACGAAGAAAGAGTAGTAATTTTGTTTTTTTTTAGGGTTGAGGATGAGCTGGTTATTTGTGAGCCATGTTTCTACTGAGTTAAAGGATGACTGGGTAGTTGATAGGAGTTCTGTGGGAGAGTTGGCAATGGTGATGACTGCAGAGTCATCTGCGTATTGGACAATGATAGACTGAGGGCAAGAGGAGTAAAGTGAGTTGGTGAAGAAATAAAAAGTGGTGGTCCAAGTATGGACCCTTGGGGGACACCCATTCTTACTGGAAGGGGGGTAGATAGTGTAGAATCCCATCTCACTGATTGTTGTCTGTCAGTGAGATAGCTAGAGAACCATGCTACTGTTTCAGGGGGATGTTAAGTTCTGTTAGTTTGGTTAGTAGAAGAGAGTGAGAGACAGTGTCAAATGTCTTTGAGAGGTCAAGGAATAAGCAGGATATGAGTTTGTGATTGTCTTTGACTAGAGTAATAGTGTTAAGAAAGGATAGTAGAGCTGTGCTGGTGCTATGCTTGGGGTGGAAACCATGCTGTGTAGGAGTGAGCAATTTGTTCTGTATGAGATAATCTGTAACTTGTTTATGTATACATTTCTCAAGGATTTTAGAAAGAGAGGAGAGGATAGTGATTGTTCAGAATTAGAGATTTCTGCGGAGTTACCTCCTTTATGAATACGGAGAGTGTGGAACTGTTTTCAGATTGATGGGAATTTAGATTCAGACATGGAGCAATTTATTATGATTCTACCATTTGGGTTTGTTTCTGGGGTTTGCCCTACACTTGTTCCTATGAGGTGATTCAGCTGTTCACATGCTGGTATAGTGTGGTGATGTGCATGTTTGCATATTCAGTGGAGTTAACTGGATTTAGTGGTGATTTGAAGCCTGCCAATGTGTTACTTAGGAGTAGGCAGTTTGCCTTAAAAAAATTCTAAAGGCACCATGGGTGGAAAGAATCTCTGGCTTCAGTTTTATTTTGAATGAGACCGCTTTATGTTCAGACCTAACAAGTGATGAAGATATGCAAGGGATGGTGAAAGATGCTCCCATATTAGTAAGGACAAGATCCGAGATGTTATTCCCCCCTAGATGGTACTCATACTAGTTGTTCCAGGGCATGCATATTGACAAAGTCCAGGAATCTCTGTGATTGTGTGATAGCGGTGGAGTACGTTTCCCAGTTTAGAGCTGGATACTTTATCACCCAAGAAAATGGCACTGGGTTTAATACTGAATAATTCTAGTTCCTGTAGATAGGCATTGTTGCTTCCTTTTGTCATAGAGAGAGTTCTGTAACTATCTAATATGTGGTATGGGACATTTCTGATGGTTATTCAGACATGAAGAAGCTTAACTGCACCATGCTACTTAACCAGCCTTAATGTGAGTCTCTTCTGGATGTAGATTTAGACACCTCCACCTTTTTCCCCTTCTGCATAGTAGCTGGTCTAAACCTGTGGAAGGCATTATAGTCTGCACAGAAGAAGTGCTCACCACTATTTTACCTCATGTCTCATTCACTGCACAGACATCAGTGTCCTCCAAGGTGAGAAGGGATTGTAAGGACTGGAGTTCCTTGTTTAGGCTCCTAGCATTGATCAGTAACACCTTCATACTTTCCTTTCCTTGTTTTGTTATGTTGGTAGATATATCCGGTTGGCATTGCTAAAATAGGTACTATGAGGATGAGCAATATATTTCCCAATAATCAAAATCCTACATGGGATAGATGTAGGCCATTCCTGGTGAAAGAGTGTGGTCTGTTAATCATATCTTCCTAGGCTGACAAATATTGGACCCACTTTGAATGACATCAAAACCTAAGCCAATTATTGAAGTCAATTATTTTGCTCATATTGTGGCATCATCCTTGAAGAAGGTAGAATGCTGCTCAATGCTAGGCTTATACCTGCCTTGGACACATAGTCTGAGAGCTCCATCATGCCTCTCTTCATAAAGTCCAGGGAGGTACACCTGAGTTCATTGACACTGACATGAACTGTGTCAGAGTCATACAGGTATTTTTTGTTTAAGTACTTTGAGTGCATGTGTGATTTGATGGATCCTGGAACCAGGCAAGCAACTAACCTTCACTCTTTGCTTGTTCAACCTGTTAAGAAGCACATCTGTATGTCTTACAATGGAGTCACATATAACATGTATGTTATAGGTATTGGCTACTTTGTGACTCATTGTGCTACATGAGGAAGTAAGCTTAATTTGCCGAGTGTGTTTTGCATTTGTGTTGTGTTTTGGAGGTCTTTAAAGTTTAGACAAGTTAATCTTTAGGACCTTAGCATATGATAGAGTATGTGTATTGTGATGGCCTTGGAGAGATGTGATGTGTGGTGTACTGCTGACAATTTTGGTGTTTGAGGTTTATTGTTTGTGAGATTTTGGCCTCCAAGGATATTTTATGTGTAGACTTCTCACACAGTGTATTATGCTGTAATAGATGATTGCCAGACAGCATAAAACAATTCTTACACTATCTCAAGATATTCATCTGAATGAGGCTGGCTAGAGAAGTTCTGAGGAAGTACTGGTCCATAATACTAACAGGAATGGCTCTGGGACAGGGGTAACTATAATTGCTTGGAGTGTGGTTTTAAAATAATGTTTGGGTGGACTTGCTACTGAGTATTTGAATGTCGGTGCAAAACAAATGGCCTGTAAACCTTCTGACAACAGCAAGAACCAGTTCACCTGATGATATTAGTAAAAAAATATATATATATGAAAATAAATAAATAAATAAATAGATGAATTGATAATAGCCTTTGTTTCAGTACTCTCAAATAGAACGTTTTTTTCTTTTTTCCACTTTCCAGTTCATTCATTGAACATTATAAAAGGTGTAAGGTAAAAAGCTTAACAATAGGTGAATTATAAACTCAAAATTAATCATTTGAAAATATCAATGCATAAAAAAAAATGAAAAAAATAACAATAAGGGTTTAGGAATGTACTTATGTCAAACTAGCACCTTTTGGATCAGTTTTAAAAACATTTGATATCTATAACAAATGAATTTGGTTTTGAAGTCCAATAAGGAGTGCAGTCAAGGTGCTGCATAAGTTAGATTCAGGAAACCCATTTCTGAGCTGACATGTCTGACTCTGTTGTCGTCAGGTAAGCATTCAAAATCATATACTCTCATTTTATTTCTACTCACTACCATGTCACCAACACACAAAACTATTTTCACATACATCCTGCTCTTAACTACCGCAATAGCCTCTCTGACCAGACCTTATTCACTGACCTTCTTTGAAAATCTTACTCTACTTGAACAAAACCACCATTTCCAACAAACATTACCTTCTTCCTTTTTCTATACCCTCATCCACAGTAACATAACCTGTACCTCTAACTATATACTACCATAATTTCACAGAACAACCCATGTGACTTACTTCACCATCAAAAAGAATTTTAATAATTCTCTTAAGACCTTTAAATTCCTACACTATCCCCAGTGTTACCTTCTCCTTGATGGGGATATTCATCCAAACCCTGGTCCCAATACTAACAATAGGAATAACCTTGATAATGTAACTTTACCTAAACCTTCTACATTAGCTAAAGCACCTAACTCCCTCCTGATTGCTCACCTTAATATTAGAAGTCTTAACAATAAAATTTCCCACCTGCATGCACTCCTGGACTTGCACTCATTTGATATTCTATGTCTTACAGAAACCTGGCTAAAACCATCTAATCTAGACCAGGAAATTACCCCTCCAGGCTATAACATCCTTAGATATGACCACAAAACCAAGAAAGGTGGTGGTATAGCCATAATCTATAAATATAATCTCCAAGTATCCCTCTTTAATGAGCTACCATCACTAGACACCAAATCTGAAATACTGTCTACCAAACTCCAAATCAACAACACCAAATCTATCAACCTAATCTGCTTGTATCTTCCCCCTGGTAACAATACTAATACTCTTGAAAACTTACTTAATCTCCTCTCTACCCAACTACCCCAGGAAACCATTGTACTGCGTGACTTCAACATAGACTGGTTAACCTGTAGTTCTCACAACCCCACTAACCATATAAATCTCTATGGATTCTCTCAATTAATAACCACTCCTACTAGAATCCACAAACCTAACAGGAAAGAATCTACTCTTGACTGGATCCTTATTAATAACCATCTTAGCAATTATACTCCAGGAACCCTTCCCGATAATATTAGTGACCATATGCTTACTTACATTATTAGACAAAAATTTCATATCCCAACTACTCACAAACTCAAAACTTCCCGCTCAAAGAAATTCTTTAATCCTGATAGTTTCCTGAACGAATTGCAAACATGTGACTGGTCACCACTGACCCACCTTGAACTGGATGAGGCTGTGACCTACTTCAACACTAACTTTCTTCAAATTCTAGACTACCACGCACCTTATCACTCTACTAGAATAAGATCCAAATCTGCCCCATGGCTATCAAAACAAACTAAGCAGAAGATGGTCCTCAGAAACAAAATATGGGCTAAATGGAGAGCTAGCAAACATCCATCTGATCACCTCCTCTTTAAACAATTAAGAAATGCCACCAAGAAGGATACTCTTAGAGATAAAAAAGACTTCTACCTACACCTCCAACAAACTAGTCAATAAACACCACAAAAATTTTGGTCAGGGATAAATAAACTTCTTCAGCCATGACACTCGACTACTCCTGCCCCATTAGGTTTCAACCATAATAATTTCAACCAGATCCCTGATGCCTTTAATAAATACTTTACAGAAGCCATTCAAACCCTAGCCAATTCTGTACCCCCATCTACTGCTTCCCCACCAGACACCCCCAAGACATCGTCTCCACCTTTCATATACAACCTATTCCTACATCTCTTATTCTTAAACTGCTTAAAAAACTGAAACCCTGCACCCCATCTGCAGACCGACTCCCATCTGAATACCTACAAATTGCCGCAAAAGCTATTCATTACCCAATATCTATATTTATTAACAGAACTATCTCTGAAGGCAAAATCCCTACCATTTGGAAAGTATCTCACATTATCCCTCTACACAAAGATGGATCTTCCATAGAGCTTTCGAACTTTCGCCCTATTGCCTTACTCTCTCCATTAGCGAAGATAATGGAAAAATGTATTCATAAACAACTACTCAACCACCTTCTGCAAAATAACCTACTAGCCACCTGCCAACATGGCTTTAGACCGTTCCACAGCACAACGACCGCCCTTCTTTCCCTCACTGGCTCTATAAATAAAAATCGTAACAATAACTCCTTTTCCTCTGCACTATTTATTGACCTGTCAAAAGCCTTTGATATGGTTAACCAAAACTTACTTCTAGACAAACTAAAGTACCATTCACTTGATCCACTAGCATTACAATGGTTTAGGTGTATCTTCAAAACAGACAGCAAGCAGTACTTTGGGATAACAACCTGTCTTCATCACTCCCAGTAAATATTGGGGTCCCACAAGGCTCTATCTTAGGTCCCCTTCTTTTTTCCTTATTTATTAATGACCTCCACATGGACATACCTCAAGCCACCTGCATTCAATATGCAGATGACTCAACCATAATCTGTACTGCTACGAACATAGCCTCCCTCCAGTCCCTCACCCAAACTGTGTTCCAAAATGTTGAAAACTGGTTTATGAAACATTGCCTCCTCCTTAATCCCAAAAAAACAAAACTACTGCTTTTTACTCCAACTCAAAAGTCTTCCACACCATTCTTCTCTATAACCTCTAACAATGCTGCTAACATTACCCCGGATACTACCACCTGCCTACTAGGTGTTATAATTGTCAATCGTCTTAACTATGATGACCATATTAACATCACCATAAAATCTGTTAACAAAAAACTTGGTACTCTCTATAGAATCAAACCCTTCCTTACCCCCACAGCCAGGAAAACTATTGCTAAGACCCACCTCATTTCTACCCTTTTCTATGCCTCTGCTATATATACTAACCTATCTAAAAATAACATCTCCAAACTTTCTACCTGTTACAATAGCATAGCGAGATTCATTACATGTACACCCTTTAAAACTCACCACTGTCTTAACCTCAAACAACTAGGATGGCTAGAATTGCAGAACCACATACTCTATCAACGGTTACTTATCACTCAAAAGATCCTATACCACCCCAGTAATACCCCTATCCTCACTAATCTGATTTCACCATACAAAAATATAGCTACACTACGTTCTGCTAATAAACTCCTGGTCTCCTCAATTAAATCTAACAATAAAGCTGGTGACTCACTTTTCTCAAACACTACAGGCAAAAATTGGAATCAGCTCCCTCCTGAACTATCTAACCTAGCTTCTACTTCTCTGTTCAAAAAACATATTTAAAGAACATCTTAAAACTCAGTGGCTTTGTCCCTGTGCTAACCCAGACTGAAATCTATTTCCCCTCCTACTCTTACCCTTTTCCCCACCCCTCTAACTTAGGCCACTAACCTAGGCCTCCTAATCTTGCTTCTTTTTCATAATAAGAGTAAAAATTATAAGGATGTTACTCTGTTGTGCTCATACCCACTTTGTGTTTAGTACATCTGTCATGCTTTACTTAAATCAACTTTTAGCATAATGTCTATATTCTTTATTTACAATTCTATATTTTTGCTTTTAACCAATGCTACCACTGTACTGTTTTCTTACATGTCCTTGTTATATATTGTAATATATTGTTAACTGTGTTTTACTACTCATGCTTGGAGCTTTTCTCCCTGGGCCTCTACTGAAAATGGACATAAATCCATTTAGACTAGCCCGGTCAACAAACGTAAAATAAAATAAATATACCTTTTACATTAATGTATTACAGTCACTAGTGGGCGGGGGAGGGAGTGCCTGACCTTTCAGGCTCTAGTGAAACATTCTTGAACCTAAAGCATCATCAAATTCAGAAAGCTTAAATCAGCTTGGTTTAGGTACAGATATGGATCATAATCTAAGAAAAGGAGGGCTGGATTTAAAACAAATTTCCCTGGCAAAAATCAAGTTGCACCAGTACTAAATGTCTGCTCTTAAATTATGAAGCCAGTCTCCTAAGTGAGGAGCATGGCACCTCCAACACAAAGGCTGGACTGTAAAGAACATGTGAGCAATACATGACAAAATATAAAAATGTTTAAAATGGCAGTGCCAGCCAAAAGAGTGGAAATGTCTTGCTATAGTTGCATATCTTGGGAATAAAAGAATCTCTCACCAGATTACTAGTTCTGCTGCTCTCTGATTGCCATCAGGAACATATAATATAATCCTGTGTTGCTCTAATAGCCCATTTTTGCCCTGGGTGGCTAATTCAAGAGCTTATTTGTCCCTCATCAGAGAGAGCACAAAGGAAAAGAGAGAAGAGGAGAGTAGGACCATCATCATTTGAAGGCTTGAGTATTTATTTATTTATTAAGCAATGAGCCCGCAATTCATGTTTTAGGATATGGCCTTCAGTGGGCATTAGAAAGGTCATGTCCACCACTTCTGAAAGAGATATAACCCTTCAAGGCCGACCTTCTGTCATCAAGGAGAGTGCTTCTATGTGATCTGCATTTTCCGAGTGGAATCTACTTGAGGACCATGTATTCTGGACATGCACATCCACCACATTCACCCTGAAGAGAGGTGAGCCAGATGAACCATGTCACTCCTCCCTCCCTGACAGCAACTCCATCAGGTAGTGAGACACTAAATAAACTCAATTCACTTTATACATATCCAGACCTTTAACCCTTTAACCGACAGAACTGGCACTAAATACAGCTTTATGGGCTGATACAGTCAGGACTAGTTCACATAATATGTTAACTACTCATACACTGAGGAAGTTAAAAAGAGATATGAATTGTATGTAATATATTATATTAGTTTCTGTAATCTTGTGACTGTTTGGTACATTTACAAAGTCTATATTGTTTATCAGAACATATTTTTAGTTATTTTCTGTTATAAGTTATATGGATGGATAAAGCTTATCTACTGCAAACAAAAAAAAGTCATGCTGTTCATAACATTCATACATACTCACACTTTGTAAAAATAGAAATGGTTTAAGACAAAATTTAAAAGAGAATGGGGAAGTGGGTTTACTAATGTCTAAGGATGGAGGTTCTTAGACTGTAAAAAGCAATGTTAACTGCTCTGTCATGAAACTGTGGGGTACTTAATAACTTCAAGTCATTCAGGAATCTCTGCTCTCTTTGTGACTTGTAGAATAAGAAGTGGTGGTTCTATGATATGGATGTGAAAAACTATCCAATGAAATTTGACAAATTGAATTTAATTTGGGATTCCAAGTATGATTTTAGATAAGGAACAACGTTTCTAAGATCTCAAGTAACAACTCTTCCCTGTGCTTTCCTTTCCTTAGTATATGCAGCTGCAGGATTGAAGGTCTTCAGGGAAAAGCCCTTGTTATGGAAAAAGTGTAGTTTCATACTTGGTATACATTTCACAAACAATGTTCATGCAGCTGTTGTATGTTGCCTATTCACATTATTAATCAACAGGATTTGTCCTAATAAGCACTATTCAGATAAGTTTATGAAAGTATTAAATGTGCACAAGACAAAGGACAACTATAGCATTTACAGAATAAAATAATTAGAATTAGATATAATTAGAAATTTAGCGCCATTGAAAACTGAGCGCAACTGTTTCTTTAAGAAGTTTGAATTTTTTTTGGTGCCAAAAAAGGTTTTTAAATAATTTTCTTGTATTTGGCATTCAGTTCTGATGAAGCCCAGGTGCTATGGGTGAAAGCGCTTAACAGTTTATCATAGAATGTACTATATCAGCGGAGTTTACATTGCAGCAAGTCCATGATTAGTTCTTTGTTACAATAAATTGGCTTTTACCATTCAGGACATGTGGCACTTATTGGTGGATCCACAGACTATTCTTTCTTGGTGTTTGCTCTTTACTTGTGTTATTATGTAGACATTTCCTAAACATGCTCAAGGTGTAATCGCTTGAGTGTCAGTAGCCCACAAAAAAAAAAAAAAAAAAAAAAAAGATGAATGGCGTAATGCCGAGTGCTTTTCCCAAAGGAAATCATTGCTGATATGAGTTTTAATTGTGTGCTGGCAGTAATTCACTTCTCTAGGGAAATCATTCCCTACTTTGAGTTGGTACAACAGTGGAGTTGGTACATATATGTTTGGAGGATATAGGGGGCTTGCACCCCTACAAGAAATGAAGAAAAATTGAATTTTTCAACCACTTGGATTTCAGACATTTCTTTTTTTCTTTTAGACTTTCAGGAAGTTAGTGTTTCATGGTAGAACCCCTATGTAGCTTGTACAGTATAATGTTATTTACATCATAATGTTGTGTATACCTTAGAATTTAGAATATGCTAGGCTCGCCTATAAGCTGCAGCTCTGTGATCTTGCTTTTATGTAAGTTGATAGGAATTTAGAATTAATACTTTCTTTGCTATGTAATTCTTGAGTTCTGTCAAAAAATTGACCTAATACTTCACTGCTGTATCACTTTCTTAAACTTAGACAGGGCTAATGGTATCTTATGTTTTAAGTAGGAAGACATGCTATCACTCTAGAAGAATGTGGCCATGAATCTTTTTTGTGACTGCTTTCAAAATTCTTAACTGATGGCATGATGCTAATTTCAGGTCTCTAGCAGGCCAATGCCAGAACTGCAGGTTTGACATGTCAGGGTAGAGGTCTTTATGTAAAAACATATAAACAAATGGGCAATGGCAAGCTGATACTACATTATCCTATTTGCAAGTCCCAGTCAACATAGATTGCATTAACACATTACAGTGGTGCTTGGCTAGTGACAGAAATAAAGTAAATCTAACTACTCTATTGTAAGCCAATTCTAGTATGACACAGACATTTATTTGAAGTTTTCAGTAAATTATACAGCAGTTTTGGCATTAGGACAGCTTGGATTGCTGTTTTTTTATATTCATAGAGCAAGAAGACATTTTATTATATATGGCTCTAGATGTTTCTGTATTTTATTGACAGCAGTGTCTTCTTGAACTTTAAAATCTAGCCTAGGATAAACATACCACTCAACTGTCCAGATTTTCCCAGAATGTCCAGATTTGTGCTTCATATTATTGGCCTATCCCTCATACAATTTGTGTTTTTCTGTAAAATCATCATGATGACTGAAGTCACTAAATAATGACATAAAGACACTGGAACACGAATGTGATGTAATATCTTTTATTGTACCAGCATAGGTTTTGCTATTATTTGATCTTTAGAGCTAGCATGAGCCCTTCATCAGGAGTTATTAAGCTACTGATGTTAAATGCCCTGTTAAATATTCACTTATGCCTAGAAATAAATAATGACAGACATTTGAGTTTCAGTCTCCATATCCTTCAGAAAATGCATTATCAACTTTTTAAAATTGTAAGACCAGTATTTAAAAAATTAAACTACTTTTAGGCCTTCATCTACCCACTATTTTTGGGTTTGTCCAGAATTCTTGCATTAAGTGGTTAAGAAGTAGTATGGTAAATAACCAGTCATAGATCTCCTCAACTATTGCCTATATCTAGAGACCTAGTTGATTCTGCAGCGAATACATGAGACAAGGAATTATTTTTATTCTTAGCTTTCTGTTTGTATTTTTAAATTTAGCAATCTTCTGAATTCCAGCAAGTCTGAAAGAGTGTAACCACCAAACAATAAATTTTTGTGTGAGCGCTTATATGGTTTGAAACCAGGCATTAGAGATGTGAATTTAACATTTTCATTTTTATTGCAGTTAAATGAAACACTTGTGCTATTGACAGTGCTCATTTTCAGCAAACATTAAGGGATTTGCAGGTTTTATTAGTTAGAAATACAGCAAAGAAATATATAGCAGATGAAAGTGTACTGACATAAAGTATATAGCATAAAGTCTAGTGCCTCTACGATATCAGCATCATCTCTCTGCTGGCATATATGAACGCAAGACATTAGTTTTGATAATGGAGCAAACTAAACTGAGGGAGACTTAAGAGGATAGTCTTGTCACCACAGTAGAATGAAAATACCCTTGATTTGTAATAAAAACAAGAAAAAGAAAAGTAAACCATGGAAAAATAACAATAAATAAAAATAATAGGCCTATTATCACTGTTTTGTAATAAAGGAATTAGAAAAATACATGTACTGTTGTGCAACAAAATATGCATTGCCAAAGTAAGATAAACATCATGTTGGGATATAACAGGTATATGTTATATAACTATTTAAAATGTAAAACAATCACCTTAAAGAAAGTATAATTGAATGCATGTATATCTGTTGGCCATTGGTAGCTTAACTATATGCTGTTTAAATTCTAGAGTGACTACTACACTACTAAACAAGAGCTATCTTGAACACCGTAACTTTAATGTAAACAAAACTAAAAGCAAACCTGAATATATGAGCACAGTAACATCTGAAGCAGCCCTATTCCATCTGGCCTAAACTGTAATCAGCAAATGTCATTACACAGTCACTGACACAAATCAACTGGCCCCTCTATTTATCAATACCTAGCAAGCATGTTCTGGCAGTTCTTGTATTAACTGTATACCTCCCCAAATATTAATGCAACGACATTTGATTTATTAGACTTATATTACATTCCCATACATATCAAAATTATTTATGCCTATTACTTTTTTAATTATAATTAAATAGATGATTTATTTCTTTACCCTTGAAAAGCAAGCAGAAAAC
The DNA here is from genome assembly GCF_019279795.1 of Protopterus annectens. Classification (NCBI taxonomy): domain Eukaryota; kingdom Metazoa; phylum Chordata; order Ceratodontiformes; family Protopteridae; genus Protopterus; species Protopterus annectens. Next base: position 1,929,599,448 of record NC_056735.1, on the reverse strand, counting down.
ATATCTGTGTACAATTAATTACAAACCAGAAAGTGATATCATGCTTTACTCCTTGTCAGACTAAAGTAAGATGGTGCTTCTATTTCATAATTTGTTTGTTATTCTTGGTATACCATGAATATGTCTACTGACTGCAGCTTTTAAATGTTGCTGTCCCTCAGCTTAACATATAACCTGGTTTATCAGAGGCAGTTCAGGGCAACATAAAGTAGTAATGCTGTACCATATTTGCCAAACATTCACTAAGAAAACCTTTCAAGATGTTATCCAAATCATATATACATATATTTTCACTACCAGATTATCATCTAAGTCATTAGGATTTGCATTACATATCATACTACAGAGTTCAAGTATATAGAAGTTGCATCAGCAATGAAGCCCATTGTCATGTTTGCAACAATGCCCCTCAGTCATTAAACTCTAATAGTCTTTTATTCAGGACATAAATAAAAAAACACAGGGTTGGTTTAAAAATATAACTTTAAATGATTAATAATACTGATGCAACTAAGCTGTTATTATATTGTCACATCATTACATGCTTTCTGGTATAACACACGTGTATTTATATAGATAGATATATAGATAGATGTAGACATAGCTACAAATGTAGATACAGATATATAGGTTTATCTGTCTATCTATATACACAGATGCATGCACACACTGCTTTTTTAAATTTATACTGGACTACCTTTGCCTGATGTAGGACATACTGACATTCTGGAAGAGTGTGATACAAGAACATATAATTTAATTTTGTGACCATTTTTTTTACAATTTTTAACTTAGGTGTTGGTTTCAAGCTGATTTTGGGCCTCTAAAAGGCTGCAAGTTTACTTGATGGGCTATGGGTCTTTATGCATGACCATATATGACCATATAGGCAAAGACAATTTGATACATATATACACATACGTGGACACATTAACACACACACACACACACACACACACACACACACACACACACACACACACACACACACACACACACACACACACACACACACACACACACACACACACACATACACACACACACACGCACACATGCACGCACACACACGTGCACATGCACACGCACACACACACATACATACACACACACATACGCACACACACAAATCACACACACACATAACATGTGTGAAATAGTAACACACATACTGAAGGTGTTCACAAATGCTTCCTACAGAGATGCTGCTCTTCCTGCTAGTATAACGACATCTGCTCTTCTCAAATGAGCATGTATGTATGACCAGCACAGGAAACCAATACCCTTCATTAGAAAGTGGAGTAATATTAATGGCTGCATCATGGACATTATGCTTTCTGAGGTATGTGCCCTCCACCATACTGTTCCCACCACAGTAGTGGAATACACACACTACTGTATATAGTATCCTGCCTGGAATCAGGCCACAACATACTCAGAAGTGCTGTCTGCATGTCATGTTGGCCATAGAGGAGAAGGCATGCATCTGTAATCATGAATCTCTGCTGTAAATGATGCATTTTGAACTGTGGTGCACTTCTTGTTTTTAAAATTGCATGTCCCCAGTAGAGTTGTGTAAGCATGATGTGACAGATAGCAATAGCTAGAAAACAGAAATACTGTATTGTACAGACCTACCTGCCAGCGCAGTTATATTTCATACTTTGGGGATATATCCGTGCTTGGACATAAGAGATCCAGTGTTAGTGATGCAGAAATTTAAGGTGAGGCAGGAAAGTTGCTCCCATGCTGTTTACCACAGACAATTCAAGAACCATATAGTCAACCATATACAACATGCAGTAGGCCAGGATTTGCAAAGTGCATATGTCTAACATGCCTGCTGCAGTAATACTGATGTGTCACACCAATGCACATACAGCATGTTGACATGTAGCACTGTATTCACAATGTCCACCTCTAGATTATATATAAATGGTATCCCATTAATCTTTTCACAATCTAATATTTTATCATTTGCAGCATCTCGATAATAGTTATCCTGCCTCAGATTCCCTTGTTCTGCTTATTGCATGGCTAGCATCTCTTCATATCCTTCCTCTGACAAGCCCAGGTTATTTTGTTGACATTGTGTGTAACGCAGTAAAGGTATAAACAGGACTGTGTTTTTGTGTAGCATCTGGCTATATTATTCTCTGTGAACCCCAAAACAACATTGTTTTTCATAGAGTTATAAAATGGAATTGGGTAAGGGGGAATTAGCCACCCTCTCACAATGCTTTACAAAAAATGAGTTATTATACTTTAACAAACTGTTCTGTTTTGCTTGTGTATAAGTTGATTTAAGCAGCAGTTCACAAAAAATAAATATATCTCTATCTATATATATATATATATATATATATATATATATATATATATATATATATATATATATATATACATAGGTGTGATGCATATACCCTTTGTACTATGTTTTTGAATTTGTAGTATTTCCATAAAATATTTATACAGGTTCACTGAACACATTCACTGTATTATGTTTTACAGTATTACAACCTTCTTTGCACATTACATGACTCATGACAAGAAACATATGTAAAGAGTAATTGCTTTGTAATGCATTTACACTCAAGGGCTGTGTTGCCATGTGTATTGGCATAGATGGATAATGCCATGACTATAGCTGAGATGACTCTTTTTTCATTAATAGCTTAGTTGCCTCTTGAATCTTGTGGTGGGGATGAGTGGCAAGGCTTTGAATTGTGCCTTTCAATGGGTATTGTATTGAAAGAAGAGAATAACATTCTTGTGATAGTGGGCTATTTCTCTGTATTTCCAGTGGACCCTGAGGCTCAGAAAGTCTGACAGGCATGTCTGTAAGGCGGTAAGACCTAGAGCCCATCATTAATCACTGAGACTACATCACTCATGGGGGCATATATGAGGGTAAAGTCATATCCACTGAAGCCCTCCACAGCTCACAACACTGACCGTTCCCAGACACAATTACTTCCAGCTGAGCTATTTTGACTAATGTGCATATATGTCCTATCAAATATGTGCTAAAATAGCAGAAGGTACATCAAGTGAACTTTATGCCAGTAACTGATTGCGTGGTATACAGTTTAGTAAAAGTTACCGCATGTACTTTTCATTATGCATTTATAGTGTGGTCATACTGTTAGCTATGTCAGTGTAATTAATATTACACTGTATTTTCACATGCTGTAGATGCTAAATATTAATGTGTGGATGTCTATCGTTTACTTTTGGTATGTAGGGGATATATAATATGCACTGTATTACAGTATTAAAGAGTTGGAACAAAAAAGACTTTTGTGTTACCCATTTTACACTTGGAGTAATACTGTTTAAATGAAGAAACATGCTGAAAACAGGAAAAAGTGAAGTTAACGTAAATAGGGCAGAAAAAAAGTTTAAATGTCAAGAGGGGTCTGTTGTATACATAGTACATATAGTTCTGGTAGCTGCTAGCAACAGAATCATTGGTTATCATGATTGGCCACTGTCATAAAGAATGCTGCTGACCATGGATGTCTTATGCCACAGGGCTACTGCATCATTGATGGACTGAAGCAGAGGCCAAAAGAGCAAGTGCATGTCAAGTTACAGGATCAGTGTGAGTTCTCTGGCTGGCTAGTACTGAATGGTAATAAGAACATGTTTGTGGTACCAGTGCCTGAAGTTTCTATTACTGGGAACGAGAGTGTCATCAGTGAGTGTGCAGCTCAGTGTATAGGTGTGTATACATGATACAAGTGTAGTTAGGTAGGTCTCGCTTTGTCTGATATGTTTACCTTTGTGTTTTTTCTGAATCTACATTTCTTGCTATACACCAAATAATGAGCTCTCACATTGTGCAGGTTTTTGGTTGATATGTTTGTTCTGTGGGATGGACCTGTTGATGCTATTGATGATTTTATAAACTATATTGGAACCACCACAGAATTTCTAAAGTTCACCTATACCAGAGACCTTGACAAAATTTCCTTTTTAGACATCTTACTGGAAAAGGATTATGAAAATAAGAGGTTTATTTCAAAAATATTTAGGAAAAGCACGTATTCGAACTCACTACTGCATTTTTCAAGCACACATCCAGTCAAACAAAAGAAAGCAATAGTTAAAGGACAGTTTGTGCGTGCAGCTCGTATGGTATCTGGTACTGATGAATTTTTAGATGAATGTGACAACTTGAAAAATATGTTTCAAAAAAGAGGCTATCCTTGTAAGTTCGTTAGTGATATAATGATTGAGGTGGTTAACAAGAGAGAGAGAGCGTGGGTTTTATGTACCTTTACTTTCTTGTAGTATGATTGTTAGTGATTCTTCCACCAGTAATCAAGAAACTGACAATGTTGCAAGTAAGAATGATTATAAGACTTCTTTCATCACTGTATTCACTCAAGATAGTTACATAGTAAGAAACATCTTAACAAAAAACTGGTCTATTTCGAGACATGATAAGAACATCAGACCACTAGTAGGACCTCAACCTATTATGGTATATAGGAAAGGCAAGAATATGAAAAACATATTTGAGAGCAATAACTCTTACCCAAACCACAGGTCAGGTTCTATGAGCAAATGTGGCAGATGTACTTATTGCAGTTACATTAAAGAAGGCAATATTTTTGACATCAATAATATCGACATCAGAATCAGTCAGAAATACAATTGTAACTTGGAGAAAGTGATTTACTGTACCATGTGTACCACCTGCTCTTGCTTTTACATAAGCAAGACTTATAGAAAGTTAAAAAAATGCATATACAAACATCTATATGACATAAGGAATAAAAAAGAAACTACTTCTCTTAGCAAACATGTTTTGGAGTACAATGACCATAAATCCCATTTTTTTATTATAGACAATATCAGTACCAGCATGAGGGGTGGTGCATGGTCACTATTACTTGAGGAAAGAAAATTATACTGGCAATTATGTATGAATGCTGGGAACTGGCCAGGCCTGAATGAACATATTTCCGTTAACCCAATTTTAAAACTAAAGGCACTGGAAAGATAAAAAAAATATATGTATATTTCTCCATCATACATTTTAACATTTTAAATCATTCACATGTTCAGTATTTATTATGTTAACATGCATTTATCTCTCTTAACATTTTCTACTATATCTAGTTTTTAGTATTTAATTACACATATTTATTGATTTAACACATTCAGCATATTTAAATATTTATTGTACATTGTCATTTTATGAAGCAGTGCTTATACATAGTGTGTTTTTTAGGGTGGTGTGTTCCATGACCTTTTTCAGTTTGTATATTTTGTCTGCTTTTTAAATTCAGTGACTGTAAATATTGTGCTTTTAATGACCTAATTGATTAGTTTATAACTGGGTGGAACTTCCTGATTGAACTGTATAAGAAGGAAGTAACTATGTGGGGTAAATTGTCTGATGAAGTCTAGATCTTTCCAGACGAAAGCGCTTATCCTTGGATTTTTTTGTTCTGAAGTTGATAAAGTGGATTCTGCATTCTACAACTGTGTGGTGATTTGTAGCCTGCATTACTTTGAGTGGGTTCAATCCAGCGACTTATTCTGGCTTTTGTGTTTATCTGCTTCAGTTTGTGCTTTGTGACTTTTTTGATGTTACTACTCAATGCTAGGATCCTAAACAAGAAATTTCACATCCTACAAGATCTCACTGTGCAAATGTGCAAAATGTAAACATCTTTTATGTTTTCTAGGCTTGGTTTAAAGCCACAGAAAGTACTCTGCAGTGGAAGGCTACTGTGTCTTCCACAGATTTAGACCAACAGCAGCACAGATGAGGCTAAAGGTAGAGGTATCTTTCTTAGTTAGCAGCAAACACAACTCTAGGTTGGTTAAACAGGATGATGTTCTGGAGTTTATCCACATTCAAGACTCCATAGACAAGGTTACCTACCATGTCCTGGCCAGCTACAGGTCACCCTCTTTGACTCATGAAGCTCACAATTCTTACCTAGACCTACTAGAGGCACTCACTATCCAACCAAATACCCTATTCATGGGAGACTTACCCCTCTATAGACTGGGAAATGTATTCTGCTTCTAACTCATAGGCACAATGATTCTTGGATTTTATCAACACAAACACCCTGGACCATATAGTGCACTCTACAACCAGAGGATCAAACATATTAGAGCTAGTACTCACCAACATGGGAAAGCATTGCACCTCCCCAATCTCATGCACTCATTGGTGAAGTCAGAACACAAAGCTGTCTCCCTTGAAATAAAAATCAACCCAGAAAACTCAACTAAACCTGTAGCACTTTGGAACTATATTAAAGCAAACTACATCCTACTGAGTGACAGTTTGTCAAAATTCACGGTTGCCCCAAACCCAGATAACACAGCTACCTAAGCAGAATTATTTACAGAAGCCATGCACAAATATGTAAATGGCTGCATTGAGGCTGCCATACTGTCCACAAGTATGACCAAATCTATCAACAAAAACAAACCATACTGGTGGCATCATTACCATAACAGGATATATAACAAAAGATCAGAAAAGGTAATTCTCATAGAGACAAGAGCACTCTGGTTCAACTAAACAAGAAACTAAGAGGTCTAATAAAGTCCAGTAAAGCCAATTACAAGGTCAGGATAGCAGGATTCCAGGGTATGAACAATCACAAGGCCTTCTTCAGCTATGTCAGGAACCTTAAAGGTAACACTCAACAGTGTGCAGAACTGGTAGTAAACAGCACAACCTTCACTGACATAGCAAATCTACTATCAAATAAATTTAGATCTAACTTCATACCTTACTCCCCCCAACCCCTGTGAAATCCCTTCTAGCACTCCACCCAACTATAAATAGGGAGAAGGTCCTAGAGGTGTTTGCTAAGGCCAAAAACACTGATTCAGTTCACCCCAACAATATCCATGGTTTCCTCCTAAATAGACTAAAACATGACCTAGCAGGACCACTTAAAGCACTCTTCAACTACAGCCACAAAATTGGTAATGTGCCAAATGAATGGAGGTACCCAACAGCCATCCCTCTTCATAAGGGTGGACCACTAACTAATCATAAGAATGACAGATCGATTAGTCTGACATGTCTAATGTGCAAAACCATGGAATTAATTATGGAAATGGTCAACAATGACATTGGCAATCTACAGACACTGGAATCATCCCAGTTTTGCTTTGTTAAGGGAAGGTCTTGCATACTTAACTTAACCTGATAGACTTCTTCAAGAGGGTCACCATGGACTATGAATGAGGGAAAAACAATGCATACTTGACCTTGATCTGAGTAAGGCATTTGATACAAGCTCTGTGGATTTACTATTGATCTGGACAGTGGAAAACACTTTGTTCTTTGCTAATAAAGTCACTGTATCAGCTCTTTTACCAGCTACTGATACACCATCTACATAGAAAGTTGACTGCTGCGGCTCTACTTCATCAACTTGCTTTTTTGTCTGACCTTTCTTTACAATTATGCGAGGTTTACTTGATTTGCAAAACTTCAGGAAATGGTTACATTTTTTACACTTGTGACATTGCTGACAGAATGCTAAGCATTTCTCTCTTTTAGACTCATAATTTGCACCACAATTGCAACAGTTAACAATAAAGCTAGACTTGGGTTTTGCTGATTTATGCTTGTACTGCACTGTGGAATATGCTCCTTTAACTGAACTAGTCTTAGAACTTGCTGAAAAACTATGTGGTTTCCCTGGTGAACCAGTAGGGGCTGTGGCTGCTATGTGCTTAGGCCTACCTCTGTTTTCCATGTGTTCCATGTGTTCCATGCTATCTGCATTTGCTCTAGAGACTGTTGAAATCATGCTCTTGTCACTTGCAAGCATCCATCACTTCATGGATTTAACAAATCTCTTTGGCTTTACCCATCGCTAAATCACTGTTACAAAGCAAGCTCTTTATCACAACAGTATTATAGATACTACACACAAGCCTGTTCTTTATTAATGGGTCCCCTACAGAAGAACGACAGCTGAGAAGGCTAAAACCGAGATAACCAACACCACATGGTTGACAATCAAATTGCCAACAATGGGGAACCTATATGTCTCCGTAGTGCAGAATGGAAAGATTTCCATTCTGCACTGTAGTGCGATCTCGGAGTTGGTATATTAAAGTTACGGGGGGTTTGTGGGGTGCAGGGGGGCATAGCCCCCCTTCTAGCACAAAAAAGGAAATTTTATTTTCCTTTTTTGTGCAGTAATTATGTTGTCGGTGTTTCGATTGTCAGCCATGTGGTGTCAGCAATGTGGGTGTTGGTGTTTTGCGCTGTCGTTCTTGTGTAGGTAATCCTTATTAACTCATCTTTCAAGTCACCAAACCAACATGTTTTAGCTTTGCTTCTCAGGTCAGTTATATAAGATGCAAAAGTTTCCCCTGGTTTCTGATCTCTCATGTAAAACAAATGCCTCTCTAAAGTAATATTTGTCTGGGGGGTTAAACATTTCTCTGAACTTGTGCTTCAAACACTCTTGGCCTTCCTTTGATCCAGCCTGTACAACAATTTGCCGGTTTTCACCTTCTACTTCTTATACTGCTGGTGCATACACAAATGAATGCTCTCTTTCTACGGCCTGTGACCCTGCTAGGTTTAGCAAATTGAATGCCCTGGTACGTGCATCTTTATCTGAATAAGCTGTTTGTATAAAAATATCTCTGCAATATTTTGATCAAATACAAGAGGTAAGGGCTTTCGAAATCCATCTGCCATATTAACACATACCAGTGAAGGGTTTTGCAGATAAGTACAAACACATACACATATGCCAGAAATTTATGCCAGTATTTGTAACTTTGCCCAATAGCAAAACAAGCCTCTGTATAACTAAACTTTGTGAAGTCTCTAGGGCACTATAATACTCTTGAAATTAATGTATTGCAAGAAATCATCTCATCAGTGTAAGAAACATATCAAATAACTGCTCAGTGCAAATGAAATGGGCAAGAGAAGCTCAGAGTTAATAACATTTCAAAGTAATTGCACTTTGCGAATAAACTGTACACAGCACACTGAAATTTCTCCAAAATGGTGGTACCTTGCGAGGCAGCTCTTTACAGTGCAAGAAACACTCTGTAATGGTGGCACTTTACAAATAGACACACCCAGCAGAAGAAACTTCTCGAAATGGCTATATTTTGACTGTACTTTACGAAATAGTTGCACTTTGCACACAAATAAACTCTCCAAAATACATACACAGTAATAAGCACACACTGTAAGAACTTTTACACACTTTGAGATACTTCAAATAACTTTAGTTATGCCCTTGATACAACACTAAGCCGTAGTTTTACCAAAACACAGCACTTTGCCAAACAAAATGCAGTCGCCTTGGTTTATTTATGCTTAATGTGCCCTTTTTGCCCTTATTATATTAGTTTTGCTCATTTAATCTCTTTTCATGCCCATTGTACTTCTCTTGTGCTTGTTTTACTCTAAACATTCCAGTTTTGCCTTAAACACACTTGTTTTGCTTTTCTGTTAATCATTTTGTCAAATATCTTAATTTTGAACATTTTCCTTAGGTAATAAACCTTTTGTGCCTCTCGGTTGTTTAATAATGTGGTTTGTGTCCTTGTAATGCCTCCTTTTGTCTTTTTTATAAAATAAGCTGTTTGTGTGAATTCTCATTACCTTTGATTATTTTCTGGCTCTTTTTCGTGCTAATTTCTCTTAGTTTACCTTCACTGTCATCTCTGCACCTCATGGCTCTGAATATTATTCTCTATGATCCTGGTACTGACACCATGTCGCTCTCCTACTTTGGACACAATAGAAGATTCTGCGTGGGTTCTCTTCATGCAGCTATTTTGTACAAACACATCATGATAGAAGTTTGCTGACTTTATCTTAAGTAACTTATATGCAAACTAACTACTCCAATCATACATGCTTACTCTCTGGCTGGACTCTCAAAATGGTGCTAGGAATAGCACATGCCTGGTATATAGACATGCACACTCAGCCTTGACATGCTTCTTAAAGACACAGCATATTCTGTCATACACTCTGATCTACACCTAGTTTATAAGGCATCCTCAGATCCAGCTGTGACGGATCTCTTGCACTTCTGCAAGACAAACACAACCAGAAATATTAGATCTAAGAGCCTGAACCTTGTCTGTGACATAAATAGAACCTGCTAGAAGGACTGATATGAGTCTGAAAGGATCCCCATGCTATGGAATAAACCCCCTATATACATGAAGCAGAGTTCATCCCTGATGCTATTCAAAAGAAATCTTGATCATTGGATGGGAAATCAAAAATTCACCCCTGCTCTGGCCCCAATGCCATTGATGGACAAAGGTCAACAGTAAGTAAATTAATCCCCAACTTCACCCCCATAACCCTTATTTATCTCTTTACTAACTTACCCCACCAAGATAGGCATCCAAGGAATTTTGGAACAAAGGTAAGTTGGGCTGTATAACTAGGCTTGTACAGACATTGGTGGTCATTAGCCTGCGATGATCCTATGAACCTGTCAACCTCTAAAAAGACTTGCTGTCAGTGTAAGTGCCATACACTAATGCAAGTCTGCCCTGATTCTGAAAGAGTTGTTTTCAATGTAAGTGACTTACATGTCTATAAACAGGCTTACATGGGGGGGGGGGGGTATTCCTATATATGTAGATATGCATTAACAAAGTGTCACATGAGAACTGTGACTTCACAAACATTCTTCAGTGAACTTATTAAATCTAATAGTTACAGCTTTCTGCTAAAAATTCATGTTTACTAAGAATTCATTATTTATAAGTACCAACTGTTATAAATGCATTCATGCACTATCATTGCTCTAAAAATAATGAATGTTTTGTTATCTGTAGTCATGTCTACAGAATTCTCAGATTCACATGCCTTTTTTTCTACTTATCTTTCATTTAAACTACCAGAGGTATTAATTTATTGTAATCATGCAATCATTTGTGGAGATCATCTTTTCTTGTATATGGCATTTGCATCTTGGATATTTTTCATTCATTTAACCAAGAAATAAGGAAGAGATGTCACAAAGTGAAAGATAAGAAGTACTAAATGTGTGCATCTTTTGGGGGTGAGTGCATGTGGACATGCGTGTGTGTGTGTGTGTGTGTGTGTGTGTGTGTGTGTGTGTGCGTGTGTGTGTGTGTGTGTGTGTGTGTGTGTGTGTGTGCGTGTGTGTTAGTGTGAATATAGCAACTCCATCAGTTCCTAAAATAAATTTCTATTTGCTTTCACATGGACATTTAAAGGGCACATTAAACAAAATCCATGTATATGTATATATATATATATATATATATATATATATATATATATATATATATAGTGCAGAACCATACCTTGCACAAAATCTTTCCAACCTAATTTTATATCTGCAATCAAAACTACCAAATATTATATTGTAGCTCTTTCTGGTTTAGAAGATGGCAAGAGAGAGCTAGTAGTTATGTGTTTTTAACCGGGAAAAGCCGAAAGACAACAACAACATATATATATCTATATATAGATATATATATATATATATATATATATATATATATATATATATATATATATCACAGAGTTACCTTCTTTGCATAAAAAAGAGAAAGAAAGAGAGAAAATATCCCCAATTACAGGTATAATCAAGTAGTTGTATCTGTAGACTGAAGATGCCTTAATTGGAATGTTATGTCTATGTGACTGCTTGGCATTCAGAAACTACATTCTGTTTGCCATAAAAGAATTTTGATTCAGATTTCTTCTACAATTACTGACAAGATTGTGCAGAAAAAAAAAAAAACAGTTAATCAGTTGCAAGGTAGAATTCAACCAATTTGAACAACAGATTAGTTCAGTTCTAGGAGTGTACTTACAGGAACTGTAAAACTGTTGGACTTCCTCAAATTAAAGCCTTATTTAACTACAAGTTCACCTTTTAGCAAGAGACAGAAAATATGTAGCTTAATTTATTTCATTAAACAATATTGTCAGTATGCTCTCTATTACAAAAACAAAGCATGGAACTTTATGTCATGTAGAATTGCTAAACTGGTCTCTACTTTGAACTTTTATTACATTGTATGTTCAAGGAGTCACATGAGATATCAATTTCCATTCGGGATGACAAATGGATGCCATCAGTTACCTATTTTGCTGTTGATTTCAATTTAGATTTTTCTTGTTTTATAGAGTCCCTGGAATCAAATGTTATCTGGTGTGAAAAGAAGGTTGGTAAAAAAGTTACAGAGAAGCCATCTGAGTCAGCATCAGTATCAGATTGCACTTTTTGGTTGGGACAAACTTGACTACTCTTTTTTGTTTTCTCACTTATGATTACATTTTCACTTTTAGAAGTTTTATTATTAGGCTCCCTTTGAAGAGAAAGCTGCTTGTTAATTCTCTTGAGCTCTAAGCTTCTAATGCTTTTGGAAATGTTGAATATGTCTCAGGGCATAGGCCATATTCATCTCTCCACTCACTGCATTACAAGTACAATGGATGGTAGATATTTTTTTCTGTACAGTGAAGCTTTGTGCTCAGCAGTTTTTTTTTTTCAGTAGTATTTGTTGTTTCAGAAAAAAAAATGTTTTAAGGCTTTCTGGAAAATTAAATATTCTTCTACCTGTTCTCTTTCTTGATTGGTTTTATGGGGCATATTCAGTTTTGGCTCCATGTCAGTTATATGTTTAGCTTAACATGAGTGAGATAGCTGCTAATGTTACTTTATACTATTTTTCTCTAACTTATTTATTACAAAACACACCTGACATTTTGCATGTGTTCAACAGTATGTGCTACAGAACTAGCAATTAAAGTAGGGGTAACAACATGTTTATGCCATGCCCTCTATGTTGTATATAATGCTGCCAGAATGCCTTACCCATTCTATGAAATAAAATCAAAGCACAATGCATATGCCAGAAAATCAGTGTTAGAATTAAGCTAGGTAGTAGTATTAAAAAGAGACTGCCATTCTTTGGTCATATTTAACAACTTACAAGAATGAGATATGTTCATCACTCACAGCTAGTGTGCTCGTATAAATAGAACTTAACTTTCACTTACCATGAGATTTATACTAATGATAATCACTGTCCGGCCAGTGGCAAACATAGATTTCCACATAGTTATTACTGTGGTCTACCATTTAGGGCAAGGAAGAAGTAGCTAAATATGAATTTGAGAAGATAAATCAGTTTTGCCACTATTCTATGAGATGACTGTCACTATTTTGCAATGTCTATGTTAAAGATAGTGCATGACTTTAAAAGAGACAGAACTACAATGGCATGTGCATCTGCATGCTGCTGAATGTGCTGATAAATGCGAATAGTGTTCTGTCACATTAAAAGTGCATGACTTTAAAAGAGACAGAACTGCAATGGCATGTGCCTGTGCATGCTGCTTAATGTGCTGATATATGTGAATAGTGTTCTGTCATTAAAAGTGCATCACTTTAAAAGAGACAGAACTACAATGGCATGTGCATGTGCATGCTGTTAATGTTCTGATAAATGGGTATAGTGTTCTGTCATTAAAAGTGTGTCACTTTAAAAGGGATAGAATTGCAATAACATGTGCATGTGCATGCTTCTTAATGTGCTGATACATGTGAATAGTGTTCTGTCACATTAAAAGTGCATCACTTTAAAAGGGACAGAATTGCAATGGCATGTGCATGTGCATGCTGCTTAATGTGCTGATACATGTGAATAGTGTTCTGTCACATTAAAAGTGCATCACTTTAAAAGGGACAGAATTGCAATGGCATGTGCATGTGCATGCTGCTTAATGTGCTGATACATGGAAATAGTGTTCTGTCATTAAAAGTGCATCACTTTAAAAGGGACAGAATTGCAATTGCATGTGCATGTGCATGCTGCTTAATGTGCTGACAAATGTGAATAGTGTTCTGTCACATTAAAAGTGCATCACTTTAAAAGGGACAGAATTGCAATGGCATGTGCATGTGCATGCTGCTTAATGTGCTGATACATGGAAATAGTGTTCTGTCATTAAAAGTGCATCACTTCAAAAGGAACAGAATTGCAATGGCATGTGCATGTGCATGCTGCTTAATGTGCTGATAAATGCGAATAGTGTTCTGTCACATTAAAAGTGCATCACTTTAAAAGGGACAGAAGTGCAATGGCATGTGCATGCTACTTAATGTGCTGATACACGTGAATAGTGTTTTGTCATTTATATGATGTTTTCATATGGTATACTCCCACATTTTAAATGTAGTTTCTTAGACTGCTAACTTCTTTGAGTGAATTTCTTTAAGTTGGGCAGCATAGACTAGCTGACGTCTGTTTCCTTTAAATGCATTCAGCAGTTTTTTTGAGGTATTTGGAGTGAACCAGAATATGCAGTTTTCATATATTCTATTGAGATAAAAGTTTCTGAAAGCCACAAAGATAAGATCATACAGTTATTTTACAAGCCAGTTTGCAAGGGTGTCAACAGCTAAGAAAAAAAAAACTGTTTTCTCGATTACATTTGATGGCTAATACCTTCAGCTAGTTGTTAAACCAACTGATTCAAATGTTGTTATACTCCACATTGCATTTTCTAAACACTTTTTTCGTATACATTTCTTAAACATGCACTACAATGAAGTTACAAGAACATCTCTAGATCAGCTATTATTTACCTTTTCTTTTCAGAGTTGTTCTAAACCATTCCCATACCTGCTTTTCACTCATTTTTTTATGTATTAATCTGTAAAGCCTCTGCTTATTTTCATCTATTTGGACGTTATCATCTTTTCTACATTGGTTTACACATATCCTGACTCTGATCCTATTTTTGTTTTTACTGCTAAAAATCTTGGATTTTTCTAAGCTTGCATTTACATTATAATATCCTGGAAAGTCTTTCCATTGTTCACTCGCCTTGCTTGCAATTCCCTTCAGTTTTGCTTCTGTAAAGAACTTTGTTGTTTCTGCTGTTATATATCATCTGTGCATTTCCCACAGTATACTTTTCTATCTTCTTTTTCATTATTAGGCTATGGTTATCTTGACCACCCCGGTAAGCATTCTTTAAGATGTGAAATATCTGTCACTCAGTTGCTGCTGACTAATGTTAAACTCGCATACAGAATCCCCAGAGTTTTGAAACTTATTTTTCATATATAGTCTCTTCATATCCTCAGGTTCGTTTAGTCCAATCACTTTCCAAAAATGTGTGTCAAATCTATTTACTGTTGTTCATATCTCCAACATGAGTTCTCCTTTTTTTCTTCAGTCTTTTGAGTATAACCAAACTCATGACAGTGATCCTTAGGAATTGGTCCACCACCCTCTTCAGCCTACTTCCTTTCTCTATTATCTTCCAATTTTTATCGCATTGTTACACTGAGAGAATCCAACCTTTCTCCCTCTCTATGTGTAATGTATAACCCCCTAACATGACTTCTCACTATCTTGATCTGTTCATATTTTGCTATTTTTATCTTCATCATCCCATCTTGTTATCCATTGTTTGATACTGAGAATCAATATGATCAATGATTATGCTGGGAGATGTGGAGTTCTCTGCCCTTCTTTGTTTTTGGTATTTTATTTTCTTGATCTCCTACCTACCTTTACCTTCCTTTATAGGTTCATAGGTTCATAGGTATGTACTAGGTTAATGGCCTTGGAGCCATTACAAGCCTGGCCCATAGAAGTGCCATGACATTGTGCCACCCGACGTTAGTTCCCAGTGCCTCTATCAAGTAGAGCCACTGGAGCGATCCCCAGGGGTGAACTTTCTATTACCCATCCACTCATCAGGATTTCTCTTGAAGAGGGATAGCAAGGTACTCTGCTGGACATGTATGGGAAGTCTATTCCAGAGCATAGGTAGTCTCTGTGTGAAGAACCTGTCCCTCCATCATGTTCTGTAGATTGTGGTAATGAGGTTTAGGTCTCTGAAGCATGTAGTGTGGAGGGATTTGGATTTCTTTAGATGTAGCATTTCTAACAGAGCTGGGTCAAACATAGCTTTGTAAGTCAAGGAGGGATCATCTCCAAATAGGCGATATGAGACAGAGAATAGTTGGAGTCTTTTGAGTCTGTCCATGTAAGACATGTGTTTAAAGCCTAGGATCCTCTTTGTGAGGTACTACTATGGCCTCTCCAGCTTTGCAGGTGTCTAGTGAGGTACATGCCAAATGCGGCATTATACATGATGACTGGTCTATTGAGGGAAGAGTAGAGAGGGACAATGACCTTTTTCTCTCTGGATGCAAAACCCTTGGTAATGAGATGTGCCACACAGAAGGACTTTCTGACCACAGTGGCAATATGGTGGTCGAAGGAGAGGTTGCTGTCAACCTGCATCCCCAGATCTCTTATAATGCTTTCAGTGTTCAGTGGGCTCCCATCGATAGTGGGAACTGAGTTTTTACCAAAGGGGATGATGACGCATTTTTTGGCATTAAGCTTAAGGCCATGGTTTCACACCAATCACTGGTCTCAGTGAGGCCTTTCTCTAGGATGTCTGCATCATTTGGGGAGTTAATAATGGCTCCCAGCTTGCAGTCATCTGTTAACTTGGTCAGCCAGACTCCCTTTGTGTTGGCCTGAACATCTGAGAAGTAGATGGCAAACAGGAGAGGTCCCAGGACTGATCCCTGTGGGACTCCACTCATGACTGGTCAGCAGTCTGACTTGGAGTCTGCTACTTTCCCACTGTGTGTTCTATCTGTGATCCAATTTGCAGCCCACCTAGTGATATAGGGGTTGATGCCTAGTTTGGTAAGTTTATCAATAATTCCCGAGTGAGGAATGGTATCAAAGGCCTTGGCCAGATTGAGGTAGGCTGTATGCACTGCCTTTCCTTCATTCACAGCCCTGGTGACTGACTCAAAGAAGTCAACCAGGTTGAGCAGGCAAGATCTCCCTTTCACAAAGCCAAATTGTGTGGGGTCTAGCATTTGGAGATTTCCTATATCTTTGTTAATCAGGTCCATGATGATGCACTCCATAGCTTTACATATCAGACTCATCAAGCTAATGGGGCAATAATTGCCAGGGTCTGTAGGCGCTCCCCCTTGATGGAGAGGGATGACTGTAGCATTGTGCAATTCAGTAGGGACAAAGCCCGAGGTGAGGCTGTGACTGAACAGGTCACACAGATGTGGTGCCAGTTTGCTTTGCAGTTCATGTAGAACACAGCCAGGGATATTATTGGGTCCCCTGGAAGCTGTATTATTTGCCTTGGACAATGTAGCTTTAACCTGTGCTGCAGTAATGCTGGGTGCCTGGGATTCTTCCAATATTGTGATTGGTCCTTTGGGGGGGAAGAGGTGTAAAGTTTGCACTGAATCTGTTAGCCATTATGTGGGCAATATCTGTTGGCTCGGTATAGGAGGTACCATTTTGCAGTAACTCAGAGCAAATCAGGGTATTGCCATGAAGGTTCTTGATATAGCTATAGAAGGCTTTGTGACTGTTTTTAGTGTCTGACGCAATTCTGCCTTCATAGTGGCTTTAGGGGATTTGATGAGGGATCTCAACTTTTTGTTGAGGCTAATATGGGAGTTTTTCCAGTCTTGGGACTTCACCTTTTTCTGCAACAGTTTTTCCTTCTGCTGTAGAGTTTATTAATGGCAGGGGACCTCCAGATTGGCTTCCTTTTTTTGGAGGAGTGCATCTTGGTTCTGTTGGGTATGGCTAGTTCCATGCATTTATGTACATGTTCGTACAGTGGATTGGTGTATGATTTGGCAGTCATGCAGCTATTTTCCATTGGAAAGTTAGCCACTTCTGTTTTAGGAGTCCAAAGTCAGCTTTGGAGAAGTTTCTCAAGGTGGTTACCTTGGCAGGGGTTGTAGGTGAGATGTGGATTTCCATGGTGATTAGTTTATGGTCAGATCTTACCAGGGAGGGATTGGCTATTGGTGTAGAGCAATGGTCGACCATGCTAGTAATAACCAGGTCAAGGATGTTGCTTCCTCGAGTGGGGGTCAGAATGAGCTTGTTCAATTTAAAAAGTGCTTTGCAAAGCCCAGTTTTATATACCATAAATCTATTGGCATGTTTCTTAAAAGGGGAAAATATGACCTGGTTCACCTTTAATGTTGTTGCATTTACCCTCCTTAGCAGTAAATATGTTCTTCTATTCCTCTTATGAGGATATTTTTCACCCTGTCCCTCATTCACTTTATATTGTGTCATATAGGACTCACTTTGGTTTGTGCTGCAATACCCACGTAACCTGAATGAAAAACTTTTGTGTGTTCTGGTCTGCTTTTCTCTTTTTCCTTTTGTATTTTGAGCAACACTGATTGATTCTTGTTGCATTTCAGATCTCAGCCTTATTTGAGTATTTGAAATATTTGTAATACCTCTTTCAACTCTCACTCCATGTCTTCAGTTGGTACAATGCAACATACACACACAAACACACACACACACACACACACACACACACACACACACACACACACACACACACACACACACACACACACACATAGAGGACCAGCATTTCACCTATGGCATGTCATTTCATTGTGGAATGAGTGGGGACTGAACACCAGAACAAAACACATACATAAAGAAAAAGGACATGTAAACCTCAAAGAGAAGGCACATAGTCGAGAACTAAACCAGAGAAACAAGCTGTGTGAGTCAGCAATGCTAACAGGTGCATCACAGTATTTAAAACATAGTGCTTTATCTGTGGTGTATAGTCTACATTGAATTAAGTATGCCAGTGTATAGCTAAGGGATCTCCATGCCAAGCATTAAACACACTGTTAAAATTACAGCGTCTTAAAACATATCATGGAGTTTAGAATTTCCTTTACAGCAAATGCATTAGCCCAGAACTTTCTTAAAGAATCATACATTACCTGGAGTTAGCAGAAATATTTGCTAATGTGAGAGAATATATTTCTTTTTGAAAATGCATGTGTTGGGAAGTATGAAAAGCCACAGTGGTTAAATGTTTCAGATTCATTCACAAGGAATGTTCTAGCTGCAAGTCATTATAACAGAAACCTGGAATCTTTGGAAACAAATATTTGATTTGGTCCTCACATTGATCAGATTAGCACAGAAGTATGGAAAGATGCATTTTGAAATCTTTTTTCATATTGATTGAGAAGAAATCTTGAAGCCATTTAATATTTTTTTACTTTTTTGAAAGGGAGAAAGAGAAATGAAAACAAGTAAAAAGAGACTCCAGAATAACTGTGAACCTACAAAAAACTTGGTGCTTATTAGTCATTTGTTTTGAGAATACAGATGCTTATGTTACTAAGTAGAAGAATCAAACTGGGTGAGATGCAGAATAATTTAACAAGAGACAGAATTGTGGTAAAGGAAATAGGCAGGTTATTAAAAGAAAATGACCTACCTTCATCAATACGTGTAACTGTATGTAGTCTGAGGGAAATTACTAGTAGATACTATCTGCTTACTGTTGTATGAAACTTTGTACTATATTATGTTCACAATTTAATGACAATTTTCTAGCATGTTGTTTCAAAATACATCTCACACATATTGTAATTTTTGTAATTTTATTTATAACTCATGTCATGTGATTACTTTTGTTACTTGTACTTTTTGGAGATTTTCTCCTTAGGCCTCAACTGAAATAGGGCTGCTGCCTAGTTGGACTAACCTAATCAACAAATGTCAAATAATTAATTTAATTAATAAAATAAATACTAGTTTAAATAATTTACTGAAGAAAAATGAGGTATGTAACTTTAAATGTGAGTTAAATAATACTTAAAAACAGGATATAGAGCAAAAATGCATTATAGATGCACTGAAAATATGTCATAGTTGAATCTAAAGTTTCAAGTTCAATGTGAGGACATAAGCATGACAGGAAGCACTGTCCTACTTTTAACATGTTTGTAGAATCTGTAGTAGAAAAGAACATACTGCAAAAATATGTAAATATGAAAGGCAAGTATGTTCAGAATAATATGCATACCATTAAACAGAACCATGGCAGTGAAGACCATCAATGGATATATCCAAATCTATGTCTATATCTATATCTATACTCATATCTACATTGGTTCATAGGTTCATAGATGATTACTAGGCTACCATTCCAAGAGCTATTTTAAGCCTAGCCAAGATTGCCCTAAATTTATCAAAATATTGCTGCCATACCAATACCTCAATGAATTTTACAATTACGATATAGGTTTGCACACAAAAAGTGTTTACAGACTACCCCTGTCCATTAGGGACATAAGTGCAAAACCAGAAGTAAATTTGTAATTTGTCATCCATTAGTCCAAGTTACATTTGTGTAGGATTAGGGATGAGTTTTCCTTCACATAGATGGGAAGCTGTTGGAGAGAAGGGGTAATTTTTGACACACACCTGCCCCTCCAACATGTCCTGCTTATTTTAGAGATAAGGTCTAGGTCCTTAGAATTGGTATTCCTGAAACTCTTTGTTTTGTGGATGTGCAAAAAATCCATCAGTGTAGGATTAGTGGATGTGTTGTAGACAAGACATAGATCACCACTTTGTAGTCTGCAGGAGACTGAGAACAGAGTTATATCTATCTATCTATCTATCTATCTATCTATCTATCTATCTATCTATAGTCTCTGTATTCCTTTTTTGCTGAACATCTGGGGTCTCTTAAGCTGATGCAAGTGCCTGATCAGGTAGATGTCAGTGAGTATGTTATACTGAATGAGTGGTCTGATTGATATGAGTACACTAGAACAATGACCTCCTTGGACCTGGATGTCACACCCTTTCTTAAACATTATGCAATGCAAATGATGTTCTCACCACAGTAGACATGTGGTGGTCAAAGGTCATGTTATTATCAACATTTGTTTCTAGATCCTTGACCTCTGGGTCGATTTCTACCAGTATATTATTATAGTGGTAATTTCCAAGGATGGTCACCTTTCCATTTTTCTCAAACAGTTTTAGTCTATTGCTCCAACCAGCAGTTGTTTATCTGCATCAGGACCTCTTGATGGGTATCTGTGTCAGTATGGGATTCAATTACCATGCCTAGTTTGCAGTTATCTACAGACTTGGTAAGCCAGAGGTCCTTGATGTTTGTTTGATTTCAGAGAAGTAGATGTCAAAAAGGAAAAGCCCCAGCACTGATTCCTGTGGGACTCTGCTAGTGACTGGCATCTTTGTGGAGGTGGATTCCTCAATCTGAACTATATCTATATCTATATCTATATCTATATTTATATCTATATAGGTTCATAGGTTCATAGGTAGGTACTAGGCTATCTGCCCGAGGGCATTTACAAGCCTTGCCAGAGTGTGTCGGCTTTCACCGCCCCATTGATTAATTAACTGAGCCTCTTTCAAGCAGAGCCAATGAAGTGATCCCAGGGGTGTACTTTCTGTTACCCATCCACTCGTCAAGGCTTCTCTTGAAGAGTGTTAGTGAGGGGCTCTGCCTAATGTAGTTAGGAATTTTGTTCCAAAGCATGGGGAGTCTCTGTGACAGGAATCTATCCCTCCAGCATGTTCTATTTATTGTTGTGGTGAGGTTTAGCTCACTAGAGCACGTGGCTCGCAGTGACTTGGATTTCTTTAGGTGGAGCATGTCCAGCAATTCTGAGTTGGACATGGCTTTGTAAGTCAGGCAGAGATCACCTCTGAGTAAGCGATATGCCACTGAGTAGAGCCGGAGATTTTTCAGTCGGGCTACATAGGACATATGTTTGAGGCCAGTAATCCTCTTGGTGAGGTGCTTTTGTGGTCTTTCAAGCTGTTGGAAGTGTCTTGTGAGGTACATCCCAAATGGGGCATTGTACTCTATGATGGGTCTGATGAGTCACGAGTAGAGGGGCACTATAACCTCTTTATTTCTAGATGTGAACCCCTTAGTAATTAGATGGGCCACATAGAAGGATTTCCTAACTACTTTGGCAATATGATTGTCAAGGAGAGATTACTATCTACCTGGGTCCCCAGATCTCTTATTACCTCTTCTGTATTAAGGGGGTTGCCGCCTATGTGGTAATTTGTGGCTGTTTTGTTTTTCCCAAATGGGATGACTATGCATTTTTTGGCATTTAGCTTGAGGCCATGACTTTGACACCAGGTGTCTGTCTCAGTAAGGCCTTTTTGGAGGATGTCCGTGTCAGCCAGAGAGTCAATTATGGCTCCCAGTTTGCAGTCACCAGCGAACCTGGTTAGCCATAGTCCCCCTGTGTTTGCCTGTACTTCTGAGAAATATATGCTGAACAGTAGGGTTCCCAGAACTGAGCCTTGTGGGACACCACTTGTGACTGGTTTAGAGTCAGACCTGGAGCCCACTATTCTTACCTTGTGAGTTCTGTCTGTAAGCCAGTTGGAAACCCATCTTGTGACGTAGGGGTTTATGTTCAGGCTGGTGAGCTTTTCTATAATACCCGAGTGAGGAATGGTGTTGAACGCCTTGGCAAGATCAAGGTAGGCTGTGTGAACCACCTTTCCCTCATCTATGGCCTTGGTAACTGTCTCGATGAAGTCAACTAGGTTTAGTAGGCATGATCTGCCCTTAACAAAGCCGAACTGGGTCGGGTCAAGTGTTTGGAGGTTCCCAATGTCTTTGTTAATGAGTTCCATGATGATGCCCTCTATAGCCTTACAGACCAGGCTAGTCAGGCTTATGGGGCGATAGTTACCAGGGTCAGTTGTGGCTCTTCCTTTGTGGAGCAGAATAACCATTGCTGTGCACCATTCTATGGGCATGTAGACTGTGGAGAGGCTGAGGTTGCACAGCTTGTTTAGGTGGGGGGTTAGTTCATTCTGTAGTTCATGCAAGACGCAGCCTGCGACACCTTCTGGCCCCATTGATGATGTGTTGTTGGCTTTTGAAAGGGCTATTTTCACCTGTGCTTCTGTGATTTCTGGGACACTACACTTTTCCGGTATTGTTGTGGGCCCTTTTGAAGGTGAGAGGGAGGTGAAGTTTGCACTGAATCTATCTGCCAGTATGTTGGCAATATCAGTAGGTTCAGTATATTTTGTGCTATTTTGCACTATCTCAGAGCATATCTGCGAGTTGCCACTTAGATTTTTGACATAGCTAAAGAAGGCTTTGTGGTTATCTTTCGAGTCCTTGGCTATTTTTTTTTCGAAGTTAGCCTTGGATGATTTTATGAGGGGAAATTACTTTCTTACTGATACTGATCAGGGATGTCCTTCCTTCTTGGGATTTGCATTTTCTCTGAACTAGTTGATATATAGATGTCCTCCAACACTCTCTCTGTCCAACCAGTGCTTCATGTCCCTGCCCAAGTTGCTGACACACACGTTCTTGGAGATATGCTTTACACACACACACATGCACACACGCACACACGCACACACGCACACACACACACACACACACACACACACACACACACACACACACACACACACACACACACACACACACACATACACACCTGGGAAATGCTGGCACAGGTTTACTAGCTATGCTTCCTTCTGCCCAGACCATAAGGTAGTTGCCACTGCCACCAGAACCCTTTAACAGCTACTGTAAGGCCTTTAACATATATATATCATATAGATATAACATATTGATATAACATATCGATATCTATATTTATATCTATATCTATATCTATATCTATATGTCTGTATATGTTGTGATGCTCCTGCACTGACCCAGTAAAAAAGGAGCCTCAATCCTGACCACTGGCAACAGTGGGGAATGTACACACTGGGAGGATGACAAGTACACACACAGTAAAGTACAATTTCCCTTAAGATCACACAGAGACCACAGTCAGTCTGGGACTGGTTTCTCCAGATCCCTAATAAGACTCCCCACTGGCACAGCTATAGAGCTGAGTCCTTAGTCAGGGTTTCAAATCAAGTCCTGCAACACTCTCTCTGTCCAACCAGTGCTTCATGTCCCTGCCCAAGTCGCTGACACACACGTTCTTGGAGATTTGCTTTACACACACACACACACACACACACACACACACACACACACACACACACACACACACACACACACACACACACACACACACACACACACACACACACACACACACACACACACACACACACACCTGGGAAACGCTGGCACAGGTTTACTAGCTATGCCTCCTTCTGCCCAGACCAGAAGGTAGTTGCCACTGCCATCAGAACCCTTTAACAGCTACTGTAAGGCCTTTAACAAAGGGTGTCCAGTCCTATTGTGTAATGTTACTATTAACCCAAATGGTAGCTTGACGAAGAAACAAGGCTATTAGGAGTGGCCCACCCCACAGTGTCACCAAATTAATATGCAAGTACTCTCAGAGCTTAAATATGTCTCACAAATATCAGACACAAAAATAGGTTTAAATATATTTAATAATAAATAAAAGAACAACAAAATACTCAATAAATCATCACAGTAATTTTAGAGTTCAAAATCACAGGAAATATTTAAAACAACATTGCAGGACAGTTTCAAATAAATAAAGGAAACAGCTAAGCTATGCTTTACTATATTCCTATCTGAATCTAAAAGAGTTACTATGCCCTAGAAACTTTCTTATAGAACAAGAAGCAGGCAGAAGTGGTGAGCTGATGTTTCCCATCTGATGTTCTCGGGACAAAGGCAAATACAAAATTCCCTCTCTCTCTCTCTCTCTCTCTCTCTCTCTTTCTCTCAGAGAGTTCTTAAATTAATATCAAATATTACCGTGGGTTAGCTTGGATGACTTAATTTTTTGTCACCTGACTTTAGTTCCCAAGCTAAACCCCCATTGTCAAAAACTACCAACATTTAGCATCTCCTTGTGAAAATTACATAAATAAAGGCTTTTCTGCAAATGTTAGCAGATCCTCGAAGACATAAAACAATAAAACACTTACAATATAATGCAGAAGGCTCCCTAGTTCTAGACATACTGTCTCCTTGATGCATTGAAACTAACTTTTATAGCACAATCATAAAACAATTAAATTTCAACTTTTTTTTTAGAAGTTTTGCAAGTTAACCCTCTATGTTCTAGTTCCCAATGTTAAACATATACATTTACACAGGTACAATAATTTATATTCATTTTTGTTCTAATCCAGCAGGGTACACTGTGGTCACACATCTAGGCTCAGTACTGTACAAACCCTGTTCAACACACACTTCTCTGCCAACAGCTTAATATACAAATAACATACAGTTCTAATACATTTGTAAGACAAGCATATGAATCATGTTGACCTTCATAAATGACATATGATTATTTACAAAATTCCAAACAGCTATGCTGGCAGTATCTCCCTCTGTCACACTTCTATATAAATCATACTAATATTCTCAAATGACATATAATTATTTTCAAAATTCCAGATAGCTGAGCTGACAATTTTCCTTTTTGTGATATTTCTTCCTCCAAAAAAAAACTCAAGATAGTTTTTCAAGTGACCCTTGAGAAACATTGCCTGAGAGGTCTGACTATCTGGGAATGCCTTACCTTATTCCCTGTCTTTAGATTCCAGCTATCTTGGCATTGCTGACCCCAGTACACTGCTTCACTTTCCTATCATATGCCTGCAGTCCTAGGGTCCACCAAAGTAATTTGGGAACTTGCTGACAAGGTCAATGTAGCCATGTTAAGGGATTGTGGTCTGTAACTACAGTGAATTTCCTTCCATATGGATAAGGCTGAAGTTTCTGCCATGCCTACTCTATGGCTAGACATTTTTTTGCTACAGCTGCATAGCATTCCTCCCTGAGTTGGAGCCTGTGGCTGAGATATACCACTGAGTGCTCTTCTCCCTCTGAGGAAACCTGACTGAGTATAGCCCCCACCCCATAGTTTGAAGCATCCATCTGCACAATAAATTTGTTGCTGTAATCTGGACTGGTTAACACAGGGGGGTTTCATAAAGCTACTATAAGCTTCTATAATACCTGCTCACATGGTGGGGTCCACACTACCTTATCTGGTCTGTTTTTCCTTGTCAGGTCTGAGAGGGGAGCTGCTATGGTAATATAATTGAAGGCATACTTTCTGTAGTATCCTGCTGTTCTAAGAATGTCTTCACCTGCTTTTTGGTAACAGGGGGCAGGCCATGCCTGAATGGCTTCCACTGTGGCAGGTTCTAGCCTGATATTACCACTCCCCACTCTTTATCCCAGATAGGAGACCTCTGCCATACCCACCTGACATTTACTGGGCTTAATGGTCAACACTGCCCTTTGTAGTCTGCTCAGCACCTCCCTGACATGCTGAAGGTGCTCTTCCCAGGAATGGCTGTAGATGAAATTATCATACAAGTAAGCAAGGGCAAAATCTCCTGCTAGGATATGATCTACTAGGCTCTGGAAAGTCACTGGGTCATTTTTCATCCCAAAGGGCATCTTTGTGAACTCATACAAGCTGAACAGAGTCACAAAGGCTGACCTCTCCTAGCGCTGGCAGTCAAGGGCACCTGCAAATAATCTTTGGTACGATCAATACTGGTAAGATACTTAGCCCCGTCCAGCTACTTTAGAGCCATCTATCCTAGGCATAGGGTAAGCACCTGACTCTGTGTGTCTATTTAATTTCCCTGTAGTCCACACAGAACCTGGTGCTGCCATCCTTGTTTGGTACCTGCACCACTGGGGAGCCCCAGGGAGTGCTGGACTCCTACATTAACCCTAGTTCCAACATTTCCTGTATCTCCTCCCTCATAGTCTGTTTGACTCTCTTAGGCATCCTGTAAGGGGCCTGCTTAATAGGCCTTTTGGGTTCTGTATCACATGGTGTTGCACCAGGTGGGTACACCCTGGTTTCCCAGTGAACATGTCCCCAAACTCCTGTAACACTGCTCAGATTTCCCGACCCCAGGTAGGGGATAACTGCTGGGACATTGCTACCTCTTCTACTGAGGTGTCACTCCAACCCTCACTCAGGAGATTAGTCACCAAATCCCCCTCAGACTCCTCCTGCTATCCACTACAAATACTCAACACAAGGGCCTCCCTATCATGGTAAGGTTTCATCATGTTAACATGGTACAGTTTGTGCCCCTGCTTCTTGCCTGACAGTTCTACTATGTAGTTAACATCACTGACCTTCCTTACCACATTGAAGGGTCCCTCCCAAGCTGCCTGCAGCTTGTGTCTGACAGGAAGGAGAATCATTACCTGCTGCCCCACAGCATACTCTCTAGCTTAAGCATCCCTGTCATACCAGACCTTTTTCTGTTGTTGGGCTTCTGCCAGTTATCCTGGGCCAAGTCCATGAGGTCCCTGAGCCTTGCCCTGAAGTTTAGGACATATGTCACAGCAGACTCATTGTGGGATTTACACTCACTCTCCCACTCATCTCAAATCAAATCTAGAGGACGTTCACCCTATGCTTATACAGCAACTCGAGGGTGTAAAACCTGTGGATTCCTGGGGAACCTCTCTGTAAGCAAAAAACAGATGAGGCAAATATTTGTCCCACTCCCTCTTAAACTGGTCTGCAAATGCATGTAGCATGGTCTTTAGTGTAGAGTTTAACCTCTCAACCAGACCATTAGTCTGGGGATGGTAGGGTATGGTCTTTAGGTTCTTCACCCCATAGCGCTTTCACAGGCAAGCCAGCAGGTCTGACGTGAAACTGACACCTCAGTCAGTCAGTATTTCCTTTTGGAAACCTACCCTGCTGAAAATCTCTAACAAAGCATTTGCCACCTTTTCTGCCTCAATGGAGGACAGAACAGCCATTTCAGGGTATCTGGAAGCATAATCTACTACCACTAGGATATACCTTTTCCCTGTGGAACTTGGGGTACTCAGAGGCCCCACAATATCCATATCTGCCCTTCAAAAAGGCTCTTCAATCACAGGCAAAGGCATCAAAGGAGCTGTCACCTTGTCTCCTGCTTTGCCTGCCTTTTGGCACTGATCACAGGTCAATAAAAGTTCTGTACAATACGCCTCATTGTATGCTTTATGCCCATATGACCTGCAAAGGGAATATCATGGGCTATGGCTAGAAGTGCCAGCTGGTAGGCTCTGGGCACTACCAACTACTGTATTCTCTAATCCTCTAGCCCTCTCTCAGGGGTCTTCTCTTTATACAGTAACCCTTTGTCCCAGTATACAGATTTCCCCCCTTCCCTTGAGAATCAGGTGCCTCACTAACTACCTCCCTCAGGCCTTGCAATGTAGAGTCTAAGATCTGAGCTTGTCTCAACTCTCTCTTTGTAACCCTTCCCAGCTCCCCTTCCACAGGAAGTCTGGGATCGTCTGACAATGATGCCTCACTGTCAGCCTGGGTACTACTACTCACCTCTGCCCTTGCAGTCACTATGTCCAAGGGAACATCAGTACCTACAAGCAGCTGTGGTTCACCTTCAGTCTCACTGCTACAGGGTAGCTCCCTTCCTGAAGTAACCACCTCACCAGTCCTGGCTGCAAGTGTCTGGTCTGTCTGGGTCTTCCCCAGGCTACCAGACCCACATGCTTGTCTCCAAGCCTGACTGCATATAACTGTATGCACACAAGGTACTGCATTATCAAAATCATTCCTTATCAGGACATCTGCAGGGATATCCTCAAACACACCTACTTGCTTGCTTCCTTTTCCACTGTCACATTCAAGGTTAACCTTAGCCAAATATATTTGGAATGGAGTCCCTCATAAAGCTATGACTGGAGTAGACTGCCCAAGCAAGTAGTGCTCTTCTTTAGCCATTGCAGGCTTCACAATAGTTAGGTCAGAGGCTGTGTCTCTCTTAGCAGTGGCCTCTTTCTCATCCACTAACATAAGATATAACCTCTCATGGTAGTTTGGTACCCTTGTTGTCTGCAGACAACTTACTGCTGGCATTCTGGAATTCCATCTTACTGGCTTTCCCACCTTTTGTTCAAAAACTTGCCTCTGTGAACATCTATATGCTACATGGCCATACTGATTGCATTTGAAACATTTGACCCTTAGTCCTGGACATGTACCTGGACTAGTGACTTACGTTTCCAGTAGTGGACTTGGTTGAGGTGGTCAACGCTACCCACCATGGGTTCCCTTAGACCTATGAGCAGAACTGGGTATCCCTTTCATATGCAGTGATGCACTGTTTGCTAGGTATAGGTATTCCTTTTCCCCTAACTCATCTGCTGTGTTGCAGTCTCTATCCACTAACAAGACTCTCATGTCCTTAGGCAAAGTGCTAAGGGCCTGTTCCCTCACCAAAAGGTCTGCCAGCCTTACAAAACTGGGGGCCTGATATCCCTCCCCACCTATGAAAATAAGTGCTTAGTTCAGCAATATATTCACATGCACTTTCATCTGCTTCACGTCTATGCTGACTTAACTTTTTTCTGTAAGCTTCAGGTGTTAACCTAAAACATTCTAACAAACAATGTTTGACCATATTATAATTTAAGTAATTAGTATCAGACAATTTAAAAATAACAGTTACAGCTTTACCATGGAGTAAGAGGGTCAGGAACCATACCCAGAGCCCTTGGTCAACATTATACTGTTAACATACCCTTTCAAACATATGACTGAAACTATCAAAATTATCTGCCTCTGTAAATTGTGGAAGAAATTTTTTGACCTTTCTTGCTTCTGTGGTTCAGTTACTCCCTTCCCCATTACCTCCATGACCCTGACAATATATTTATTTATATTTATTTCAGTTTAATGACCGGGGAGGTCCACTGGGCTCAGGAGCCCATTTTCAGTGGGGGCCCAGGGAGAAAAGCTTCACATTACATAATAAACATTGAAATTTAACAGATTAAAGTTATGATTCAAAGATGCAGATACAATAAGACAAACAAATTAAAATTAATATTAAGGATGCAGGTACATTATAAATCAGAGATGTGAACTGGTACATTAGTTACGTAGCATTTGAGTCATATGTTGATATGAATTTTACCATTGTTAACATAGAATATGAGTCTTGTTATGGCAGTTTTGGCAGAACAAGTACAACTGATAGGGAGAGGAAAAGGGAGAGCAAACTATTTACAATATTTACATTATGTACACAAGAGAACACTGAAGAACGAGTGAACAAGTACAACTGATAGGGAGAGGAAAAGGGAGAGCAAACTATTTACAATATTTACATTATGTACACAAGAGAACACTGAAGAACGAGTGAACAAGTACAACTGATAGGGAGAGGAAAAGGGAGAGCAAACTATTTACAATATTTACATTATGTACACAAGAGAACACTGAAGAATGAGTCTTACCCATGGGAGTTAAGTAGTTAGGAAATAGGAGTAGTAAGGAAACTACAGTTTAGCGTAGAGAGAGAAGAAGGCTAGGTGGGGAAAGTGCAATTGCACTTTCAATTACAGAAAAAGTAGGAATGGAGATGGGTTTGAAATTGTCAAAGTTTTCTAGTCAGCATCTCCTTTTATTTATTTATTTATGTACTTTACATTTGTAGACCAGGATAGTCCGACTGGATACATGTCCATTTCCAGTGGAGGCCCGGGGAGAATGCCTCTGCCTCTCATTCTCCTCAACTTCCAGATATCACAGTTTCTCATTTTCATTAGCATCCAGATGTCTCAGTCTCTCAGCTGCTTCTATTTCCAAACATTTTGCCTCCAGTTCAAGTCTCTTTAACTTCAGATGGATTTTTAAGTGCTCTGTGGAAAGGTTGAACTGTCCATTTTCTCAGAGTTGTACATCTGCAAGGCTAGCCTGGTTGTCCTCCTGGTTGCTGGTCTGTGATACAGCTTTGCCCAAGGCTGCAATCATTTTGCTTTAGTCAGGTTAGTATGCACCAGTCCTTTAGCTTGGCACATCTCAGCCAACTGCCTCCTTGTCATTTTTCCATACTCCTCTGCTGACATGCTTGTTTTCTGTCTGTGACTAACTAAGCGAACAAAAAATATAAAATAAAACAACTGTGATATGAAACTCTGAATGTTCACTGTGTGGCTGATTGAGAGTACAAACACATTCCTTAGTGACCACTGTTTACAGGCTACAGGAATTCAATACCCACACCATTGCAAATTAATCAATATGCAAAGTGGACATCCCGACACTGCCCACCAATTGATATGTGATGCCCCAGCACTGGCCCAGTAATCAAGGAGCCTCAATCCTCACCACTGGCAACAGCAGAAGACGTACTCACAGGGAGGATGGCAAGTACACACACAGTAAATTGCAATTTCCCTTAAGAGCACACAGAGACCACAGTCAGTCTGGGACTGGTTTCTCCCTCCTTCTCCAGATCCCCAATAAGAGTCCCCACTGACACAGCTATAGAGCTGAGTCCTTAGCCAAGGTTCCAAGCCAAGTCCTCCAGCACTCTCTCTGTCCAACCAGTGCTTCATGTCCCTGCCCAAGTAGCTGGCACACACACACACTCTTGGAGATTGGTTTTACGCACACACACACACACACACACACACACACACACACACACACACACACACACACACACACACACACACACACACACACACACACACATACACACACACACACACACACACACACACACACACACACACACACACACACACACACACACACACACACACTTGGGAAAGGCTGGCACAGGTTTAATAGCTATGTCCCCCTTTTGCCCAGACTATAAGGTGGTTACCACTGCCACCAGAGCTACTTATCAGCTACTTTTAATTCCCTTATCAAAGGGTGTCCAATCCTATTGTGTAATGTTTCTATTAATCCAAATGGTAGTTTGACCAAGAAACAAGGAGTGGCCCCAGTGCCACCAAATGAATATGTAAGTACTCTCAGAGCATAACTATGTCTCACAAATATCAGCTACAAAGAAAGGTTTAAATATATTTAATAATAAATAATAAAAGAACAAGAAAATACTGAATAAAACATCACAGTAACATCAGAGTTCAAAATCACAGGAAACATTTAAAGCAACATTGCAGGGCAGTCTCAAATAAATAAAGAAAACATCTAAGCTATACTTTACTATATTCCTATCTGAATATAAAAGAGTTACTATGCCCTAAAAACTTACTTACAGAACAACAAGCAGGCTGAAGTGGTGAGTAAATGTTTCCCAGCTGATACTGTCAGGTCAAAGACAAATACAAAATGCTCTCTCTCTCTCTCTCTCTCTCTCTCTCAGAGAGTTCTTAAATTAATATCAAATATTATTGCTGGGTTAGCTTGGATGACATCACTTTTTTGTCATGTGGCTTTAGTTCCCAAGTTTAACCTCCATTTTTAGAAACTACCAACATTTAGCATCACCCTGTGAAAAATACATAGACTTTTCTTCAGAAGTTTGCAGACCTTGCAAAACATAAAACAATAAAACACAGTATAATGCAGAAGCCTCCGTAGTTCTAGACATCCTGTCTCCTTGCTGCATTGAAACTAACTTTTATGGCACAATCATAAAACAATTTCATTTCAACTATTTTCTTGAAGTTTTGCAAGTTAACCCTCTATTTTCTAGTTCACACTGTTAAAACATATACATTTACCCAGGTACAATAGTTTATATACATGTCTGTTCTAATCCAGCAAGGTACATTATGGTCTCACATCTAGGCTCAGTACTGTACAAACCCTGTTCAACACACACTTCTGTACCAGCAGTTTAATATACACATAACATGCAGTTCTAATACATTTGTAAGAGAAGCATATGAATCATGTTGACATTGACAAATGAAATATGATTATTTACAAAATTCCAGATAGCTGCGCTGGCAGTATCTCCCACTGTCACACTTTTATATAAATCGTACTAATATTCACAAATGACATATAATTAATTACAAAGTTCCAGACAGCTGGGTTGACAATATTTCCTTTTTGTGACATATGTATCTGTATCACTCTTTCTCTCCTTTCTTTCTCTATTTTCTAACTATCTATCTATCTATCTATCTATCTATCTATCTATCTATCTATCTATCTATCTATCTATCGTGTGTTTGTGTGTGTGTGTGTGTGTGTGTGTGTGTGTGTGTGTGTGTGTGTGTGTGTGTGTGTGTGTGTGTGTGTGTATGAATGTGTATACACGTGCAATTATTTTGCTAGCTTACTGCTAACTTCAGATCCCTGGCTTCCCTCTATAGTTCCTGTCTTCACAGGGATACCAGACTGGGCATACGCCAGTGCATGCCTCTTTGCCTGTTGTCTCATCTATTCAGTTGAAAGGACCTCACAGCCATACAGCCTATCATTTACATTACAACCAGGGAGAAAATATAAAAGCCATGACTATCATACTGATGTCGAGCTTGGGTTTTCCTTGTTAAGCACTACCTCTGACTGACATGAGAGAAATGATGCCATTTATTTGGTGGTTCAGGGAGGCATGTCGATCTTTATCCACCCTCTTACTGCAGCATAAGCTGTCATCATAGCCCCACTGTCACCATTATGGTTCATGAAACTGTTATGTGTCCTGCATTTGTCCAGACCCCTACATCCTGAAGAGACAGGTGTCTTCTTCCAGTGAGCTCAGACATGTACCTCAGCCACTTATCAAGCTGTAATTTGGATGGGTCATATTCTAGGCATTTGTTCCTCTACAGCAGTGGAGTTGAAATTCATATAATAATGTTGGTGACAATTTATGTAAAAAAGCTAATACAGTATTGTTTGAAAATACATCAGAGACATTGAGGCAAGTTTCTTATTCAAACTGCCAGCAAGAAATGCTGGGATGTGTGCCATATGCTGAATTTAAATAATTAAAAGCTGCAGACTACATTTCTTTCATGTTGTTTAGAAACATTAGAGCTGAAATATACAAAAAAAGAGCCGTGCACACATTGTAAAGTTATTTAGAACTTCAAGTAAAGTTGCTGGGTTTAATTTTAATGGAATTAAAATAGAAGCATAAAATATGCAAAATCATTTTCAAATTACAGCATATATGGATAGAAAATATGCACTTATTTTGGGTTGCCAGGTTTGTGAGAAGTTAGAAGTGCTAAAATGTATTCATAGTGCAGAGGAAATGAAAGGGTCTACACCTAGCCTTATGCAGTTGCACAGACATCTGGAATACTGTGCAGAGCTCTAGCAATCCTACCTTTCTTTAATCTGTTGACCTATCAATGTTCAGAAGTTTGCCAGAAGAATATACTGTAAAAATGGATAATCTAGGAAAAGCTAATAGAATGGGAAAAGATCAAGAACTTATTTCGACTGCAGGTTAGAGATTGCCTTCCCTATCGAGGATTGATATCAGAATATAGGTGAAGAGAAAGAAATAGGGGAGTCCTAAATGAAAGACCTGCACTGGAGGAGTTTTTAGTAGAATCTAGAACAGAAGCTGCCATTAAAAAAGGATTAATTAGTAGAGCATATAAAATATTGCATGATAACATTAAGAATCAATCAAAGGAGGTTAGAAAGGATTGGAAAGGGAGACTAAATAAGCAATTCAAAAACAAATAAAGGGAGGATATATGTATGTCTCCCAAATATACAACAAAATCTGGAAGATTTAGGATTTTTGCTTGGAAATGTTTACATAGATATTTTTATACCCCAAGTAGACTCCAGAGAATTTTTCATCAGGTAGACAGCAAATGTTGGAGGTGTGATGGAGAAGAAAGAGATACTTGGGAACATATTTTCTGGGAGTGTGGTGGGTTGGCGGACTTTAAGGATTCCCTGCAGGATGCACTGTCAGAGATGCTGGGTGGGAAGATTGGTGTGACAAGGTAGATCATTTTTCTGAGCTATGACACAGAATCAGAAAGGAAATTGTGAGAACTATATATACAGGGGAGGAATGAGGTTTAAAGGAAGGCAGGACTTAAATGAACTCTGTAATGTTTGACTGAAAATGATTGGGTAGATTATAAATGATATATAATGTTTGCAAATGGGAGTGTGTCAGTAAAGTTTGTGATGCAAAATGACTGCAACTAGGATTGTGTCAGTGTGGTTCATTTTCATTTATGTTAATGTAGGATTGCTTGTGTTGTAAATGATGGTTTAATAAATATGTTTTTTGTTTAAAAAAATGGGGCAAGAACTGAATCATTTATGTAATGTTGCTTGGTTTATATGATACATAGTAATATATAGGAAGTATAAGATTTGTAAGATTTGTTAATGTTAATTTAAAACAATTTGATTACTTTTGCATAAGTGTAAATTTGACTGTGTCACAAGTGAGGATTCAATAACGATGTTAAAAAGGAAAATAGGCACGGTTATTTCACTCAATTTAAACCACACTAGCTTGTTCAAAAGACTTTATATATGAGAGCTGTTGCACACACATTCTCATAACGCATCCATTTCAGTTGCTTGGTTTACAAGCAGATGCAAGATAAAGAACTTTTTTTAGGTTGAAAAGCTCCTCTGTCCCCCACCCTCACCCACACACAAAACAACCATTATACTTTTTGTTCTGACTTTGAGATCAAAGCACCTTTGAGAGATACTGAACACTGGCAAGCAGTAAAATGTCTGTCCAAGTCTTTTTCTGAAGTGCATTAGCTTGGGCCACCTGCAATGTACTAACATGCAATACATACAATCTCACTCTACTAAGCAACAAGCATTACAGCATCAGCAAATGTCAATTTGAGATGCTTTGCTCAACCTACTACAGACTGAGCTCTTGTGTTCCAAGAAAATAATTTATATCTATAAAAATATATCATAATGCTGCATTGGTGATAATTATTTGAAGGAAGGTATGGACAGTTCTTTGATGTAAAATACGTTAGAAATAAAGTAAATGAAAAGGGTATGTGTCATTAAAAAGTGATTACATCCAATAAAATGGGTGCCTATTATGGTTGGTGTTCTATATAGCATGACAAGTTTATTGAGTATACTGATGCAAATGACCTGAATACAGTGATTAAAAAAGAGCATTACCAACTACTTAGAGTGTTAAGTATAACCAATAATTCTGAATGCTATGATCTTTCCAGTACACAATGCAAAATCTGGATTCTGCTAGATAAATACAGGTAATGTAAACTATACTTTAAACCATTAATAGGGATATAGGCTTGCTAGAATTCTGTTTGATATTTCATGTCCGTTACAGGTACTTCAGATAATTTCTATATAGGTAATTGTAAATTTGGAAGGTTTTTCAAACATAAACAGTCTTGGGGATTCAATAAACTCCATGTAGGCTTAGCGTAATGCCTACACAGAATTTACATGTTTGTGTGGTGAGCAGCAGTGCTTATTACGTATTGTTTAAACATTAACAAGCATGGTTTCATAGGAAACCATTTAAAGCAATGCAAACACCAGCAGACACATATACCTGTTTACCTGCAGGCAAACTAGGTCTGTGGGCTTGCGAGGAAAGCCACAGTGAAACAGTGAATACCAGGGTTTTTAATAAAGTTATGTATATAGTTCCAATGGATCTTCTTTGTTCGAAAATACATTACATCAAACAAAAAAAGTAGATGCCCACTTCAGCGAAAGTACATTTCAATGAAAGTGTACATTAGCTAAACCCTAGTCGCCGGATCGTCTGACTAAAAAAAAAAAAAAAAGAAAACATGTTTTGCAGCACCCACCCATGTGGAGGGCTGTTCACTCCACACCCCCCTACTTAAATATACCAACTCTGAGATTGCACTATAGCGAGGAAAAGGGAATATTCCCATTCTCACTGTATTGTGATCTATGTACTTCGTTTTTGAAGTTTTGGTATGTCCAACAACTGGGCTTGACCAGGTGGGTTTTGAAGTACTGTAACTTCGTACAAATGAAGAAAACCCAGTTCCAACACATTATATGAAAGTGTATACGGTGCAAAGTAGTGTGGAAGCCAGTGTCAGGCAAACTGAATAAAAGTTGCTTAAATGATCAGTAAGGATAAATAGACATTATAAATAAATAGTCAGGGAAAGTGAGCATATTGGAAAGGGACATACAGATGAATTGTAAGAATGAACACAGAGGAAGAACACAGGTGAAAAATGGTAATATACAGCAGATGAGGGCATATCAGTGAAGACAGTTGTAGCATGAACACTAATCACATATTGCCATGATAAAGTATGGACTGCACAGTTATTATGTGACTGTCATATATGCTGACATATGAATGGAGCAGATACTCTGTGATATAAGCATCTTGACATAAACAATGGACAGGACATATATCAGTGATGGTATATACAATAGGGATTATGTGCATATTGTGAAGCTGTGCAAAATGAGTTGCCTGAATATGAATATATTGTCTGCATAGGTCTCAACCAAGTGAGACATATAGCAACAGACCAATGGACAACAGGAGACAGAGGCATGCACAATCAGGGACAATATCAGAATAATACCACTAGTAATCCCATGCCATCTACATAACATATGTGATTGTGAGTGATCACAGATTGTTCTGAAAGAACACACTTGTACAACTATTTTGATTCATCAGCAATCTTGAGGGGAATCAAGCACACCTCCCTCAAAATATAATATCTGTCAGAGGTGTACAGAGGGACACTGTTACACCTGTATTACAAATAATGAGCAATCCTGGCTAGTTGACAGGTGTGAATACCACTTGGTCTACTCATAGGGTGTGTTGTCCATATTATAATTATCTTGTGTATATGTGTTCATTATGGAGCTAATCTCCCCATGAGTTTCCTTCATATGTCTTGTTCCTATGGCTGCAGCATCAATCCTTTGTGTGTGCTGATAACATATGCATTATATCAATACCACACTTGGATTCAATGATTGTCCACAATTTGCAGTCCTACACAAAGCTGGTTGGAGAAAGGATGTGTAAGTCAGTTTTGATGTCTGACACTTAAATAATGGACTGGAAAGGGCCAATTACAGAGCCCTGAGATATGGACCTGGTCACTGGACTCTAAACAGAGGTGACTTCACACACTGCAGCATATTTCTCTGTCACAAATGTGTTCTCCAGTTGTCTACCCACTTGATGACATAGGCATTTATGGCCACTTGGGACAGTTTCTCTGTAATACCTGACTGTTGATATGTGTCAAATGCCTTGTCCAGGTCAAGTTACACAGGATGATAGTGTTGTCATCATGCATGCCCTTGCTAACCATCTTGAAGACAGCAAACAGATGTAACATACATGCTGTAGCTTGAACAAATCAAATGTGGGTTTATTATTCAGTCAGGATATCATATGTCTCCTTTTAGAGAAGGTCCATGATGACTCCATGGCCTACCTCTCAGATGAGGAGAGTCAAGATGGGTGCATAACTCCATGCATCAGGTGATGGCCCCCCAGAGTCAGAAAGATGCATGTTGCTGTACACCCTTCTATGGAAACATAGGCTATCTCAAGGCTGTGTTGATGTACAGATCCAACTGTGTTGTGTAGGTTAGGTTTTTAAGTCATGCTATAGGCAATCTGTGATGTTGTCAGGGCCCATTTCTTCTGTTTTATCAGCTGTAGAGAGTGCACAGATGTGCTACCCTTCTGAGAATAAAAACTGATTAAAGTTTGCATGAATACTTTGACTGATGGTTAGTGGTGACAGGGTGGTGACATGAAATAAAGTGTCAGTTAGCAGACTGTCTATGTCCTCTGGGTGGGTATGTCTGCTGATATCAATGTGCAGATCTGTGCTTAGTTGTGTATTCCACTTAAAATTTTGTATGTATTAAAATAAATGATTTGTGACAAGACCTCCATGCAGCTTTGGTCATTCATCACATTCCACACATACTGTTGCTATGCACACAGATGTACAACTGTATCAATGTCACATACTTACATCACTTGCACAACATATACCAATATGTGTTTCACAGGTAAGCTGTGTTTGAGTGCCCTGATGTCATATCAGGATACATTAGAGAGCAGTTGTTTGTGGCTCATGCAGAACATTTCCTGACACAGATGCTAATAGCCACACAGTAATGTTGCTGACTACCTCAATAATCCTTGGGTGTAGCAACAAAAC
This sequence comes from Protopterus annectens, assembly GCF_019279795.1. NCBI lineage: Eukaryota > Metazoa > Chordata > Ceratodontiformes > Protopteridae > Protopterus > Protopterus annectens. The sequence continues at coordinate 1,929,560,663 of NC_056735.1, read as the reverse complement.
TGCATATACAATGAATTCCACAAGGTTTCAATTGCATCAAAACATGTGATACATTGGTTGTGTATATCACAGCATAACAGCCATGTGTATGAGACAAGACATATGTGACCATGAAATCAATATGAATTAATATTGATGTCAGTCACTTAACATTTAATAATGGAATGTAGGCACATGCACACCTGTGCCATACTGCAAGTGTCACTGTGATGGCAGAATGTGAACTGTGTAGAATGTTGATCTGCTCCAATACAAAAACACATGTTCTAATATGCCACCAATATACATAACAATGTATCATACCATGTCAACAGTTCTCAGGAGGCATATTACTATAGCTGTTACAAAATGAGCTTGTACTGCAATTGCATCAATGGTTATAAATACATTAGGTCACATCAGAAATTGGAAGACCCTTTTGTAGCCATGCTGTACATCAACACCTTAATATAACAAATGTCAAGGATTGCAAAGTTGTCACGTCAACCTTTCATAGGAACATAGGGCATAATTAGACTAATGCCTAACATCAGATCAAATCCCTGCCATTATTATACCCTGTAAAAAAAATCTCAATATCTATATTGTGGAATATAGTAAGACTATCATGCATATGTGTACACTTGTTTGATTGCATTACATCCTGCCACTGTCCATATGGGACAGGTGCATCACACCATGGCTAAATTAGCATTCACACATGCAGTGGTCTTGAGATGGCTTGCAGAGGCTAATGGAAGGACTCTGCTTCCTTATGTGTGTATGCATATTTGACATGAGTCATATGGCCAGTGGAAAAAGGAGGATGGTGGATGCATGGGGCAGTGTGAAAGTTTTCTAAGTGGTTGTGATTTCAAAGATCATGCAATGTCCATAAAGTACCACCAACCACACACACACACTCACACACACACACACACACACACACACACACACACACACACACACACACACACACACACACACACACACACACACACACACATATATGCAAAGCAATAGACTGGGCTTTATTTGAAAATTACACCCAAGTAGATGCAAAATATGAATGTAATACAGTGTCACAGTAGCAACACCACAAATGTCTGACAGTAGCACTGTCACGTTGCACTTTACGGAGTATAATAGCATAATTGTAGGTGAGGAGAACATGTTGTGAGGTGTGTAGGACATGGATTTGGGGTCACATCTCTGTGTAAAATTGTCTCAAAAGTGATAGGTGCATGTACAGACACACGAGTTGCCTGCTGTCAGATTAGACCCCTTATATGTGTAGGTAAACTAGTTTGCAAACACAGTAGTTAATGTTACTGCCACAGCAGACGTTTGTCTTGAATACTGTCAGAGTGCATGTTAAACAGGACAACAACATCATTGTATGTTGCAATGAGATGTTCGGAGTAGGGTTTGACATAGCTGTGGACTCACATATCATTCTAAAATTGGCACAATAGTGATTGATTACTACATAAACAGTTGAATGTAGTGATACTAGAGCTCCAGCCTACCTGTTTTCAAAGCAAAGTACTTAATGCAAGCACCATGGTACAAGTCTGGCATTTATAGTGTCCAACAACACTTTATAGCTGATGACATTAGCAGTGTCTGGTGAGAAGAAGAGGATAATAGCACTGTCTAATATTCTGATGCAAAATGTCTCAAATGTCAACTACATGAACACACACATATGGATATACAAATTGACTGCAGAGAGAATATAACCACTTCCTACTTATTTACATAGCACACTACTTAATGCAAGTGCCACAGAACAAGTCTGACTGTTAAAATACTACAGGACATGCTACAGGAAAGTTTATGGTGGATTACATCACCATTGGATGTTTGACAGCTGACGTTGCAAGGCCTGCATTAAATGGATGTGTAGGCATGTACAGCCTTCCAAATATCACTATTCTGTGGGATTGTACTGATGACTGAAGGATACACAGTTATGCTCTTCTGACAAGGCAGACACACACACACACACACACACACACACACACACACACACACACACACACACACACACACACACACACCCTTGACTCACTAAGTACACTCAAAATAGAACTCAGAACTTAAAGCAAGCACCATGGCACAAGTTGGACTTTTGCAATATTGCAGGACAATTTATAGTGGAAGACATTAACACTGGATGTTTGAAAGAAGATGTTGGGAAGGATGAATGAATTAAATAGATGTTTATGCATACCCTGCTGTCAAAATATTGGTACTCCATGGGATTGTAGTGATAACTTCAGGATACACAATTATGCTCCTCAGACTAGAGAGACACTCCCGTTGACTGCAGTGAGATTAGAACCCCTACCTAAGTACACAGACTAGAGAACTCAGTATTTAATTCAAGCACCATGGCACTAGACTGACTTTTACAAGGATGCAGGACAATTTATTGTGGATGACATCATCATCATCATAATAATAAATAAATAAAATAAATCATTTGATGTTCGAGAGAAGATGTTGGGCAGCCTGTCTGAAATGGATGGCTAACCATGTACAACTGTCAATATATGAAAGATCTGCATGTTACCAGATTGATGATTATGCAAAGTGTAATATTTGCTGTTGTGTTTCCAATGTGCAGGTATACATTAAAAAGGCAGCTTTGCAAACGATATGCAAGCAGTTGTCCACATTACTACAAATATTGGAACATCTAAATGTGTGTTGCCAGTATAAAGATGTACATGGTATATAAGAAAGCATGTTTTTATCTTTGTAGTGTAGTTGATTATCTGAGAACAAGTACTGAAAGACAAAGTTTCAAGTGTATGTGTGCAGGTAACACATGGCTACAGTGCAAATACATGTTCTTTCCTTAAAAAGTGCCTTCCTTTTTTTGTGTCATTACATGTACTTTCATGGGATGAAGACTAAATGAGCAGTAATCATCTGTAAGTCATGCTATTGTGCAATTTCTATAATGCACTCCCAAACAGATGGTTTGTGCAATTGATGGCAAAGAGCTGGTGCATGTGAGATACACATTTTTACTGGTTTCCCCATTTACAAGCAGCTAAGGGATGAGCAAATGCGAGCCTCTGCTTCTCTAATAAAATTGTGGATATTACTGAGTGTAGAAACATACATGCTGCCTAAGTGACTCTGTGGAAGCAGGTGTAAATACAATAACAGATTTTTTTTGAGCCCAGATGATACAGGGTTTGAACCCACGTGTATTTAATACTCTTAAATATGCATTTTAATACAATGAAATAATTCTTTATTCTACATTCACTGTGTGTTATATCAGCACAGCATGTTTAGGCAGCACTGCATGGAGTTAACTGCACCATTGAGGAGCCATTTATCATTGCTTCCCATTGGTACATGATGCCAAACTCAGCACAACACAGAAGACAAAAAGTGAAGCACTTGTTTTTTTTTTCAGTTGTGTATGTGGTGTGTAAGTCTATTTTTTGACCAGATTAAAGGTGGTTAAAATGAGAGAGATGTGAAAATGGAGAAATGGGGGGAAAGCAGGGGGGAGAACAAAGGGAAAGCAATATAAGAATGCGTAGGAGGGAGGTAGGAAGGAACCGTAGCTATCCACTTCTTCAATAGTGTAAAATGAAAGTATGCACAGAATATTAGCTGAATTTGGACTGTTAAGTAATGATTGCTCAAAGTAATCCTTGCAATGTGCATATATTGCACATATGGTTGGTGAAATTATACAGATTATGTTAACAGCAGGACATTTATGACACATCTGTTGAAATAAAATTATGAAATATTTTAAAAGATTTTACTTACATTTACTTGTTACTTGTGGTATTTGAACTCAGAATATCTGACTGCAGTATTACACTTAATGCCTACAGTTGACTTGTACTACAGACTGAAGCATGCATGCTTTCTTTTACAGTTAAGATACGCCTGCTTAATTTCTACTAATGTATAGTGAAGGTAAGAGAAATACAAACATGGCAAGCAAAGCTAACCTTGTTTTATCTTTGTGAGCAGTGTTTATTAGGATTTATCCTAAAAAACGAATGTGAGACTTAAACCAAGATCTGCAGATAGTATATGCTGTGTGCATCACCATGATTAGCAGATGTGCTACATACACATGTGATTCACAGGCGTAGTTTATGTATTGCTTATCAGAGAAGTGCATTATATAACATTTGTTGTATTTATACATTTGCCATGTTTGCGCTAAGATGTGTGCAGAGGAAACAGTGGTATATAAAAAAATAAAATAAGCAACATTATATAAATAAATAAAATAAACAACATTATAAAATAAATATTATAATAAAACCGCAAACTATAAAGACTTAGAATTATAAAAAAATAGAACTTCAATGGACTAAAAGAAAGGCACACTGATGCTGAATGGATATTAAGCTTTCATTCTTGTTAAGATTAAATAAATGTTAGTACACATGAAAGATTTTTACACAGGTCTGGATTTGAACTCTCACACCAATGAACCTACAAAATACAGCAAGGGTATCTTATCCCTCGGTGGCACAGAAATAACTTTGCAGTAGGAATGAAAATCACTGTGCATACAAGCAAGTCCAAGATAATCTACTGCATTAACAATTCATATTGCACTTGTACACTTCTGAGTTGTTTGTACATGTGATAATTTCAGATGTAGTGCAATGAGTAATTACACAACCATTTATGACCATTGTTTGCAGCAATGCAGCTTTGTCTTATCTTTGTATGATGTTCATTATTCTCTTATCAGAGCAGTAATCTGAAATATGCAGTCTATAAGGCATGTTGTATCAATGTCCTTAAAATATATGAGAGTATGAAATGGCAATAATATAGACTTTTCAACAAAGGTAGGGGAGTTTGGATATTACTGAAGAGAAACTGAGAAATGTGTGCTGCTTACTTACATTTAAATTCTTGATACAATTATTTCTCCACTTTGTAAGTGTAACCTGTCTGAATTGCTGTATTTTCTTCCTCCCTACCAGTAAATATTCACAGTTGGAATCCATTAGCAACAAACACAGAGGGAGTGCCTGCACTATGTTTGCACATGTTACATGGAGCCAAGAATTTGGGATTCAACAATTCTAATGATTTCACACCTCATTTGCATCTTCACCATGCTCAAAGGCACAAGCCTGAATCAACTCTATAAAAAGGTAACTGTGTGGCTAGTGAACCTGAAGGTGAGGAGAGTTGTGTATGTGGAAGAAACAGAAGAAGACTGATAGTACTTTGGATTTATCTGAACAGAAAACTACTGCTCTTGGTAAGGCATGCTTGAATATTTCAATTATATATTGGATTTGCTCACATGTAACAATGAAAAATATTTTTGTATATTGATGGGCCAACTGGCTCACAAACTGGACACACACTATCAAAGTGGGTGCCTCCACATCAAGCAGCAGACCTGCTGCCAATGGGATGCCACAGAAGATAGTGCTGGACCTCTTACTGTTTGGTGTATACTTCTAAGACATTCAGGTCAAAACTAAGGATTTTGGCTGGCTAAGTTGCAGAAAACTGGAAATTAGGTGCAATCACTGAATCTCCAAATGATGTCAGTATACTCCAGGAGGGTCTCACTCAGACCAACGACTGTTGTATTAGTCATGGTCTCAAACTGAATGCAAAGAAATGCATCATCATTCCCTTCAGCACAACTCAAATCAACAACAATACCCTAAGTACCCATGAATATGCCTCCCAACCATCCCGAATTATTCAGTTTTTACCAAGTTTTGGGGTCCAAATAATGGGATGCCACGATTTCTGAGTGCCACCCCTTCATTTCCTTGTTTTTCTCAGTTTTATTTTATTTTCATTGTTTCCACATTTTGAGCTGACGTCATCATGCTCTGTCAGGGCTACAAGCCTGTCTGAATTGAGCTTGCATTCTGGCTGTTCAAATGGAGAGCAGGGAAATATTATCTTTTGGTGGCACTTGTGAACAGAATGCTACTTGCAATATATGGAGCTTGCATTCCGGCTGTTCATGGCCGTTATTGAACAGAAAGGACTCATGAGGAAACATTATCTTTGGTTGCGAGCGAGCCGTTAAACTGCTGCATTTTCTGGTTGGCAGAGACATTATCTTTTGGTTGTGAGCTGTTATTGAACAGAAAGGACTCACTGCTGCATTTTGAACTGAATGCTGCTTTCGATACAGAGCTTGCATTCCTTCTGAACAGAAATGACTCACTGCTGCTGCATTTTCTCAGATTTTTGGCTTTACATGACAGCTGCGATGTTCGGAAGGGTAGGATTCTAAGTTTTTCAGAAGGAAGTGTGTGTGTGTGTGTGTGTGTGTGTGTGTGTGTGTGTGTGTGTGTGTGTGTGTGTGTGTGTGTGTGTGTGTGTGTGTGTGTGTGTGTGTGTGTGTGTGTGTGTGTGTGTTACTGAATATACATGCAGATATACTATAATTTTTTTCATGCTGTTTATTTATAACAGATTAACAGAACACCAGTAAAAAGGAGTATTTTGAATAGATTACAACTGATAGTGTATCTGTGCAAACTCAGGGAGGTTAGAAGTGTTTTACAACTAATCCCAGAACTCCTATTTATTGTATTACGTTATTCTTTATCTTTATGCAGAAGGCAATGAAGTTGTATCCAAAATATGTCATCACTAAGACCATGTGTTAAACTTGTAATAAGTGACTCTATCGTCAGGCACACTGACATCCCACTCACCAGGCTGAACAAGGAGAAGGTCACGGTGAGCTGCCTGTCAGGTGCTAGGATCTGCCACATAACACAAGCACTCAGGTCACTCCAAGGCAAGTACAAATATGACTCAGTCATTGTCCATGCTGGTGTGAATGACCTGAGACGTACCTCCCTGGACTACATGAAAAGAGTCATAGAGGAGCTCTCTGAGCATGTAGCCCAGGCCAGTATGACCCTGACCTTGAGTAGCATCTTACCCTCACCAAGAATGATGCCACAATATGAAGACAAGATGATCAATTTCAACAATTGGCTTAAGTATTGGTGTCATTCAAAAGGGATCCAATGCCTGTCAGCCTGGGATGACATGCTCGACAAGCCAAGATGCTTCACTAGGGACGGCTTGCACCTGTCACCCCTGGGCTTTTGGATAATGGCAAAGGCTCTTGCTACCCTCATAGTGCCTTTTTTAGGCAAGGCTCAAAAGACAAACCCACCTCCATAGGTATCACAAGGGATAAGAAACTAAGAGTAATGCTACTCAATGCCAGAAGTCTAAACCTCAAGATGCATGCACTCGAAACTCTCCTTAGCATGGAGAACATCGATATCTGTGCAGTAACAGAAACCTGGTTCAAGGCTCCCGAGAGCACCCCAGAACTACCAGGTTATACCTCATACCATGCTTTTTGGCCCCAAAACTTGGACCGTACCACAAAAGGAGGGGGAGTATCAATATTTGTCAAAGATACCCACACCTTCAGGTTGGTGGCACAGCACGAAGCATCAGAGACTATCCATGTGCAACTAACAGTGGGTAAAACTGCCTTCCAGTTTATAGCCTGCTACAGACCACCCTCCCAAACCCAGGAACCCCACTCGGCCTTCCTGAGAACACTGGAAAATATGAAGGTCTCTCCAAACACCATTATATTGGGTGACTTCAACTACCCAAACATAGACTGGGAGCATTACTCTAGCTCCAACACCCTAGCCCAAAGGTTCCTAGAATTTATAAACTCAAATGCTATGGAACAACTTGTTACCACTCCCACAAGAGGGCAAAACATACTGGACCTGATCATCACCAACATGGGGACTCTATGCTCCAGACCAGAAGTGTATCCCTCACTGGTAAGATCAGACCATAAACTAATCTCACTGGCTATTCACATCCCGACTCCACCGCCTGCCCTGAAAACCACAGTGAAAAACTTCTCTAAAGCAAATTTCACACTCCTCAAAACCGAGGTGGAATCCTTCAAAGCCCCCGGGCCTGTGGAAAATATGGCCCAGACCGCAGAATCCTTTATAAACGCATTCTATGAACACCTTCAGGAATGCATGGATTATGCAATCCCAAATAAAACCAAGACCCAATCCTCCAAAGGCAGACGTCCTGTCTGGTGGACCCCAGCCATAAACAAACTATACAATAGAAGGAGGAAGCTACTACATGATAGAGCAAAATCCCAAAAAGGGAAGGCATCTCTGATCAGTATTAGCAAAAAACTATAGGCACTCATAAAATCATCTAAGGCCAGCTTCGAGAGAAAAATTGCACAGGACACTAAGGATAATCACAAGGCTTTCTTTAGTTATGTTAGAACCTTGGGTGGGAATTCCCAGATATGCTCAGAATTAGTCCAAAATGACAAAAAATACACCGAACCCACATACATTGCCAACATCCTAGCTGACAGGTTCAGTGCAAACTTATCCCCACCAAAAGGGCAAATATCTATCCCAGCAGAGTGCTGCCCCCCTGACATCTCAGATGCTCAGGTAAGAGCTGCCCTCTCCAAAGCAAAAAATACAGCATCAATGGGACCAGACAGTGTCCCAGGCTGCATCCTACATAAACTCCAAGAAGAGCTAAACCCAAACATAAAACTACTGTTCAATCTCAGCCTTACTACAGGATATGTACCCAAAGAGTGGCATACAGCAGCAGTGGTCCCTCTCCACAAAGGTGGTGCCTCAACGGATCCTGGAAACTATCGCCCCATAAGCCTGACTAGCTTGGTCTGCAAAGCTATGGAAAGGATCATCATGGACCTCATAAATAAAGATATTGGGGACCTACAGACACTGGATCCTACCCAGTTCGGCTTTGTTAAGGGCAGATCTTGCCTCTTAAACCTGGTTGATTTCTTTGAAACAGTCACCAAGGCCATTGACGAGGGGAAGGTGTCCACACAGCCTACCTGGACCTTGCAAAAGCCTTCGATACAATACCCCACTCGGGCATTATAGATAAGCTCACCAGCTTAAATATAAACCCCTATGTCACTAGATGGGTTGCAAACTGGCTCAAGGACAGAACTCACATGGTTAGAATTGCTGGAGCCATGTCAGACTCCAAACCAGTTACAAGTGGCATCCCACAAGGCTCAGTCCTGGGACCTCTCTTGTTCAGTATATATTTCGGAGGTACAGGCCAACACGGAAGGACTGTGGCTGACCAAGTTCGCAGATGACTGCAAACTGGGTGCCATAATCGACTCTCCAGCCAACACAAGCATCCTCCAAAAGGGCCTCATAGAAACAGACAACAGGTGCCAGAGCCATGGCCTCAAGCTAAATGCCAAAAAGTGTATAGTCATCCCCTTTGGCAAAAACAAAGTGCCCACAAATTACCACATAGGTGGTAATCCATTAAGTACAGAAGAAGTAATTAGGGACCTGGGGACCCAAGTTGATAGCAATCTCTCATTTGACAACCACTTGGCCAAAGTGGTTAGAAAAACATTTTATATAGCCCACCTAATCATGAAGGGATTCACATCTAGATCAGGGGAGGTCATCCTGCCTCTTTACTCATCCCTCATCAGGCCCATAATTGAGTACAATGCCCGTTTTGGGACGTACTTTACCAGACACCCGCAGCAACTGGAAAGACCCCAAAAGTACCTCAGCAATAGGATCAAAGGGCTCAAACAGATGCCATATGCTGCCCGGTTAAAGAAACTCCAGCTCTACTCAGTGGCATACCGCCTGCTCAGAGGCGATCTGTGCCTGACGTATAAAGCCATGTCCAACCCGGAATTAATGGACATGCTGCACCTCAGAAAATCCAAATCCCATTGAGCTACGCGCTCAAGAGACTTGAACCTCAGCACTGAAATAAATAGGACATGCTGGAGGGACAGATTCATAACCCAGAGGCTCCCTTCACTCTGGAATAAAATCCCAGTCCAGGTTAGGCAGAGTCTCTCATTGACTCTCTTCAAGAGGAATCTTGATGAGTGGATGGGAGAGGTTTACTCCGGGTACCACTTCTGTGTCACTGTTAGACAGAGGCACAGTATACTAACCTCAAAAAAGGGCATAGCAAAATTAATTTCAAATGGGTGGTGAAAGCCAAACACACTCTGGCTAGGCTTATAAATGCCCTAGGGCAGATAGCCTAGTATGAACCTATGAACCTATGAACCTATGAATGGACATTCAATGCTTTCAAGGCTATATTCAAATAATATAACACCCCTGAATGTAATAAGTCTTTTGTAAATTATTAATCAATGCTGGATTCAGTAGATAAAAAATGTAGTTTTTGCAACAGGAAGATGAATAGTCCAGGTACTTAAGTGATTATTGTTAATCTAGTGATCAAGTAATCAGTTCTGTAAAAAAAGTATATATTTATAAGTGGTGCAGCGGTAGCGTTGTTGCCTCACAGCGAGAGGTTCTCCCATTCGATTCTCGGCTGGAGTGTGGGGAGTGCCTTCTGTGTGGAGTCTGCATGTCCTCTCTGTGGTTGGTTGGGCATTCGAAAAACATGCATAAATGGGCGTGCCTTCGTTGAAGGTTGAACATCGAGCTGGCACCTCGGCGTTCGTGAAAATCTACTGCCAATCATTAGCGGACCGGAGTTCTGCTGTGGCGACCCCTCTCCGGGAAAAGCCAAAGGACAACAACAGGTATATATTCTGTGAAAACAGCCACCTTGCATTGTTTAACTTTAAATATCTAGTTCTGAGTTACTACTCTTCTGAGCAAAACTTAATCTTTTAGAATTAGTGAATTCAACTTACTGGAGTGGTTTTCAAAGGCTTAGTCTTTTGAAAGGTCATATGATTTGCCATGTGTAATTTATGTAGTGTATGTATGTGTGTGTGTGTGTGTGTGTGTGTGTGTGTGTGTGTGTGTGTGTGTGTGTGTGTGTGTGTGTGTGTGTGTGTGTGTGTGTGCAAACTTGCATACAGTCTGTTGTAGACTACCAGATGTCCTGGAAAAGATCCCCTGCTGAAACATTTTTTTTTGGCATCTGCTCAGCATTGAAGTGTTACGTCTTTTTGTATTCTGTTGAAGGGACATCTCAACCTCTTGACAGTATTTCTATGACCTCTGATATAGCTGCCAAGAACCCCTACTAAGAAGTAAATATGTTCATATGCACTTATTGTCAAATCTTGCATAATGGAAATATAACCTATTAAAGTGCATAGAAATGACCTAAGGTAATTGATGCTTCAAAGTTTTATTGTGATTCCAAATGGCTTAAAGTATTATATTTTCAGTCTAATATAATAAGTTACTTAATACTTCTTTTGTGTTGAATATTTTGTCTGTTCTTCAATTTGTCTTTGAATGTTGGTATCCCACAATTCCATCGGTGTGGACGCGGGTGCATAAGTATGTATACAAATTTTATGTTAATCAACGTACAGATTTGTACCTATTTTTCATGGGCCTTTGTCCAGATTTTTGATGTTTCCACTTCAAGAGGTATGTCCATGATGTCATAAGGGACTTTGGATCACAGGTCATTAGCAACCTTAACTTCCACCACTGTGTGTCTACTGTAGTAAGGAAAGCTTTCTACATAGCACTCTTGATTAGTAAAGACATTGCCTAAAGTGCAAAAGAAGTTATAACCCCGCCTATACTCGACACTTATCTGCCCCATAATTTAATATACCTCCCTGTTTGGCATGTACCTTACTAAAGACCTGCAGCAATTAGAGAGACCATAGTGGTTTCTAACAAAAAATATCAAGGGGCTCCAGCATGTGTCTTATATAGGTGGACTAAGGTCCCTACCACTACAATCTTTATCATATAGACTTCTTAGGGAAAACTTATGCCTGGCCTACAGAGAAATCCAAGACCCACACCTAATGAACTTGCTGCATATCCATAAATCAAACTGGACTAGCACTACCCATTCCAGGGACCTAAATATGGCCTGCAACTTAAAGAGGACATGCTAGAGGGACAGATTTATCTCCAGCAATGTTCCTGTCTTGGGAACAGGTTATCAATTCCTGTGAAACAGAGCACCTCTATGATACTGTTCAAGAGGAACCTGGACGAATGGATGGGACACAATAAATTCTTACCAAAGATAGAGCCCATAGCCCACCTGGACATGGAAAGTTATCACTAAATGCAATCTTGGGTTTTGACTAGCATTTCTATGGTATTACATTGGGATGAAATGGCTAGGCTTCCAGACTGATAGCCTAGTAATCTCCATTAATTTTATATATATATATATATATATATATATATATATATATATATATATATATATATACACACACACATATTAGCCAACTGTAACAACATCTTATCATTTAACAATCCCTACAATTCCACTCATGGAACTATATATTTACACAACAGCAATGCTTGCTCCTATTCAGAACTTAACTCAAGGATCTTTATTTCATCTACTTATATCTTAATTTTCCTACAAAATAAAACCCATAACTTATCACTGTAACTGCTTAACCTTGTTTTGTTTTTCTCTGTAACCCACAAATGATTTAAATTTTAAACTGCTGTAATCCTTTTGTTACCATTGTTTAAAGATTTGTCTCTAATCTACATATGATTGAAATTGTAAACTAATGTAATCTTTTTGTAATGTTTGTTTTGGAGCTTTTCTCCCCAGGACTCCATTGAAAATGGGTTATTTTTGGCCCAATGGACTATCCTGGTAAACCAACTGCAAATAAATAAATAAATATATATATATATATATATATATATATATATATATATATATATATATATGGTTATCTTTTGTTATTTCAAATGGAAAAATATTTTCCGTTCGAAATAACGAAAAGTTAAACTGAGAACAACCATTTTGAGAATACACAATGTCACCCCAAATGATTGACACATTTGAGTCGACATTGTAGCCAAAAATTTGACGCAATAGCCATATAGCAGCTGATGTAAATCAAACTCCTATATGACATATCATGTTTTTGCAGGGGGCAAGCAACCCTGCACCGCTTTGAGGGGGGCATCACCCCCACACTCCTTGCTACTAATATATATTCCAACTCCGAGATCGCAATACAGGGTGATATGGATGAATTTCCAATCCACACTGTACTGCGATCTCATACATATAATCAAACACACTTATGCGAATGCACTACTGCATTCGCATAAGTGTGTTTGACTATCCAATACATTATTATTTTTGCGAATGACATTCTGATTTTCAGCAGCATAACTGCTGACAGAATGTTGTTCACACAAATGATAGTAAACTATATATATATATATATATATATATATATATATATATATATATATATATATATATATATATATATAATTTCATTTTACAATCCTGAAATACTGAAATATCAAAATTCAGTATCTTGAGACTGTAAAGCCGAAAACTTAAAAACCCAAAACCCCATAACTGCGAAATTCAAAATTGTGATTGCCCACATACACACTACAAACACAAACAAGCACACATACACCTTCCTCCCTACACTACAAACCAAAACAACATACAAAAACACAACAAAACAAAGAAATGTACAACCCTACATATAAGCACCCCCACACCCCCGCTACTTATATATACTAACTCCAAGGTCGCACTAAAATCACAAACACAAAAAAACCACCACTACACATTCTACACTCCCCTTGTATAAACACACATTACATACATACAAATGCCACCACTCTCAACACTTTCACACTCACAGTCTTACCTACCTACCCTAACCCACACCTCAAAACTCCAAACACACTCACACACACAAAAATCCCTACCCAAAACCCCTAGTAAAACATCACTTACCTGAATCTCCATCTACATCCACATACCAGACCGCACATCATGAACACAGGGAATCCCACTTCACATACGCGCCTCCACAACTGTGAATTCGACATTTCTGCATTTGGCATTTCCACGTTCAGCATTCTTTACTTTTGCACAAGTGCAGTTTGGACACTTCGATCTCTAGCTACTGAAGTTCGATATTTCAGTAGTTGGAAATTCTGAAGTGAAACCATATATTTATATATGTATACACACACACACACACACACACACACACACACACACACACACACACACACACACACACACACACACACACACACACGCGCGCACACATACACACCTATATATATATATATATATATATATATATATATATATATATATGTGTGTGTGTGTGTGTGTGTTTGTGTATGTGCATGTGTTGGCAAATGCAGCTTTTATCCGTACTCACTTCTTAGAAGTTTCTTGATGGCATAGGCATTTTTGTCTTATTTTACATTCTCAGACACACAGCCTTATTTACTTTGATCTCAAGTGTTACTGTTATAACTGTTTCTCTTTACACTCTTCCATGCTATTTCAGTGAAATGTAAATGTCCTATATTGTCATTGACACAAGCCATTTTAGGATGGCCCATAGACACTTCTAGGGAGGTGCTGGGCACAGGTACAGGTGACTGTCAATTGTATGAAAATGATTGTTCTGTAGTAAATGTGTACACAGGTTTTTGGCACAGTTTGTTTCAAAGCATGTATAACAATTGACTGATGTGTTATTCCTTGTTTGGTACAAAATATTTTCCCTTTGTTTTGGGGATGGGGGAGCCAAGTTCCATTTATGTGTTGCCACAATCAAAAATGTTTTACTGAGGTTTGCTTTGCTATTGCTAGTCCTTGTTTTGAATCAATCCTTGGTCTGTGTGTGACTGTGATATGTTACAATCATATAACCCTTTTTTCATATTTGAATAACTGAAGTTTGTTGTTTCTCCAGTGGGTAATATTGAAAAACTAATATTTGTTGTATCTAAGCAGGAGTTTTATTTATGTGGTATTTATTTGTAGTATCCTTCTTGTGTTTTATGTTACCTAGAACTATGGTACCCAAGCATCTCAATCCCTGAACAACCCCCTTCAGTGACTCTGAGAATGATGTCATTGTCCAAGCCTTTCATCAACATGTTGCCTTTCTGCTTGAGAGTGGATGTGGGGGCATGTGTGGAAGAATGCAAATTTGGAACCAGTGAATAATGTCAGTGCTATTGGGGGGCACAGCAGGACATATGATCAGGTGTGTCAATGGGTCACTGACATGATTTCATCAGCCCAGAGGAGAGCATCTGCAGTGGCTCATGGACAGCTGGCTACTGGACGGGGGGGGGTGGTCAGTTGATACAGAACCACCACTGATAGCAAAGGAAGAGTTCTTGTCCACTGTCAGGAATCCAGAGGGCTCAGTAGAAAGTGCACAACAACATGTAATTGATGTTTGTGCTGCTGTTTCAGGGAAGACAACTATGTCTCAGGAAGAGCTTCCAGATAGGCTTACATATGTCAGTTTTAAGGATTTCTTGTATAGTAAAATATTGAACGCATTAGTTAATTTGGTTTAATAACTTTTTTGGAGAGGGGACTATTTATAGATTGATACAGTTAACAACACATTCTGGTTCATTACACATGAGCTTGAGGTGGACATATCAACCAAGTTTCATTAAATGTATTAATAATGGACATATAAAGGACACAATTTTCCCCTGTGTTAGTGTTATTGTGATGACGGTGTCCCTACAGTTTGCTTAACCTCTTCCAGGACCATCAATCATCCCTAGCAAGTGTGGCGTTATCTGCACATGGTAAGGCAAACATTTTTATTTCAATACTGAGAGCATTTGACAGAAATATGCATTTTCCGTATGTGTGAGGTGGGTGTCAGAACTCTGCATGTATTGCTGTATCATTTGTGCTAGTGGCACCGATATGAGTTTGTTAGCATATATTAAACTGTAGTAGTGCAGCTGCTTTTAATTTCTTTCCTGTGTTTGTTGCTTATTATCATAGGTGATCCTGTCAGTGGAAGTGTAGGACTTTTACCACCTGATGTCAGAGTAGCATCAAACTATGATGATGATGATAGTGGGGAAACACAGGTACAGTTTGGGGGTGTAGAAGTTGAATCTGACACTGAGGTTGACATTCAGCCATCCCCTGTAATTCCATCAGACACCACCAGTAAGCCTACGCAAACCCATTCCAGTGAGCCCTCAGATATTAGATAGGTGGAGGGCAACACACTTGATCAGAATAGTGTGGTTACTGCGGCTTCAGTGCCTGTTGCCACTGGCCATAGCCAAAGTATGGACAGAGTGCCAAGCAGGTGGGTTTTTAGGGGTGCTCAGGGGAGGGCTGCTGTTCATCCTCCATCTGATCCTGGTATATTTATGTGCCACTCAATGTCTGTTTAAGGCCATCATGAAGGTGCAGGCACATTTCAATAAGGCCCCTAAGGAAATGCATAGGGTTGTTGATGTGGCACTAGTTGACATGTGTGACTGCCTCCACCATGTTGCCGATTCAATGGATTAGATAAATGGCACATTGGAACAGGCAGGGTATGTGATGGAACATCTAAAGGGAGGGGGGTGGCATCCATGTGGACGTAGATCAGCCATATCATCTGATGTTAACTGACAAGGCCATGCCCAATCATGCTCTTGTAATGGCACTATTTCCGCTACTCTGTCAGTGGTTGAGGTGTCCACACCCAGACATAGCAGGACATGAGGTCATGGTTCTGGGTGTACTTGTGAGGAGAGCTTGTCCAGCAGACATCAGTCATGTTCATTTAGTGGCAGAGCATCTGACCACGAGCATGAATGTGCTAGTGCAACTCCAGGCAGAGCTAGTTCTCGTGGTTGGGGATGACAACGATGAACTGTCAACTCTACCATGCATGGCTCACATCTGTCCAACATACCTGAATGTAGAGCTAGCACAGAGCTTGGTTGTTTTTTGCAGACACTCACACACCAATTTTACCTGGTGTGCCCATACAGACACATGCACATAACTTCATTGGTCAGTCATGAGGCTTACAGCTCATTCTGTCTCAATGACCTTTTGCTACTTTATCCGAATGTCTGCCTGTTTCTCTTTCTTACTCACATGCACTCACAACCTTTTGTGTCAGCCTGTACCTCCTGCCCTCCCACACAACACCCTGCAAATGATGATAACTGCGCTATACCCTTGTTTTCTCTCTTTTGGATTCAGGGATACATAAATCTTTTGTCTGATGGTTAGGGTGCATAGCTGACATAGTGCTTAGTGTATATGTGTTTATGATGCTCTTTTGCAAATTGTTCTGCTTTCTTACAGATTTTTGTAATGTGTACATCCCTCCTAACCTCTTAGACCAACAAAACTAGACCAAGCCATAAATAACAGTGTGACAAAGGCCCAACAATGGATAGAGTTTCTAAATATTGTGATCTCACAAACATAGACAGTTGACAGAATAACATGTTTTGCATTACTATTCTTATGTTTTTTGTGAGGGATATGAAGCCTGAAACTGAAATGTGTGTCATTGTTTTCTAATTTCACTCTTTAATGATTTGCCAGTACAAATGTATAATGCCAAACTGTGCACATTGGTGAAAATCTGTATATTTTAGACATATGAATGTGTGAATTTTTGATTCATGAGACCTATTATTTGACAGAAGACACGTGACACTCCTGTTCCACCTTGATGTCATTGCTGTAAAAATCCCCCACCTTATACTTACTTACATTACCAAGCAACAGTATGCAAGGATATGCCATTCATTTGTATTCTTAGACATTTATTTTTCTTTTCCAGGTTCAACACTTACCTTGGAAATCTGACAGTTGCAAGAGTTTTACTTTGGGGCTGACTATATTTAATGCTAGCAGTACACAGCCATTACATGGGTAAGTAAAAGTTATGATCATTGCCTGGCATCAATGCTTCTGTATGTATGTGTGTGGGATGGAGATTTTAATCCCTTAGGTAGAGAGCATGTGTGCTATCCATTGCATCTGAGCCACTGTAAGGTCATATTGTGCATACCTACATCTGCCTACACCCACACTTGCTACTGGTTCCCCCTCTAACTCCTAACCTGTGTGTGACTGTGGTGACTTTGCCAGTGGTGGTGGTATGTGTGGTCCTTTTTCTTGCTGTTCCTGCAGAAGCTGTTTTCTCAGGATAATGTTGTGAACCATGGCACAGATGGTGAATATTTCAGCACTTGTACAGGGATTGTACTGTAGGGGTCCCCCAGATGTATCTAGGCACTGGAACTACAACTTCAGCAGTCCAAACAATGCTATGTAATATTTCTTGTTTCAGTGTGTACCTCATTATAGCATTCTTCTGTTGGTGTGTATGCATTTCTGATGGGCATCATCAGCCATGGTTCCAGTGCATAACTTGCAACCCACAGTAAATAACCCAATGCGATATCCCCCTAGTAAACATCTCATACAGTTGACAGTTGTGTCAGATATGTCAGTTGTGGCAACTGCCTAGGTTGCCAGCACAAACATTCAGGATGATTCTGTTAGCATTACACATGACCTAGCAGTTAATGAAGTGGTAGCCCTTTCTGTTTATGTACATCCTTGCCTGTTCCCCAGATGGTGCTTCAATTTCTACATGTACAGTCTATGGCATCCAAGACTTCAGGGTAGTGTGATACAGAGTAGAACTCCTGCAAAGTTCAGGCTCTATCCTCAGGTGTGTGAGGAAAATATTTATTTTATATTATTTATTCTACAAGAGGGTAGTGAGACCAGCTATGTTATATGGGCTGGAGACAGTGGCGTTGACAAAATGGCAGGAGTTTGATCTGGATGTGGCAGAGTTAAAGATGTTAAGATTTGCCCTGGGAGTGACGAGGGTGGACCGGATTAGGAATAAGTATATTAGAGGTTCAGCCCAGATTGGAAGGTTTGGAGACAAAGCCAAAGAGGCAAGATTACATTGGTTTGGACACGTGCTGAGGAGGGATGCTGAGTATATTGGGAAAAAGATGCTAAAGATGAAGCTACCAGGTAACAGGAAAAGAGGAAGGTCTAAGATAAGGTTTATGGATGTGGTGAGGAGGACATGCAGGTGATTGGTGTGACAGAGCACGATGCAGAGGACATGAAGAAATGGAAACAGATGATCCGCTGTGGTGACCCCTAACAGGAACAGCCGAAAGAAGATGATGATTTATTGTATATTTGTTGACTATCCCAGTCCTACTGAGCTGTTGCCCTTTTTCAGTGGAGGCTCAGGGAGAAAAGCTCCACAATTATACACAAAAAAAAAATACTATTAATAAAAAAATTACAGTCGTATAATAACTAGAATAGTAAATCCATAGATTAGAATATAAAAATGTTCAGTCATTTGAGTTACAGGTTATATAAAAGCAATATAAGTACTCACTGGCATGTTGTAGCATAGCATTCAGGAACTGATAGAGTATCCTAGATGCTGATGCCTGTGACACCCCCAGCATTTCCCCTGTTGGTCTCTGGATGGTTCCTGTAGCTAAAATTCTAAGTCCTTCAAATGCCTTGGTCTCCACTGGGATTGGTTCCCTTCAGTTTGCCCTTGCTCTCAGTTGAGGACAACAGAGGTTGCAGAGTTCCTGTAGTGTGTCTCTATCCACCCTGTAGTTCTCTACAATTTCCACCGCATGCAGCTTGTGAAAAGTTAAACAAGGTCTAAATACCCTTCTCCTTTATGGCCTTGTTCTACTAGCAGCAGCGGCACCACCACATACTTGGACCTGCTGCACATACACATGAATAAGAGCAACAGGAGCCCCTAACATTCTTTCTGTGTAGCCTAGTTTCTGTGGCTGTATTCCAATAGGTTTTGGAATTTGCTGAGAAAATCAGCACTGAGTCTACACAGTTGCTTATAGCTTATTGAATAGCTCTTCCATCTTGGATTGGTCGATTAGCATACAGTTCACCTGCTTATGCTGTAATTAGCATGCCGTGATGTTTATCATGTTTGCATGGCTCTACATGGCTTGTAGAGCCACTTACTTAATACAAAATGGTGCTCTATCACATGTGAGTCTTGCCTCATCATGGATATACTTCTAGCAGACCTTGTAGGCTTTATTGAATCTGCACCAGTGGCCTTTATATATATTTTATTTATTTAACATTTATTAACAGGGAAAGTCCAACTTGGAATGAGCCAATTTTCAGAGGAGGCCCAGGGAAAACACTCCAGATGCATATCTTTGTAATGTGGGAGGAAACTGGAGCACCTGGAGGAAACCCACACGAATGCAGGGAGGATATACAGACTCCACACAGATGGCACCCTAGCTAAGAATTGAACCAGAGAACCTCTTGCTCTGACGCTGCACAACTGCACAGTCTATATATATATATATATATATATATATATATATATATATATATATAAATGTATATATTCTATTAATCTGTTTCAGTGGTAATTTGACTGGTCAACAAATTTTGTTATGCTGTAACTTAGGTCAACTGAGGAATAAGTACATTACATGAATTTGTCAGTTACATCTGCAACTTGCAATAGTTCTAAGAATAAATTAAAGCTATGTACAGCTGGTAAAGAACTGTTAAGAAGTAACAACCCTAACAGACAACTTATATACTATATAGTGACAGCAGATTCATTAGCTTATGCAACCAATTGTGAAACTCAGCACAGTAAAACTGCACTGTGATTTACTGACTACATTTAACAAAGTAACTCTGCGGTGTTTACATTGGTAATTTGAGAAAACATACACATATGCCCTTGTACAGTATGGTTGTTTAAACATCCCCAGGCAGCTGGTTCCACCAGGGAAGTTCAGTCATAGAAAATACTTTTTCAGCTATGACTAGGTCTCATGTCAGTTTTCAGGTTTAGGTTTTTCACTGTTCATTTCAAAGGTGTAAGCTGCAAATGTTATGGCAAGTTCTGCAGCTAATGGGGATACTATCAATATGCAATTAATGTATAAATGGAGTGCAAGCAATATACCAGCTCTATATGTCAGAGGTAACAATCTGTACTTTGGTAGATAATGTTAGGTTCTCTAGTCAGCAAGTTTTATGAACCTCTATATCCTAATCACTGTGGTGTAAAGCAGACTGGTATAGCATGATGAAAAATAGCAATTATTGGAAGTGAGTATTCCAGTTTGGGTAAAATAACCATTATTGCCTGACTTTTCTTACTTCTGGAAATGGCATGATTTCAAATTCTGTAACTGTTTAATTTGCATGAGTTCTATTTTAACAGAACATTCCATGAGTATCTTAAACAAAAGAATAAGATTCAGCAGAAGAGCAGTATACTTGTGTTATGTAACCTGGGTGTGTTGTTTAAGTTATTTAAGGGGACCTTAAGAGGATGCTTGTTGCATCTAACAGCATTTGCCAAGTTTTAAAAGTCAGGACTGCTGGTGTATTGGAATTAATCCATGTCACTGATTACCAATTAATGTAGGGTGATATACACAAATAATATACTAGGAAATAGATTAAGATTATACAAATCAAAGTTAAATAAAAACAAATTTAAAATAAAAGTGGAATTCTGAAATGTAATGTATATATTCTAAGGCCATCTGGATTAAATGCTTAAAAAAAATCCTTGAAAGGATATATGATTTACATTTGGTATTAGCAAAAGAAACAAGGAAGGTGCAAGAGATCTAGCATAATGGGTCCCCTTCGAATGGTCGACATTTCAAAATGTCAACATTCATATGGCTGAGACCTTATGATCGACATTTGAAATGTCGACCATGGGGAATAAGCATCTCCCGACAGTGCAGAATGGAAAGATTTCCACTTCCGCACTGTAGTGCGATCTCGGAGTTGGTATATTTAAGTTCTGGGGGGTGTGAGGGGTGGAGCCCCCCATGGGGGGTGCAAGGGCACACCCTCTGCTAGCAGAGTTAAGGTAAGTTTTTTTTGTTTTTTATGTTCTACTTGTATGGTCGACATTTCAAATGTCGATCATATGGTCTTGGCAATATGAATTTTGACATTGTAAAATGTCGACCATTTCAAGTAGACCCAGCATAATGGACTAACGAAGAATATTGATTCATGTGGAACATGTAATGCAGACATAAAACACTTGCAATGCACAGCATAACAGCAATAAAAAATAAGATACTTTTACTAATGTGCTATTTGGTTGTCCTGTTTGACCAGAATATTTTTAGCCATAGTGTTCAGTGGATGGGATTTTCTTCACTCAAAGGAAGCTATTTATTCTGTATGTGTACATTATTATCCCAAGTTCCCTAAAATAAAGAAGCTATCAGATAAAATGACTTTAGGTGTGATTAGTGTGCTAAAGTCTTTCTTCTTAAAACAGGAGACAACCAAAGAAGACTACCTAATAATGGTCCACAACACAAATGTCAGGAATTGAGAAGATTTGTGCAGAGTGGGAAACCAGGCACATGAAGTCAAACTACACAATCTGCATTCAAATGATCAAGGAGAGACTATTGAAATGGATAAAAATCTCATGAGAACAGCTTATAGTAAAGTCTTCTCTGAATGTCAGTTCAGAGTTTTAGAAAATAAAAATACTCCTTTGTAAAGATTCAGGGCCGGATTCACGAAGGCTTGCATGGAGTCTTAGAGTAGAGTAAGACTCCATGCAGCCAACATGTCTGCCGAGCGATCCAGGAACAGCCAGTAGGGGCGTGCAACTGAGCTCTCCAAACTAGACCTACACGGACAGGGCTGGGATATGCAAATTACCTCAATTGCAGGTGAAAGCCATGCAAATGAGGTAAATTTGCGATCCAGGAAACCCGAACCTGTCCGAGTAGGAGTAGTGTTATTTGCAGAAATGTACTCAGTTGATAACTGAGTACGGTTCTGCAAATAGCAAAACAGAGTCGTGTTAGCTGGAAAAAAAGCATGCATTCACAGGAGAAAGCATGCCAATAGCCAAAAATACGGCCATTGGCAATGGGAAGTGATGCAAATTAAAAATAAAATACCTTTTTTTTTATCCCGATCTCCGGGGTTTAACCGTAGCGCAGCGCCGCACAAACGCGCTGTGCCATAAAAAGCAGAAAATAAATAATTAAGATCCACAAATGTGGATTTTATAGCTAAAATGAATTTACAATGCAAGGGAATGGCAGTCTGAAGACAACATGGCCACCGAGTAGAGGTTGCTAAGGGGGGAAGCTCAGTCTAAGAGATGTAACTAAGCATTAGTAGGCAATCCTATGCAAATGAGAGTTAGGATAGTGAATTGCAAGTTTACATAGCAAATGAGCACAGTCAGTGGAGTGTAGGAGTAGGCTAAGGGGAGTAACAGAGTATAAGATAGGTGACATCATGAGGGGGGTATGTATGAAAGGAGTGAAGCTCATTGGAGCAGAGTGACATGTGTCAGCTTACATTTACATAATAGTGAAAGAGGTGCGTCAACAGGTAGGCCAGGTAAAGTCAAGAAATCGAAGGTGTATGCCGTGGATAACACCAAAGTTTCTTGCTGAGCGTGCATGCGCACGTGTGCGCGCCAGTAAACCCGAGTAAGACAGTGTGCGCATGTGTAAGCGTGTATGAGCGTGTGTAGGCTTGAGTAAGCATATGTAAGGCTGTGTAAACAGTTGTAAGTGCATTTGCACCGGTGTGCTG
>NC_056735.1:1929417166-1929477372 GCF_019279795.1 Protopterus annectens | reverse complement strand
TTATTCTTTGTGTGTGTGTGTGTGTGTGTGTGTGTGTGTGTGTGTGTGTGCATGTGTGTGTGCGTGTGTGTGTATGTGCGTTTAATTATATTTACAAAATGACTGGACAGCTGTATGTGTTTAGAGCTATTTTTTCTTTATTAAATGAGTGGTTGCTATTTAGTTGCACTATTGCATTATCATCCAGAGTGTTAATTTTCTTAACCAATTTGATTGAGATAATGCAAGACTAATAATTAAGATTTTTGTATGTGCATGTGTGTGTCTATGTGTATGTATGTCTGCCTAACTGCACTGCTAGACAGATGACAGCAATCAGTTTTTCTTAGTAAAAAATGAAGGTATACTCTGTTGACTGTGCAGTAATCTGTTGAGTTTTAATTCAACAGCCAGTAAAGTGTCCTGACTATAAAGGAAAGCAATTGTCTCTGAAACATAGATTAATAAAGTTTCATTTTGTGTTCCCTGCATAAACTAAAAAGCTATGAGAATTTGCTTCCCTGTGTTTGTAGTTATAGAAGTATAGCCACTGCAAATATAAACATTGAATAAGTACATATTGTTTCTATCATGAATACACAATTAGTTTAAGACATTGCAGTTCAGGATGTGTAACAAATAAAGATAGTCATTGAATAACAGTTATTTGAATACCTAGGAGATAAATTCTCCAGTGTTTTTTTTTCCTTAATCAAACTTCTGATTATTAAATTTCAAGCTTTTCTAAATATGATTAAGCTTTGCAAAGTGTATGATCCTTCTATTTATTCTAGTAACCATGAGCAATTAATAGTTATCCTTCTGATACTCTATCTATAGTCTTCTAATTTATTTCCATTACAGTATGATGTTCAGTACTTTTAGTAGTATTGTTACAAAACTACTGCTGTATGCTTCAAAGTAATCAACGTATATCAGTTTTCAGAAAAAAAAGCTCATCTAAGACCTTTTCTATTTGAGCTGTCTAGTTTTGACAAACCTTGAAAGACTATCACTGACGTTTTTAAATATATTACAATTTTTGTTGAATCAGATGCATGTATGCCTGGGCATTTTCATTAAATTTATTGAAGTTTGTATTTCTCTTTCTTGCATGGCAAGCTTTCTCTGGATGTACACAGTGGTCACATAATGTGATATGAATCTTTATTATTCTAAGTATTGGTTATATCTTTCTGGTTGGTGACCATGTCTTAAACATAGAAAATGAAAGAAGATTGCACTTTTTTGCTTTAAATTTTGACATTTAATTTTGTACCTTCATTTAGAGATCAGGGACTCCTTCTGTGGGAGTACTATACTTAATTTTGCTGTATTTTCTTGTTACAAGAAAACATTGACAATGCTTACATAGTTTATGTCAGTACTTCAGCAAATGAGAATTGGGTTGCTGTAGGAGCATTACTATTGTTCATGGGCCATGTAACTGACTCAGAAAATTTCACAGATGGAAGATTGCTGAAACATGTAAGAGTTTTAGTATGCTAGAACTGGCTGTGATGCTGATGCCTTATTTTGATTTTGGATTGCTGGAACTTGATTAGAGTAAAAAGATTTTAATATATATATAGGTGTACCTGATAACCAAAAGCTGAGAAGAACAACAACAAGATAGCCGACACCAGAAGATCGACAATGGAGAAGACCGAAAGTTGAGAATCGCGACGCTGAGAACACCGACATGTTAAGGTAAGTGTGCTATAGGGACGGACGTTAGGGTCAGGGTGCAGGTAAGGTAAGTGTGTGATACTGACAGACTTAAGGGTTAGAGGCAGATTAAGTGAGTTAGAGTTAGGGTGCGGGTAAGGTAAGTGTGTGATAGTGACAGACTTAAGTGTTAGGGGCGGATTAAGTGAGTTAGGATTAGGGTGCGGGTAAGGTAAGTGTGCGATAGTGACGGACCTTAGGGTTAGGGTTTGATTAAGGACAGTGCATAGATAGTTGGGTATGTAAGGTTTAATGTAGGTTTGTAAGGTTGTTGGTGTGCTTGTGTTGTGTGTATGTTTTTCGGAAAAGGTATTTGTTTTGTTGATTGTCGGGATTGTGGTTTGTCAGGCATGTGAAGTTTCGTGTTTTTGAACTTTCGGTTTTGTGGTGTCGGTTATTTCGTTGTCGGTGTTTTGGCGTGTCGGCGTTATCAGATAGACCCATAGAGATATATATATATATATATATATATATATATATATATATATATATATATATATATATATATATATATATATACACACACACACACACACACACACACACACACACTTGTGTGTGTGTGTGTGTGTGTGTGTGTGTGTGTGTGTGTGTGTTTGCATGCATGTGTGTCTGTGTACAGAGAGAGAAATAGTATGAGGATATGTGGGCAAAACTCTTACAACAATAAACTTGGTTTATTAAAAAAGTATATCAAAGCAAGAGCTCACAAACTGCAAGAACCAAATAACAAACCAGCTAGAACTGAAGGAAGGCTGGAAAGCAACACTGAAGTTGAAAATATGCTTTGAAAGAGAATCTCCTAAATTTGTTTTGTAAATTCCCTCTTTCATTGAAACCTGTTCATTGGGCTTTGGACTAAATAAACTAAGTACCCCATTAAAACAGAAAAAAGCCGACGGTGTAGAAAGTGAGAACTCTCCTTTACTGAACTATCAACTAACTGTTTACTCTACATTTATGAGAAAAGCAGCTGACAAAATTGCAAAGTCTCTTACCTTTATCATTAGTCTATCCCTGGCTACTGAAACACTACTGCATGGGCAGAAACATTTCATTATAATC
Organism: Protopterus annectens; assembly: GCF_019279795.1. Classification (NCBI taxonomy): domain Eukaryota; kingdom Metazoa; phylum Chordata; order Ceratodontiformes; family Protopteridae; genus Protopterus; species Protopterus annectens. Next base: position 1,929,474,600 of record NC_056735.1, on the reverse strand, counting down.
CTTCTTCATAATGTGCCCAAACTTATAACCCTAAAACACATCCATTCAACATTTAATCTTTGACCACTGTACAAAAGGTTTGAAAAAATCTTATATAAACAAATACTAAAACATGTCAATTGCTGCAGCCTTCTCTCAGGCAAACAACATTGCTTCAGTAATACCTTCAGTACCACATTAGCATTACTCTCAGCTACAAAAAACATTTATAATATTATCAATAATGCAAGTATCTTTGTGGACATGCAACAGCATTTGAAACAGTAAATTACAGCATGCGTTTAACCAAACTAACAGCATTCAACTTTGGGGCAAATGCAACAAAATTGTTTCTAAAGCTACCTTACAAACAAAATATTTCAAGTACTCTCTAATAAACCATTTTCATCATGTAACACAATCAATACAGGGGTACCACACATTTCAGTAATAGGTCTCCCTTCTCTTTTCACTTTTCACATTCATCAGTGATGTTATTTATGACCTCCCCACACTAGGGACCCAATTCCATAAGATCTGCTGTCAATGTAAGTGTCCTCCCACACCAACAGCATGTCTTTTGAAACCTTGCCCCTTGTGCAAGTCAGTTTACAAAAAGGCCTTACACCAAAGTAAATCACTTACACTGAGAGTAAGTTTTTCAGAATCAGTGCAGTCTTGTACTGAGGGTAACCCTTTTGGAATCTGGCCCTAAATTTCACTCTGTATACAGATGATGTCTTCCTACTACAAGCTCACAACTCCTTCACATCCCTTCAAACCCATCTGCAGGACTCTTTTTCCAGCCTTTGCAGATGGGCTGTATCCAACTGCCTTTTTAAAGCCAAATAATAACAATAATAATAATAATAATAATAATAATAATAATAATAATAATGTCTTTTCTACACATCATAAGCTATCAGGACAGCCTGCCTCCATAACTACAGATAACCAAAAAATATTGCATCTTATGTCACTGAATAAAATATTTTGGTCTCACACTGCATCCTTCACCTTCCTTCTCAACACACACTAACAATATTGTCAACAAAGATATGTCTCAGTTTAAACTAGTTTACAGAATTTCATATCTCCTTTCTCTCATTGCCCAAACTACCCTTGCCAAAAATGTTGAATTTCATGAGTCGAAATATACAGCTGGATTCAATAACCCTACATGATTCAGTCACACCATGTTTGCATTACAATGTGACACACACATGATAGTCATTGATTTGTATTCAGTAAACAGCTCTACACACTGCACAAACCAGGTAAATATCATGGCATTCTAAGTAGTGCAAAAGTAGCTGAATTATATGCTAATCAACCGATTCAAGATAGCAGAGCTATTCAGCAATCTATAAAGGGTTGGTGTATTTTCCATGTAGCCAGCTGCCCTGTACTTCAAAACCTTTTGGAATACAGCCACAGAAACTACATAGCAAAGAAAGAATATTAGGGGCTGCTGCTCTTCTTCATGTGTATGTGCAACATGCTAATCTCCATGCTGCTACTGCAGCTAGACCTCAGACAAGGAGGAAGAGAGTACTTAGACCCATTTAACTTTTCAGGGTCTGCATGAAGTGGATATAGTGGAGTGCTACAGGGTAGATAGGCACACCCTCCAGGACCTCTGCAACCTCTGTCGTCCTCACCTGAGACCAAGGGCAAACTGAAAGGAACCCATACCAGTAGAGACCAAGGTATGTCTAGTACTTAGAATTTTAACTCCAAGAACCTTTCAGAGACCCATAGGGGACATCCTGAAAGTGTCACGGGCATTAGAATTCAGGATTCTACATCAATTCTTGAATGCTATGCTACAGCATACCAGTGACTCTATCTACATATATATATATATATATATATATATATATATATATATATATATATATATATATATATAGGTTCATAGGTTCATAGGTTCATACTAGGCTATCTGCCCTAAGGCATTTATAAGCCTAGCCAGAGTGTTTGGCTTTCGCCACCCATTTTAAATTAATTTTGCTATGCCCTTTTCTGAGGTTAGTATACTGTGCCTCTGTCTAACAGTGACACAGAAGTGATACCAGGGGTAAACCTACGATCTCCATTCCACTCATCAAGATTCCTCTTGAAGAGAGTCAATAAGGGACTCTGCCTAACCTGGACTGGGATTTTATTCCAGAGTGAAGGGAGCCTCTGGGTTATGAATCTGTCCCTCCAGCATGTCCTATTTATTTCAGTGCTGAGGTTCAAGACTCTCGAGCGCGTAGCTTGATGGGATTTCGATTTTCTGAGGTGCAGCATGTCCATTAATTCTGGGTTGGACATGGCTTTATATGTCAGGCACAGATCGCCTCTGAGCAGGTAGTATGCCACTGAGTAGAGCTGGAGTTTCTTTAACCGGTCAGCATATTGCATCTGTTTGAGCCCTTTGATCCTCTTGGTGAGGTACTTTTGGGGTCTTTCCAGTTGCTGCAGGTGTCTGGTAAGGTACATCCCAAAAGGGACATTGTACTCAATTATGGGCCTGATGAGGGATGAGTAAAGAGGCACAATGACCTCCCCTGATCTAGATTTGAATCCCTTCATGATTAGGTGGGCTATATAAAATGTTTTTCTAACCACTTTGGCCACGTGGTTGTCAAATGAGAGATTGCTATCAACTTGGGTCCCCAGGTCCCTAATTACTTCTTCTGTACTTAATGGATTACCACCTATGTGGTAATTTGTGGGCACTTTTAGTTTTTGCCAAAGGGGATGACTATACACTTTTTGGCGTTTAGCTTGAGGACATGTTTCTGGCACCAGTTGTCTGTTTCTATGAGGCCCTTTTGGAGGATGCTTATTTCAGCTGGAGAGTCGATTATGGCGCCCAGTTTGCAGTCATCTGCGAACTTGGTCAGCCACAGTCCTTCCATGTTGGCCTGTACCTCTGAGAAATATATACCAAACAAGAGAGGTTCCAGGACTGAGCCTTGTGGGAAGCCACTTGTAACTGGTTTGGAGTCTGACATGGCTCCAGCAATTATAACCATGTGGATTCTGTCCTTCAGCCAGTTTGCAACCCATCTAGTGACATAGGGGTTTATATTTAAGCTGGTGAGCTTATCTATAATGCATGAGTGGGGTATTGTATCGAAGGCTTTTGCGAGGTCCAGGTAGGCTGTGTGGATCACCTTCCCCTCGTCAGTGGCCTTGGTGACTGTTTCAAAGAAATCGACCAGGTTTAAGAGGCAGGATCTGCCCTTAACAAAGCCTAACTGGGTAGGATCCACTGTCTGTAGGTCCTCAATATCTTTATTTATGAGGTCCATGATGATCCTTTCCATAGCTTTGCAGACCAAGCTAGTCAGGCTTATGGGGCGATAGTTTCCAGGATCCGTTGAGGCACCACCTTTGTGGAAAGGGACCACCGTTGCTGTACGCCACTCTTTGGGTACATATCCTGTAGTAAGGCTGAGATTGAACAGTAGTTTTATGTTTGGGTTTAGCTCTTCTTGGAGTTCATGTAGGATGCAGCCCGGGACACAGTCTGGTCCCATTGATGCTGTGTTTTTTGCTTTGGAGAGGGCGGCTCTTACCTGAACATCTGAAATGTCAGGGGGGCAGCACTCTGCTGGGATAGATATTTGCCCTTTTGGTGGGGATGGGGGGGGGGGTTTGCGCTGAACCTGTCAGCTAGGATGTTGGCAATATCTGTGGGTTCGGTGTATTCTTTGTCATGTTGGACTAATTCTGAGCATATCTGGGAATTCCCACCCAGGTTTCTAACATAACTAAAGAAAGCTTTGTGATTATCCTTAGTGTCCTGTGGAATTTGTCTCTCAAAGCTGGCCTTAGATGATTTTATGAGTGCCCATAGTTTTTTGCTAATACTGATCAGAGATGCCTTCCCTTTTTGGGATTTTGCTCTATCATGTAGTAGCTTCCTCCTTCTGTTGTATAGTTTGTTTATGGCTGGGGTCCACCAGACAGGATGTCTGCCTTTGGAGGATTGGGTCTTGGTTTTATCTGGGATTGCATGATCCATGCATTCCTGAAGGTGTTCATAGAATGCGTTTATAAAGGATTCTGCGGTCTGGGCCATATTTTCCACAGGCCCGGGGGCTTTGAAGGATTCCACCTCAGTTTTGAGGAGTGTGAAATTTGCTTTAGAGATGTTTTTCACTGTGGTTTTCTGGGCAGAGGGTGGGGTCGGGATGTGAATATCCAGTGAGATTAGTTTATGGTCTGATCTTACCAGTGAGGGATACACTTCTGGTCTGGAGCATAGAGTCCCCATGTTGGTGATGATCAGGTCCAGTATGTTTTCCCCTCTTGTGGGAGTGGTAACAAGTTGTTCCATAGCATTTGAGTTTATAAATTCTAGGAACCTTTGGGCTAGGGTGTTGGAGCTAGAGTAATGCTCCCAGTCTATGTTTGGGTAGTTGAAGTCACCCAATATAATGGTGTTTGGAGAGACCTTCATATTTTCCAGTGTTCTCAGGAAGGCCAAGTGGGGTTCCTGGGTTTGGGAGGGTGGTCTGTAGCAGGCTATAAACTGGAAGGCAGTTTTACCCACTGTTAGTTGCACATGGATAGTCACTGATGCTTAGTGCTGTGCCACCAACCTGAAGGTGTGGGTATCTTTGACGAATATTTATACTCCCCCTCCTTTTGTGGTTCGGTCCAAGTTTTGGGGCCAAAAAGCATGGTATGAGGTAAAACCTGGTAGTGCTGGGGTGCTCTCGGGAGCCTTGAACCAGGTTTCTCTTACTGCACAGATATCGATGTTCTCCATGCTAAGGAGAGTTTTGAGTGCGTGCATCTTGTGGTTTAGACTTCTGGCATTGAGTAGCATTACTCTTAGTTTCTTATTCCTTGTGATACCTATGGAGGTGGGTTTGTCTTTTGAGTCTTGCCTAAAAAAGGCATTATGGGGTAGCAAGAGCATTTGCCAATATCCGAAAGCCCAGGGGTGACAGGTGCAAGCCGTCCCTAGCGAAGCATCGTGGCTTGTCGAGCATGTCATCCCAGGCTGACAGGCATTGGATCCCCTTTGAATGACACCAATACTTAAGCCAATTGTTGAAATTGTGGCATTGTGCCTCTTTACTGTTTTATATATATATATTATATATATATATATATATATATATATATATAGGCTTATATATATATATATATATATATATATATATATGAATATATATATATATATATATATATATATATATATATATATATATATATATATATATATATATATATATATATATATATATATATATATATATATATATATATATATATATATATATGTATATACATTTCCCTCCTACCCCTGAGGACAGAGCTTGAACTATGCAGGAGTTTGAAATATGCAGGAGTTCTACCTCATAGCACACTTTCCTGAAGTATTGGATGCAATAGACTGAAACCACATTGAGATCAAATCATCACCTGGAGAACAGGGAATGATTTACATCAACATAAAGTGTTCCTCTCCCTTAACTGCCTGGGCTGTGTAATGCTTTGGGAATCATCCTGAATGTGTGTGCTGGCAACCCTGGCAATTATCACAGCTCTGATATCTGGCACATCTCACAACTCTAGCAGACGTTTTCCAGGGGTGATGTCTCACAAGGCCATTTACTGCAGGATGCAAGATATGCTTTGGAACATTGGCTGATGACACCCATCAGAAATGCACTCAAGACCACAGAGGGATGCTATAATGAAGCACACTCCCAAACAAAAAAACATTATAAAGCATTTGTTTGGTCTATTGAAGTCACAGTTTCACTGCTTGGATACATGGGGGGTGGGGGCTGCAGTATGAGCCCAGTACTTGTGCCAAAATGTTTACAGTACATGCTGTACTACACAATATCATTTTGAGAAAAAAGGGTAGGAGCACACATTCCACCATCATTGTCAGGGTCACCCCATCCACATGCAGGTGAGGAGATAGAGAGGGAGTCCACAGCTGCAGTGGCTGTAGGTAGATAAAGATGTGCACAATATGGCTTCATCCTGTTTAAGGGGCAACAGATAGCACATATGCAGATCACCTAAGGGGTACACTTTTCATCTAATGCATATAAAAGAGTACAATTGATGCCAGGTAATGCTCACAACCTTTACTTCTCTATGTAATGGTTGTGTAAGGCTAGCATCAGACATAGTCAGCCCTGAGTGACAGCAGTTGTAACTGAAGAACTGTCAACAGAGGTGTAGTACAGCTAATAGAAAAATAAATCTGTAAGAGCATGAATGAAAGGCAGATACCTGCATAACTGATGCCTGTAAATGTACCTAAGTAGAATGTGTGTGAGTTTTCCAGCAATGCTATTAATAACTGACATGACTGATATCTGTAATGTATACATATGCAGTTTACCAAATAAAGTGCCCCATGCAACTAAATACCCACTATAGAAAAAGCTGTCCAAAAAGTCTACATATCCCTACATTCTCACAATTGGAGCAATAAGCATGACTGAAAACATTCTCATCACCCTTCATGTTCCCTAGCTGCATAGTTAACTTTTAGTGTAGATTCAGTCCTCTGAGCACTCTGAACATGCAAATAAGGTGTGAACTCATTGAAATTGCTGAATACCAAACTTAATAAAGCCTACATGGGCCACTAAAACTTTGTGCACATTAGGGCATGACAAGCATATGACATCTCACCATTTTGTATACAGTAAGTGGTTCCACACACAGTGTAGAGCTGCACAAACATGGTAACCAACATGCCATGCTAATTATAGCATGAGCAGCTAAACTGTATGTTAATCAACTAATCCAGGATGGAGGAGCTATTTAACAAATTATAAAGCAACCATGTAGATTCAAACTGAGTGCTGGTTTTGCCTATGAACTCCAAAACATATTGGAATACAGCCACAGAAATAATGAAATAATGTTAGGGGCTCCTGTTGCTCTTACTCATGTGTATGTTCAGCAGGTCCATGTATATGCTGCTGCTGCTAATAGACCATGGCTAAGAAGGAGAAGTTTTTGTGTGTGTGTGTGTGTGTGTGTGTGTGTGTGTGTGTGTGTGTGTGTGTGTGTGTGTGTGTGTGTGTGTGTGTGTGTGTGTGTGTGTGTGTGTGTGTGTGTGTGTGTGTGTGTGTGTGTGTGTGTGTGTGTGTGTGTTTGGAGGGGGGAAGGAAGCCTAGGTTAACACAAAAGGTAGTGAGTGTGTGTAAGTAAGAGAAACAGACAGACATTTGGATGAAGTATCAAATGACCACTGAGACAGAATGAGCTTTAAGCCTCAAGACTAACACATGTAACTGTTATGTGTGTGTGTGTGTGTGTGTGTGTGTGTGTGTGTGTGTGTGTGTGTGTGTGTGTGTGTGTGTGTGTGTGTTTTGGCACTCCAGGTGAAACTGGCATGTGAGTGTCTGCAAGAACACAGCCAAGCACTGTGCTAGCTGTATGTCCTTGTATGTCAGCCATGCATGGTAGAGAGGACAATTCATTGTCATCACTCCTAACCCCAAGAACTGGCTCTGCCAGGTGTTGCACTGGCACATCCACACTCATTGTCAGATACACTGTTGCTACCTAAACATGACTGATGTCTGCTAGATGAGCTCTCCTCATGAGAACACACAGGACAATGACCCCATGGCCTGCAATGTCTGTGTGTCAACACACTGATGGAGCAGTGGAAGTAGTGCAACTACAGGAGAGTGATCAATCATAGCTATATCAGCTAACATCAGATGATGTGGCTGACCTATGCTCACATGGATGCCGTCCCCCTCCCAGCAGACGTTCCCATCACAGACATAGCGTGCCCACTACAGGAGTATAATCAAGCATGGCTATGTCAGCTAACATCAGATGATGTGGCTGATCTATGTTCACATGGGTGTTGTCCCCCTCCCAGCAGACATTCCATCACAGACACAGCCTGTTCTAATATATCATTCATCCAATCCATTGTATCGGCAACATGGTGGAGGCAGTCACACATGTCAGCCTGTGCCACATCTACAACCCTAATCATTTCCTTGGAGATCTTATTGGAATGTAACTGCACTCCATGATGGTCATAGATATATGTCAAGTGGCATGGAAAGACACACCAGGATCAGGTGGAGGAAGGACAGCAGGCTTCCTCTGAGCAACCCTAACAATACTCCTGCACAACACCTTTCCCACACTTTTATTTATTTATTTATTTATTTGACATTTGTTTACTGGGAAAATGTCTGGGTCAAAAGAACCTGTTTTCAGTGGAGGCCACTGGGAGAAAAGCTCCAACTTACAAAACAATTATGTACATACAAAATACTAAAACTTTGCTTTATACATACATCTAAGCATTTTAACTTTCCATAGATGATTACATATCCAAGCATCCATGAACAAACATATAATAGATTCTTTTCTTCATTAAACATAGAAAATGAGTATGTGGCATACAAGTTATTCTTTGGTTCTTCCTTGAATTTTGAGACAGGGATTTGCAGTTAAGCAGCCATTGCATTACATTAGAAGAGAGAAAGCACTGTGTAGAGATGAGGGAAGAAAATACAGATGAGATAAGCTGAGAGGTCTGCAGTAACAACATGGGTTTTGTTAGGGGTTTTAGTTAGGGGGTAGAAATGTTGAAGAATAAGTAAGCTCGGAGCAGATCAGCCAGAGGTGGCAATATTAAGGTCAAGATACATAGATCATTTAGATGTTGTATTAGGGAGGATTTGAAAGCTTCCAGGTTAGTAATTGATCTTGAGAATAGGGGAAGAGAGTTCCAGACTTTAGCTACAGAGTAAGAATTAAAGCTTTGTCCTGGTACTTTTGAAGGATTGCAAATAGCTAGGAGTTTTTTGTCTTCAGACCTTAAGGTTTTGTTGGGGATGTAAGGATTCACTATGTGAGTCAGGGCTGGGCATGCTCAAGGTTTATTAATGATGTTGTGTAAGGTTACGAACTGGACATATTGGAAGTAGTTAGGGAGTGCAAACCATTGCAGCATGCTTAATATTCTACAATGGTGCTTTTTGGTGGTTTTTGGTTTATTTTGTTTGTGTTTATTACCACCTTGACTCTCATTCCAGTTTTTATTTGGTTTAGTGGCAAACTTGGCAAGTCTGTTATAGCAGCATTCTATTTTGGATCTGATAGTCGACTGTAGGTTAATGAGATTTTAAGCACTATATAGTAGAGAGAAGAGGAGGAAGGTTTTTGCAAGAGTGACTCTGGCTGTTGTATTCAGGAAGTGTTTGTTCCTATAGACAATGCCTAGTTTCTGGTGGGTTTTCTTAATGTTATGTTGGATGTAGAGATCGAACTTAAGCTGAATGTTGATGATGACACCTAGCAATTTAGTGTGCAAGACTATTAAAATAACAGCGTTATATGCAGAATTTTTAACTGATTTATGTCAAGAGAGTGACTTCTTGGCATGAAGAGAAGGAGCTTTTTTTTTTTTTTTTTTTTTTTTTTTTTTTTAGGGTTAAGAAAGAGCTGAGAGTTAGTAAGCCAGGTTTCAATAGAGGTAAAATTTGCTGTGCGATGGAACTGTGGGAGAGGTGCTTTGGATAGCAGAGTCATCTGCATATTGTATGAGATTTCCTAGGGATGAGGAAGTGTGTAGATTCTTTTAAAAATATTAAAGAGTAAGTGGCCAAGGATGCAACCCTGTGGGACTTCAGTGGAGGTATGAAGAAAGGGAGAGATGATATCTATCCAGTTTACTGCTTGTTTTTGATTGTATAGGTAGCTATCGAACCACTGTGTGGGAGAAGGTGTAAGTCCCAGTTTGGAGAGCCTAGTCAAGAGTATGACATGAGAGACTGTGCTGAAAGCTTTTGATAGGCCAATAAATAATGCTGATACAAAGTTACGTGTGTCTCTAGCTCTATTTAAAGTGTCAGTGAAAGACAGGAGGGTTGTGGAAGTACTGTGACCTGAACAGAAACTATGCTGGGTATGGGTAAGTAGGTTATTTTTCAGTAAGTATTGCATGAGCTGTTGGTGAATGCATTTTCCAGTGTTTTGGAGATGGGGGATAGAATGGCTATTAGCTGGAAGTTAGTTGGCTCAGTCAAGCTTCCCCCTTTGTGGATAGGAATAATATCTGACATTTTCCAGATGTTGGGAACTTTGGATTCAGAGGTGGATCTATTGATAAGAATACTGATAGGGGAAGCATTGGAGTCAGCAACTAATTTGAGGTATTCTGGAAGGAGGTAATTTGCTGAGGTAGAGCAAGGTTGAAGTTTTCTCAACAGTTTTTTATGAGACTTGTAGGGATGGGTTGAAAAGAGAAATTGGCTGAGTTATTAGAATGGGGATTTTGGTGGTTATCGTGTTGAAGGTCAGGGAGTGAAGACAGGCAGGATTGATGGTAGTTGTGGAAGAAGAGGAGTTAAAGCTGGGATTGGGAGAATTTGAGATCAGGGAAGCTATAGATTGTACATAAAGTGAGTGTTGAAGTCCTTAGCTGCTTGTAAAGGTGGGGCATCAGGACAAGGGCAGTGTTGTTTGTTTTGGTTCCAAGGTTAAGTAGGATTGAGATGGAGGACCAGATTTTTTTAGGATTAGATCTACGTTGTGTTGGATGTGGGTGTAAAATAATTCTTTATTATTATTCACTTGTTTCTTTACTTGGTTGAAGAGTTGTCTGAAAACTAGCAGATTTTCCTCATTTTTATTTTGTTTCCAGTGATCCCAGGCTATGTCTCTTTTTTTCAAGAAATTTGGCTAAGGCCAGAGTCAACAGGCACTGAAGCTGCAGCAACCACACTACTGTCCATTATCTGAGGGTTCACTGGAAAGGGGTTTGCATAAGTCTACTGGCAGTGTCTGATGGAATTACGGGTGATGGCTGAATGTCAACCTCAGTGTAAGATTCAACCTCTGTACTCCTTGTCTTGCCTCTGTTTGCCCACCATCATCATGATAGTCTGATGATACCCTGACATCAGCTGGTAAGTGTCTTATACTTCCACTGTCAGGATCACCTGTGATAATAAGCAATAAACACAGGGAAGAAATTAATACCTACACTAAATATTTAAAACAGTTTATATGATAACAAATTAACACCGGTCATACTATCACAGACAGTACAATAATACACACACAGTCCAGAAACCCACCTCACACATAAGGATAAATGACTATTTCTGTGAAATGCTCAATAGTACTGAAATAAAAATGTTTGGCTTACCATGTGCAGATGACTCCACACTTATTAGGGAGTATGGTCCTGGAAGAAGTTAAGCAAAATGTAAGGACATCACCATCACCATAAAAATAACACAAACTGGCCTTTATACATCCATTAACAATGCATTTAACTGAAACCTGGATGGCATTTCCACCCCAAGTCCATGTGTAATAAATCAGAATGTGTTGTTATCTGTATCAGTCTATACCTACCCCTCCAAAAAAATATATTAAACCAACTTAAGTATTGCTTTCAATATTTTACTATAAAAGAAATATTTAAAAGTTGACATAGGTAATCCTACCTGGAAGCTTCACCAGGGACATACTTGTTCTTCCTGAAACAGCAGTGCCAACATCAATCACATGCTATTTTACACTTTCGACTGAGCTCTCTGGATCCCTGACAGTGGACAGGTACTCTTTATTTGGTGTCAGTGGTAGCTCTGTAACAGGCCCTAACTGTGGTAGCCAGCCGTCCGTAGGCCACTGCAACTGCTCTCTTCCAGGTTGATGAAGTCATGTCAGTGGCACTATGATGCACCTGATCATATGTATGGATCTATATCACATAATCAAAGTGTCAAAACTTCGACTATGTAACTATCAAACCCAAAAGTTCGAAAACTGAAAACTCTGAACACTCAGAATAGTGATTTATTCCCAAAAAGCGCTGTTGTGGTACAAAATGCGGAAATACACGAACACTACATACTGTTTCTAATGTGGGGGGCTGTGGCCCCACCCCCCTACTTAAATATACCAACTCCGAGATCGCACCATAGTGGAGGAAATAGCAAAGCCGTGGAAACGCCCCACCAATTTCTTTCCCTGGGAAAGAATTCAATGTTCTGTGGCTTCATTATTTTTAGACTTTGAACTTCCCAGTTCGAAGTTTCGACGTTCGGACATTTGTGGTTTCGGACTTATGATATGCACCCATATTTACTGCTGTATCTCCCAGCACATTTACATCATTCACTATCCGCTTCAAAATTTGCATTCTTCCAGACATATCCCCACATCCATTCTCAAGCAGAAAGCCACCATGTTGCTGAAATGCTTGAATGATCATGCCATTTTCTGAGTCACTCAAGGGGGATTTGCAGCTGTTGGAATGCTTGGGTGTCATAGTCCTAGATGACATAAAACACAAAAGAAGGATACTACACATAACTATCACACAAATAAAAGTCCTGGTTAGATATAACATATATTATTCGTTTTTGAATATTACCCACTGGAAAAACAAAAAACTTCCAAGTTATTCATGTATAAAAAGAGTTAGGTGGTTGTAACATCTCACAGTCACAAACAAACCACGGTTTGAGCCACAGCAAGGAGTAACAATAGAAAAACAAATCTCTAAAAACATTTTGGTTGTGCCAACACAGAAATGGAACTTGGCTCCCCCACCCCCAAAACAACAGGCAAATGATATTGGTACTAAACAAAGGAATAAAACATCAGTGAATTGTTATAAGTGCTATTAAACAAACTGTCCCAAAAACATGTACACATTTACCACAGAACATTCATTTTTATCCAATTGCCAGTCACCACAACCTGTGGTTAGCACTCTCCTAGATGCTGTGTCATTGACAATATAGGACATTTATATTTCACTGAAATAACAATAGAACATTGTAAAGAGAAACAGTTGTAACATTAATATTTGTGCTGAAAGTTAATAAGGCTGTGCATCTGAGAAAGTAAAATGCCCTGACAAAAATGCCTATGCCGTCAGTAAACGTATATATAAATATTTATTTATTTATTTATTTATTTATTTATTTATTTGCAGTTGGTTTACCAGGATAGTCCATTGGGCCAAGATGAACCCGTTTTCAATGGAGTCCTGGGGAGAAAAGCTCCGGACATTTTAGGTTACAATAGGTTCTTAGACATGTTTAGACAATGTAAAAAATTTGAGTAGACGATACAGACAATAAACAAACAATTACAAGGGTGGCCTAATGGTTGAGGTGTTTGCCTTTCAAACACAAAGTGCAGGGTTTGAGTTTCACAGGGATAATTGGCTAGGCTTAAATGGCTCATAAGGGCAGTTAGCTTAATACTAATCTATGAATCTATGAATTAATACAACAAGAGTTAAAACTTATATGAGAGGCAGATTAAACAAGATTTTACAATTAAAAATAAGAAGTCATTACATATTAAGAGTCCTACATTTATGAGGTATAGTGTAGGATATCCTTGCAGATACTATAGTAATAATAATAATATAGGAGTTAGGAGAAATGTTAGAGTGAAATCAAGGATATAAGTAGCAGAAAGGAAAGGAAAAGGAAATAAAAAGGAAATACCCAGTATTAGTTATGAGGGGTGGGAGCAAGAGCATTCCCACTGAGATAGAAGATGTGAGCGAAGAGATTTTTTGAAAATAAAATGGTTAGAGGTGATACGGATAGATGGAGGTAGAGAGTTCCAGAGTCGAGCTAGGCCATGTGATAGAAGATATTTGCCAGGGGGACGGGTTGGTTTATACACATCTAATAGATTTTGGTTGTTAGACCTTAATATTCTGTCAGATCTGTGCATTTTAAATACAGAAGACAGGAGGGACAGAGGGAGGGGTTGAGAATAAGCTTATGTGCATGGGATAGTTGAGTATAGGTGAGATGACTGGGTAGTTCTAGCCATTTTAATTGTTGGAGAGAGAAACAGTGGTGGGTTGAGGACTTTTGGCTGGTAGCGAATTTTGCAAATTTGTTGTAGCAGGAGGAAAGTTGTGTTTTCAGGGAGGTTTGTAGATTAGTTAGAAGTGGAGCTCTGTAGAGAAGGGATGGAATTAAAAAGGAAGTAGAGAGAGTGATTTTAGTGGCAGTTGTAAGATAGTGATTTTGTCGATAGAGCATCCCTAGTTTTTGATGGGTTTTTTTGATATTTATTTGTAGATGGGAGTTGAATTTTAGTTGGTTATCAATTTGGACTCCTAGCAATTTTGTCTCTGTCACCATTTCTAGCTGAGTGTTATTTTGACTGTTGATAGAGAATGTCTTTGTATTAAAAGTGCTGACTTTAGTGGGGGTGAATATCATTAATTTGGTTTTAGAGGTGTTGAGTGCTAGGTGATTTGTTTTCATCCATTGTTCAGTGGTAGAAAAAGCATCCTGAGTTAGCGTTAGGAGTGTTGGGATAGATGCGGCAGTGCAGATAATGGTAGAATCATCTGCATATTGGTTGATGTTGGAAAAAGGGATCGCCTTGTGGAAATCATTTATGAATATGTTGAAGAGGAGTGGACCTAATATGGAGCCTTGGGGGACTCCAGTTGGGGTGTTAAGGAATGAGGAGGTTGCCTTTTTCCATTTTACTACTTGATATCTGTTGGATAAGTAGCTGGAGAACCAGTTTATTGATGGGGGAGATAGGTTAAGTTTTGAGAGTTTGGTTAGAAGCAGGTTATGTGATATAGTATCAAAGGCTTTAGAGAGGTCGAGTAGAAGGGTGGAGACAATAAGGCCAGAGTCCCGGGCTTTATTTACAGTTTCGAGGAAGGAGAGGAGAGCTGTCATAGTGCTGTGATTAGGTCCGAATCCGTGTTGTGTGGGAGATAGTAGGTGATTATCTATGAGATATGGTAGGAGTTGAAGTTGGATACAGTTTTCAAGGAGTTTAGAGATGGGGGACAGGATAGCAATGGGGCGGAAGTTAGTAACACTGTTATTATTGCCACCTTTATGTAAAGATATGATAAAGGCTTTTTTCCAGATTTGGGGAACTATGCTTTCTTGGATTGAGCGATTGATTAGTATGCTAATGGGGTAAGCAATTGCATCAGCAGCTATGCTAAGAAAGTAGGAAGGGATATCATCAGGGGCATTGGTACATGGTTTTAGTTTCTGGAGGAGTTTTTGTATGGTAGAAGTGGGTGTAGGTTTTAATGAGAATGGAGGAGAGTGTGGAGAGGGGATGTTGTGGGGTGAAGATGGTGAGGAGGAAGAGGTAGTAGGAGAGGGGGTGGATGGTAAAGGGGGTGAGGAAGATGAGGAGGGAATGAGAGTAGGAGAGGAGGTGGATGGCAAAGATTTAGTAGCTATGGGTGGGGGAGAGGTAGTAGTGCTGGGTGGAGTGTTGGTGGGGGGGAAAGGAGGAGAGTTTGAGAATGTTGTTAGAGAAGGAAGAAGTTAATTTGGAGATAGATTCAATGAAAAAAGAGTTGAATTGAGTAGCTAAGTCGATATCTGGGGCATTAGGGTCTGGGGTGGGGGAAACAGGCTTACTGGGAATATATATATATATATATATATATATATATATACATATATATAAATATATATATATATATATATATATATATATATATAAATATATATATATATATATACACACACACACACACACACACACACACACACACACACACACACACACACACACACTCACATATATAAATCGATATATATAAATCCCAAAAAGCTTCTGGTGCGCGTAGGCCTACTGTGTGCTCGGACTGTACCAATACATAAAACACCAAACCAATAGTCCAGCACCACTATAATATACACATTACAAAAATTTGTAATGAAAACGAAATAAAGTAAAGTAAAGTAAAGTAAAGTAAAGTCCAGGTATTACTTTCAGCATCATTTATTCAGGCTAATGCCAATTCTGACACAAGCCCATGGCCAACAAACAGTCACAGCAACAAGAAACTCTAAACCAGATTCGCCCCTGACATCTTCAATGGAATGATACAGTCCCTTGCAATACATACATTTAAATACCCATTTCTTAAAGACATAGGGTGAAATCAACTTACTTTTTCAAAATGCATTAAACAATACACATTAAATACACCCCCCTTATTTTTGATGTCTCCATTGTAAGTGGATCCATCCACATATTAAACTCAAATAAGTCTCATCAAAAACATGATCACATTTCACAAACACTCAATATATACATTCTTATAAATGTTCATTCAACCCAGGTTTGTACAGTACCCCCAAATTTATAATCCAAAGCCTTTCTTTCTTATCTAAATAGGTGTGTTTTTGAACCTCAGACAAATTAGTGCTCCATGCAGAAACTATACCTACAAATATAAAATTAGCAGATATATGTTCACTTTTGTGTTTAAATAAGGCACTCCTCGTACATTGACATCTTATTTCACTTAAATGTACTGCTACCCTGCTTTTAAATGAACGTGATATCTGCCCTATATAAAAGGCTCTCCATTCACTGTGACATATAGGTTCATAGGTTCATAGGTTCATACTAGGCTATCTGCCCTAGGGCATTTATAAGCCTAGCCAGAGTATGTATGGCTTTCACCACCCATTTTAAATTAATTTTGCTATGCCTTTTTTCGAGGTT
Organism: Protopterus annectens; assembly: GCF_019279795.1. NCBI lineage: Eukaryota > Metazoa > Chordata > Ceratodontiformes > Protopteridae > Protopterus > Protopterus annectens. The sequence goes on along the minus strand of NC_056735.1, from coordinate 1,929,458,106 downwards.
AGTATACTGTGCCTCTGTCTAACAGTGACACAGAAGTGATACCCGGGGTAAACATGCGATCTCCCATCCACTCATCAAGATTCCTCTTGAAGAGAGTCAATCAGGGACTCTGCCTAACCTGGACTGGGATTTTATTCCAGAGTGAAGGGAGCCTCTGGGTTATGAATCTGTCCCTCCAGCATGTCCTATTTATTTCAGTGCTGAGGTTCAAGTCTCTCGAGCGTGTAGCTCGATGGGATTTGGATTTTTTGAGGTGCAGCATGTCCCTTTAATTCCAGGTTGGACATGGCTTTATACATCAGGCACAGGTCGCCTCTGAGCAGGCGGTATGCCACTGAGAAGAGCTGGAGTTTCTTTAACCGGGCAGCATATGGCATCTGTTTGAGCCCTTTGATCCTCTTGGTGAGGCACTTTTGGGGTCTTTCCAGTTGCTGCAGGTGTTTGGTAAGGTACATCCCAAAAGGGGCATTGTACTCGATTATGGGCCTGATGAGGGATGAGTAAAGAGGCACAATGACCTCCCCAAATCTAGATGTGAATCCCTTCATGATTAGGTGGGCTATATAAAATTTTCTTCTAACCACTTTGGCCACGTGGTTGTCAAATGAGAGATTGCTATCAACTTGGGTCCCCAGGTCCCTAATTACTTCTTCTGTACTTAATGGATTACCACCTATGTGGTAATTTGTGGGCACTTTGTTTTTGCCAAAGGGGATGACTATACACTTTTTGGCATTTAGGTTGAGGCTGTGGCTCTGGCACCAGTTGTCTGTTTCTATGAGGCCCTTTCGGAGGATGCTTGTGTCAGCTGGAGAGTCGATTATGGCACCCAGTTTGCAGTCATCTGCTAACTTGGTCAGCCACAGTCCTTCTGTGTTGGCCTGTACCTCCGAGAAATATATACAGAACAAGAGAGGTCCCAGGACTGAGCCTTGTGGGATGCCACTTGTAACTGGTTTGGAGTCTGACATGGCTCCAGCAATTCTAACATTGTGGGTTGTGTCCTTGAGACAGTTTGCAACCCATCTAGTGACATAGGGGTTTATATTTAAGCTGGTGAGCTTATCTATAATGCCCGAGTGGGGTATTGTATCGAAGGCTTTTGCGAGGTCCAGGTAGGCTGTGTGGACCACCTTTCCTTCATCAATGGCCTTGGTGACTGTTTCATAGAAGTTGACTAGGTTTAAGAGGCAGGATCTGCCCTTAACAAAGCCAAACTGGGTAGGATCCAGTGTCTGTAGGTCCCCAATATCTTTATTTATGAGGTCCATGATGATCCTTTCCATAGCTTTGCAGACCAAGCTAGTCAGGCTTATGGGGCGATAGTTTCCAGGGTCCGTTGAGGCACCACCTTTGTGGAGAGGGACCACTGTTGCTGTATGCAACTCTTTGGGTACATATCCTGTAGTAAGGCTGAGATTGAACAGTAGTTTTATGTTTGGGTTTAGCTCTTCTTGAATATAATTAACTTCCTAATCTCAAAAACCTTTGAAGTATTTGTAGATGTAAATGATTTTGGTTTTAAAATCACCTTGCAGTATCTGCAATTTCCACAAGGGTTACTACCTCTGATTGTGTTTAGTTCACATTTGTCACCAGTATTCATCTTTTTAAATCAACACAAAGATTCCCCAATATTTCTGCTCCATTTATATCCATAAAGACAATGTTCATCTAAACACATCAAAAAACTCATCTGCTTTCAAGATGTGTCAATATTTGTCAATTATGTTGCATATCTTATATGTATTGGTTCCATATGTAGTAATCAATCGAGGTTTTACTGGTTCATCTACCTGTTCTTCACTGTGGGTATTATTTTGTATTAAATCCCTTTTTAATGTTAACGCTACCTCTTCTTTTTTAATGTGTTGACTACTATACCCCAGTTTTACAAATCTTTTGCTCATCTTACTGACTTCAATCCTATAATTTTCATCCTTATTGCAAATATGCTTTTTAAATTGAGACTTTGGTATATTACTGATGGTATGTCTCGGATGACCACTATCTGCCTTTAGAATAGAATTTTTACTAAAGGGTTTTCTATATAACCCTGTATTGATAGTGCCATCATAAGCTTTCTCAATATGTACATCCAGGAAGTCAATGGATGTATTTTCTATTCTATCAACAAAACTAATTTCAAATACATTAAAATTAAGGTATTCTACAAATTACTTCCAGTCTACTAATCAACCGGACCAAACTGCCCAACAGAAATCCAGGTAGTGTCTCCACATCACCAATTTACCCCTAAATGGATTATCCATACTGTAAATTAAATTGCACTCTAAATACCTCATGAATAGGTCAGCATATACCGGAGCGAATGTAGTACCCATCGCTGTACCCTTTACCTGCAGGTAGCAGTCATTACCAAAATAAAACACATTGTTATTCAGCACTCACTTCATTAAATTTAACAAAAATCCCTCATGTTCTTTTGAATAGTGTCCATATTCTGCAAGCCAATATTTTATGGCCTCAATACCTCCATGATGTGGAATGCTGGTATATAAAGATTGCACATTTAAAGTGCATTTGTATGTATCACGTGTTATTTGCAAATCATCCCCCAGTTCCAGAAACTCATTACTATCTTTCAACCTTGAGCTAACTAGCGGTAATAATGGCTTGAACTGAAATTCTAAATACATAGAGATGGGTTCAGTCAAAGACCCAATTCCTGACACTATCAGTCTCCCGGGGGGGGGGGGAGGGGGGCATTTTTATGTATCTTCAGTAAAATATAGAATGTTTATGGTCTGGGGTTATCTACCATTAGTTCCTTTACTAGTGCTTCTGTAATATGACCACTTTTATTATATTTCATCAACATTTCATCTAGTCTACGTTTAAAGTCAGCCGTCGGATACAAAGGCAGTCTATAATAAAACCTGCCATCATTAAGCTGCTTATTTACTTCACTAATGTATTCAGATGTTTTCCAAAGCACTACCACCCACCCTTATCCGCTTTAAGTATCACTATGTCTTTATTTTCTTTCAATTGTTTTAAAGCCAACCTCTCTGTAAATGTTAAATATTCACCATGATGTTTGAAAATCTCATTTTGATTAATGTGCAATTCACGTAACACACTATCTTCAAATAGTTTAACCCTAGAATGGTATGGTGGTGCAAAAAAACTTTTCTTAACCATAAAGGTACAACATTAGACACTTCACCCCTATTTCAAGTTTAACATGCTACAGAACTGTTTTATATTCATGCAAACATCATATTGGGACATAACATGTGATGGTACATAGTTCAAGCCATTATTAAGAACAGCTTTCTCTTCATCGGTTAAATTATAGCCAGTTAAATTAACTATAAGTCCATCTTCTTGTTCTATTCGGTCATCAGGTTCCTGAATTTTCTCCACCTGCATCTCTTCTTCATTTATGGTACTTTTTACTGCCCCCTTCTAAAGGGTTAGTCCTGGATCTGTTTTTTTTTTTTGCATCTAGGAGAACCAGCATCTAATATATCCCCCATATCATTCTCAGTATCGGTACTCAATACATTTGAAGACATTTCTGAAGCATTGGATTCTGTATTATATCCCAAATTATCAGTAGATTTCAAAATAGATTTATTATGCTTCCTTTTACTTCTACCCGACCTGTTGACAGTCTCTGTGAATCTAATGGCCTTTTTCATTTCAACCTCTCAACACAAGAAATCTGGAGAAAGCCAAAAATAATGGGGTTAAAAAGCCTCAAAAATAGGGACAGATTTAAAATATTGCTCCTATAAATTTACACAGTTGCTAGAATGACAGATTTTCCATTATTACATTTTTCTGAAGGATATGAAGTCTGAAACTGAAGTGACTGTCATTATTTAGTATTATTTAGTGATTTCAATCCTCTATGATTTGCCAGAAAACCACAATTGTTTTGAGGAACATACCAACATTAAGAAGCAAATATCTGGACATTCTGCAAAAGTCTGAAGAGTTGAGAGGTATGCCAGCATGTCATCATGGACCTTTTCTAAATGTACATTGGTAATTCCTGACTGTGTGTGAAAGACATGTGTGATTTGTTTGTACTACTTCCATGTCTGTTACATATGTTAGATGTCCTCAAGAAGATCAACCAGGGCATGCATAACGACAACACTATCATCCTTCAGAACTTGACTAAGCCAAAGCATTTGACATAAATCCACACTGAGGTATTACTATGGCCATAAACACCTATATCACCAAGTGGGTAGACCATTGGATCACATACATGACATCAAAATATGTTGAAGTGTGTGAAGTGACCTATATCTAGAGTCCAGTGATCAGGTCCGTACCTCAGCACTGTGTGCTATGCCCTTTCCAGTCCATTATTTAAGTCACAGAGGTCAAGAATGACAAATCCTATGTCCAAACAGCTGTCTTGAGGACTGCAGATTGTGTATAATCATTGACTCCAACTATGATATTAGTATAATGCAGACAGTAGCAATGCACACAAAAGATTTCTGCCACAGCCATGAAGGCACATGAGATGAAACAGAATCATGGGGGATTTGTTACATTATAAAAGCAAATGCACAACCCAATGATAATGTAGAGAGCACACCCCTATGAACAGACTATGTGGTATGTGACGTGTACCGAAGTAGATGGTTATGCAGAATGTCTACCAGCATGTGCCCACAGTGGTGACTGCCCCCTTGTATGTAACACATCTCTTGAGTACATGTAGGACATCCATATCAAAGGCCATTATACTTCCATAGTTCACAGCCTTCATCACACCAGTAGCTGAGTACAAGGCACCCTTTTTCATGTACCTCCCTACACATCTTCCAGAGATGTGTAAATCAAGTGTCCCTCATTTGCCAGAGTGAGATCCCACACATCTTACTGGCAACACCTAAGTATTCTTTTTGTTGCATAAACATTACTGTTTGATGGTGTAGGACCCCCATCAAGATGTTATACCAGATGCATGTGTGATGCATGTTCCGGTGATGTACTCAATACATTCATAGATGATTTACAACATTTTGATGGCATGGGGTACATTTGTGACAGTGTGGATTTTGCCATATATATGCTATACATGTCTTTTACTAGCCTGGATTGATCATAATCTCACATACAGGTATAGCAGTGTCCCTCCTAACACCTCCATCAGATGTTACAGTGTCAGGATGGTATGCTTGATTCCCCTCAAAGATTACTGACAGTTCATACTAGTTGTACAAGTGTGTTCATGCAGAAGCATCTATGATCACCCACAATCACATATCTTATGTCAGAAACTTGAGATTACTGTTGGTATTATTCTGATATTATCCATGATTGCGTGTGCTTCTGTTTACTGTTGTCCATGAGCCGGTAACTATGTGTCCCAGTTGGTTCAGATCTCTGTTGACATTACAGTCATTTTCAGGCAACTCATTTTGCACAGCTTCACAATATGCACCTAACCCAAATTGTGTATAACACCCCTGATATATGTCCTCTACATTGTTCATGCCAGGATGCTTATATCACAAAGAAATCTTCTACATTGTTATGTCACCTTGTGTGACAGTCACATAATATACATTCACAGTGCAGTCCGTTCTGTATCATGTTGATATAGGATTAGCGTTCCTGCTACAACTTTCTTCATTGACATGCCCTCATCTGCTGTACATTGACATGTCTCACCTGTCCTCTTTCCCTGTGTTCATTTCTACAATTCATCTGTGTATTATACCTCTCAATGTCTTAGTGCAAGAAAACTGGACAAAGGCAACATAACAGGGGAACAAAGGCCCAAAAATAGGGACAGAATTTAAATACTGCTCTTATAAACACAGAAAGTTGATAAAATAATAGGGTTTGTCTTAGCATGCATTTTTCTGAAGAATATGAAGTTAGAAACATCAATGTCTGTCATTATTTAGTGACTTTAATCCTCAGATCATGCCAGTAATTTGCCAGAAAACACAGATTTTATGAGAAGCAGACGAAAACCATGAAGTGAAAATCAACATTCTGTGAAAATCTGGACATTTGAGAGGTATGCTGTGTGCCATTACTCAATACACCCACTTCCCCTGACTGCTTATTTTTAACATCAGTCTATGTACCGTTATGGATCATTTACACAATTTTTGTTCAGTATACTTGACACAAGTTTCCACAGTAGTCTGTACTGTTTACACTTTCATATATTGTGTTGCAACTATTTACATTGTTCTATTCAAAGCACTGGTAATCTATTTGAAATACTGAGCAAACACACTGACCAACTTTGCATGTAGGTAAAAAGGTTTACATGCTTGCTGCTGTCTGTGTTGCTTTACATGGTTTTCTGGCTGGCAACACTGTTGCTAGCCATGAAACCACACTTGTTTACATTTAAACGCTGTGCCCGACATGAATATGTAATTACAACTGCTGCTCACTGCAAAAAAATAATATAAACTCAATGTAGGCTTTGTGCTAAGCCTACATGGAGTTTATTGAATACCCAAGCTAGTGTTGCCTCTACATCATTTTTAGATACTAATAGCAAAGCATAGCAAGTCACAGATACCCTTTCCTGAAGTGGGTGTGTCAGAGAGGATCCATTTACGATGTGTGGAACTAACTGCAAAGAGCTTTTAAACAAAACTAAAGACCATACATATATATATATATATATATATATATATATATATATATATATATATATATATATATATTTCCCTGGTATAATACCACAGTTTCCTGCCTTTGCTGAAAACTGTTGTTCACTGTCATGTATTTGTATCACACCTTGAAAGAAAAATGAGAGAATATGCACTAGATATTGCATGTGTGATAGTAAAGCAGAGATAACGGAATGATTCCCAGAATAAAAAGAGAAGGCAGAGCTGCACTTTTGCAAACATATTCATAAAAACTGTGTTATCACTCATCCCATTAAATATGTTATCTACACATGTACAATCAATTGAGAATGTCTAACTGTATGAATTGTTTAATATCTGATATGAAATGTGAATTGCTTGTATGTACATGATTTGAGTGGTTTTTGCAAACCTGTATCCATGACAAAACTGTACTGTGTCAGTTCAGTAATCTGATGGTTCATATCCAGAGCTGTGTAATTGTTTGACCTTTGTTTCCCTTTTTTATCTTTGTTTTGTTTTTTATTTATTTTTTTGGCCTTTTACCATGTATGCTGCACATGGCACAGTGCAAACATGGTCTGTTGCTTAAGGAAAAAGTGAAACATTTGATTTCAATGGCCTTTTACAAACAAACATGCTTAGGGGCATTGTACCACAGTCAGCACTATGCATGGTAATAACTTCAGAAATTCCAGCTGACACCTGACTGCCTCTGTAGCACAAGGTATAAATACCTGTGAGGTGCAAATAAAGCAGGGATTGAGTCTCACAGTAAATGTTTTTGCTAGGAGGGTTCATAATGAGTACTCACTCAACTAATATATGTCCACTATTACCTTTTCCATGTGTTTGTTGCCTACCTATTTGCAAACACGTTTCATCACATAAGGAAAAAAGTGAAAATTTTAATTGTTTTTGCCTTTCTCTATGCCAACAGGTTTGGGGGCAATGAACATCCATCAGCCCTCTGGACAATACTCAGTATGGAAAATACATTAATTGCTTAGCTTCCCCTGTGCCACCAGGTGTAAGTGCAATGGGTTCATGGTCAGAACACCTGTACCAGTATACCATGGTTCAAATCCAGTGGGCTCTACTCTTTTTGGTAAGAGTGTCTCATTGTCAGTGCTCACTTAACGATTATAAAGGTAATACTACATAACAATAGCTATCTATAGCAGGTTGACTGACAGAAAGTATCATTATTGCTTGCATACACATACTTTTGTAGGTATCATAACTCATTAATGAGTGACATATGAACCCCAGTTTTGTGAGCAACTGGTTTAGCACACAAGTTTCATAACACTGTATATCACCTACAACACTATGATGATGTCATCCTCTATAAACTGCACTATGACACTGTTAGAGCCAGACTTCTGTGTTGGTGCGAATGTTAAGTACTGTGTTCTTTAGCTTGTGTAATTAGATAGGTATATGATACAATCAACTTGTGTGCATGTCTGAGTGGGAGCATTTATAGTCAGATGAGTGTAAATCCAGGTCCTGCTGCCCTCACTCAAGTAATATTCCAAAGATACTTTTAAAATGCTACATGACTGCACAGCAATTTCATACAGCCCTCCCAAATTCCTCTTCTCAGCATACACTGATGATGTCGACCTCTGTAAAATGCACTCAGACAGTGTTAAAATTAGATTGCTGTGCTTGCCTTAGCATTGAGTACTCTGTTCCCTGGTTTCTATATCTATGTAGGTAGGGGTTCAACTCTTTCAACAAGCAGCTTGTGTGTTTGTCTTCATTCAAATGGCAGTCTGGAGACAATTTTATACTGGGATGTGAGACCTCAGGTCTGTCAGTCACTCCTCCTAACATAATCTTCTCAGCATACATTGATGATGTCATCCTCTATAAAGTGCACTCTGACTCTGTTAGAGGTAGGTTTCTGTGGCAGTGCTAGTGTTAAGTGCTGTGCTCTCTAGCTTGTGTAACTAAAGAGGTAGGGGTTCTAATCTTGCAACAGTCAATCTGTGTGTGTGTGTCTTTATTCAGCTATCAGTCAGATATCGACTTTACACTGGGACATGTGTACACAGCTCAGTCAGACACTCCTCCCAATATCTTCTTCTCAGCATAAAATGATGATGTCATCCTCCACAAATTGTACTCAGACAGTGTTTAACCAACACTTTTGCAGTGGCACTAGTCTTTCGTTGTATGGAATCCAACGTGTATGGCTAGACAGATGTGGCATTTAAGTCTGACCACAGTCAAATGATATGGGTGTAAGCAGACTCGTGTTAGTATAAGCCTACCTACTACTGTCTTCCTTCAGCTATCAATCTGGAGACAATATTACACTGGGATGTGAGTACACAGATGTGTCAGACATGCCTCCCAGCATCTTCTCTAAAGATTGCACTCTCACACTGTTTAAGTCAGATTTCTGTGGTGGCATTAGTCTTACAAAGTATGGAATCAAGCTTGTATATCTAGACAGGTATTATGTTCAAATCTGAACTCAGTCATCTTGTGTGGGTTTGTGTTATATTATGGCTTTATGTATGATGTTTTGAATCTATTATCATTTGACTCCCACTCAGGAGAACCTTTTACATAGCCCCCTGAATCAATCCAACATTCCTTTTTCCCACTGTCCAAATTATATCTTTTCTGTGGAGCACTGAGGATGTCATCATTTCAAAGATGCATGCACACATCATGAAGCAGAGCACCTCCATGACCCTCTGCAAGCCATCTTCAGACCACTGGATGTGTGATTGCTAATTCACTCATGGGGTGGTGACCATGTCAACATATGGACAGAGACAGTGTAATAAAATCAAACAAATATGCACATACCCCAACTATCTACCCTCACTGAGAGATAGCTATTTGGTTAACATGAGGTAACAATGACTAGTTGTATGGAAGTAATCTCCTATGACCCTATAAACATTGCACATGTCAATGTTGTCACTCACATGCGCTATGTTAAAGTCTGGATGTACTGTAGTCCTGCAACAGTGTATTCCAATCTGGAATGTGAGCTACTATATTGATGCCTACTGCTTCCATTTGGTTACATGTTCCTTCCATAACAGCTGTGGTAATATTCTTATTTATTTAACATTTGTTAACATGGAAAGTCCAACTTGGAATGAAGCCAATTTTCAGAGGAGGATGAATGTCTTTGAATGTGGAAGGAAACTGGAGTACCCTGAGGAAACCCAAACAGATGCAGGGAGGACATGCAGACTCTGCACAGAAGGCACTCCAGCTGAGACTCGAACTGGAGAACATCTTGCTGTGAGGCAACAATGCTACGGCTTCAGCACTGCTCTGTGCCTTCTGAGGACTGAGGATATGGGATGATCCTATGTATATTGTTTGCTTAATAAGGCATGCATTCTGATAGTGGAGTATATCCATATTCTACACAGTTCTCATTCAGCCATCACAGTGACAACTGCAGTATGGCACAAGTATCCATGTGTATACCTAGCATCTGGAAATGTTATCCATCATACAACAATATTATGTCATATTGATTACATGGGCAGATAGCCCTGTGTTCATCAGCATGTTGTAATGTTGTTATATACACAAACATATGACATTTTGACAGTCACTTGCAACCTTGGTGAGTTCATTGTATGCACTATTATGTTGCTATTCACATGGATTATACAAGTGTTCCTCAGCAGCATTGTGTGACTGTCAGCATTTGTATCATTAAGTGTTTTGCATAAACAGCATCCACCTCAGCTGTAATGTGTCCATATATATATATATATAAATCGTGTCCAGGCCCTTATCCACACATTTCCACTGATAAACATATAGATGTATGATATGCAACTGATGTAATGATGTGAAACAGGTAGAGATGTATGACTATCTTAACAGTTCTACTGTGTTGCATGTTATACATACCCAAGGTTTTATTAGGAGGTGATGTAAAGCTTGAAGTCCAATTGCACCATAGGTACAGCTACATTGTGACTGTACTGTGTCACAGATGTACCACTACATCACAACAGTATTATCACTTGATAGTTTGTATGAATACATATTGATGTATGTTAGGATGTCATTGCAGTATAACATTTTCACTGGCAATGGCAGAGGGGCAGTGATCATGTGGCACATGTGTTGAGGTCTGATATGTAATTATATAGTGTGCTCCTTGTATTCTTGAATATGTGTAAAATATTACAGTGACAGCTTTATCGATCACTGGCACCTGACTTTGCACTGCTGTAATTTCTGTGCACATGGTCAAAGTTGATGCATTGCCATTAATCTCACATACTGATGTATCATTCATTATCACAGATCACTTTTTAATTCACACATCAATTGCAGATGCTTCACACAATAGCCATTGCTATCACATGTGGCAGATGCATGAAATACTCAGCTGTGTGTAGGGAATCCACTCATAACAGTGTGGTTTTGTATGTGTTGTTATCTGTACCTATGTCAGGCAGAGATGCTTTAGTCAGGAGTACCACATCTGACACAGTAAGCTCTCACATCTGATAGGCCATACAGAACTATTCTCTGGGATGCTTACCCATTAGGATTAGAAAGGGCAGACTTCCCTTCTAGGTGTTCTACTAGATGCATGCCTTTCTGTATTTCACTCAGTAAATACACAGCTGAGTGACAACATTGATGACCTGGGTTTGATTCTCACAGGGGGGGTTATTGTTGGTTATGTGTCATGGAAACCTCTCAACTCACCATGATTGCCCTTGATTTCAACTCCAGGTTTAACACTGTCCATCTTAACAGTTCTAAAAATAGGCCCTTTTGAGGAAGCAGTGTTCAATTCCCCTTACAAAATACTGACAGTCATTACAGTTGTACATGTCTGTTACTGCAGAACATGTATAATAGGTTACTATCACATATTCTGCCAATGCCATGGATTAATATTCATAACATTTTAAAAGTGTTCATGACTGTGCCTGTTTCTTTCAACATTTGTCCAGGAGTCTGTTGCTATGTGTCCCTGATTGGTTGAGAGCTATGATGACATGTTAGTCATAATCAAGATCATTAGAGTATGCACATACCCCCTATTGTATACAGCATCCTTACTGTGACCTCTCCAGTGAGCATGTCAGTGATGTGTATATCACATTCACCTCATTGACATGTAACCTTGTGTGACCATCAGATATATATATATATATATATATATATATATATATATATATATATATATATATGATTGTGTCTATTCATATCATAATATACTTGCTTAACAAGTACTGTGCTATGTATATATGTGCATAGTATTATGAAACTGACTTGTATTGAAAGTGTACAAACCTTGACATATCCTATATTGGAAACATTTCCATATTTACCATGTCCTCTTCCTCTTTATTTATTCCTATCATTAATGTCTGTGCACATTTTCATCAGTACATTTTGCATGCACAGTGTACCTTTTCCTGGTGGTTGTCCTTGCTGTCTCCCCACCCTATTATTTTCTTGTGCAAAAAAATTGTTTTAGTGTACATTACACTCAGTACACTTTTTTATTTACTGTGTTATTACTGCTGTTATTACAGTATTTTCACCTCTGAGAGTCATCGTGGCTGTCTGCACTATTTTGAGGAGCAGGTTTGCCCATAGTCACACTTGAATGCTTCTTCTTTCAGTGCTCATACTGCTGTGTGTGGTTTCCTGACTGGCAGCATTGTTGATGGACATTAAACATAGCTTGCATTCATGTAAGCATGATGAGCAGCATGAACATGTGATTAGTGCTGGTGCTCATCATGCTAACACGTACACTTTGTGTAGATTTTGCTCAAAGCCTACCCAAATTTTATTGAATCGCCAGGATAGTCTCTCACTCCTCCTACAATGCCAAAAATTACAAATAGCCAAAAATAAAATACGCTAATTTGTCCAACTAGCAAGTTGACAGACACACAATTGGAATTTACCACACAGTTTGAAGTGGCTACTATTTCCATAAAGGTCTACCTATCTTTTTGGCATCCTCCTTTAGAAAATCTTAAATGAAGGATACTGCCATCCACTAAAAAGAAATGTTTAAATTATGGATTACTTTATACCTTAAAGAAACTCAAAGTGACACAATATCTTTGGACAGGGCCCCTTTTCAGAACCACTATAGGAGAAATTACTCTTTCAAGACTTGATTATGCTCAAATAGGCAAGCTGCCCCCTGAAGGAAAAGTCCAATATACATTAACAAGTTTTAAATCAGCCCTATATGAATGGCCTCATAATGTACTATAGACAGCATTGGCGAAGATATTCCATACACAAGCCTTATACTGAGACCCATTATATTCCCCCTGGAGTATCCCCCAGCTGTAACACTTCATGAGGAATGCCACAAAAATCCTGGGCTCCTCAACATCCCACCTTTGTGCTTTAAATAGAACACCATCACTACAATTGTTAGCCATGTCTATAGCAGTGAAACTAGAAATATTGGTCTGAATCGGTGCCCAATTTATTTCTCACATTTAACATATTTTGCACAAAGATGCACAGTCTTGCCAGCTGCATTTGTGCAATTCAACACACAACAATAGGTTGCCAGACACATTGGCACTGAGTACATTAATAAACACAGATCATGTTAAAAATGGCAGTGAGATATGGAGATGTGTGATGATCAAACTGTTAAGACATGTCCCAATGTTAAACCCTGATATGCTTTATGTTGTTGGTTATAATCATGGTTCATTGGAGCAAAAATGGTAGGATGTGACATAATGCTCTGTTTGGACTTACATACTACTGAGATTGGGTAGTACTACATTGTAATCAAACCCATGAGAAAAAAGGGATAACAATGTTAAACTTTTGTTATTAACTGTCAGTGCCACAGAATAACTTACGTTTTAGCATGATAATTAGAAGTATACAAATTTAAGAATGAATTGTGGCTTACTTCACAGTTGCCTGTATATCTGTGACTTTATTTAGTTATAGGATTGCACTTATGTAAAAGGCAAAATGTTTGTTTGTAATTATATTATAGATGCATGTGGTTCCATGACCAGAGTAATACATGATGGGTTAGGTTATATGCATACTTCACAAGACTTACTGTCATAAACATATAGTTATGATATATGATAACTCATAAGAATTATAACAAAATACTATGCACATTATACCCATACATGTGCATTCTATATTAAATATCATTGTCATGTTTAACATAATTTGCCCACATTATATTTTGCTTCTATAGTAAGCAGTACTAATACATTTATTGCAAATAAACATTGCTATGATAATCTTGTAAGTATACTGTGACATTTCTAATCAAAATGTTTTAAAAATTACATTTCAAACCTCTTTGTAAAAGTATTGGTCAACTGTATTTGAACCGTGAATCACCTGTTTCATTCTGTAAGATCACTACACTTGTACCGTGTGCCACAGGGAAAGTTACCAACAGATGTAATTTATTCACGGAGTACTATCCAGAGTGCTGGCATTCATGCATTGATGCCGGACTTATTTGAACTGCTGAAGGCAACCCAAATTAATTTTTTCACTTTTTTTTCTTCGGCAGGGACATATCTTTGCACCCTGTCAACCACAGCACAAATGCAAAAGTCATTTAAAAAATGACAGAAGAAAAAAAAATAATGGGAAACTTAATTTATTCAATGGGTATACCTAGCAATGACTAGAGTAAAAAGTACATTACAGTGACACATTCATCCTTCTCACATGTCCTTGAAAGATCAGAAATTTAATTTCTGGCACACATCATTAGAATTGTAGATAATGCTAAATACTTTTAAAGTGAATGGAAAACAGCGTACTTGTTAGCAATACTGAAAATAGATGAGTTTTAAACAAAAACACACTGATCTTAAAGAATGTGTGTAAACATGTATTCAGACTGCCTCTGTAAAATTCAGTTAACTAGATTCATATCCTGCATCACCTGTCCTATTTCTCTAACCTCACTTCACTTACACTTTGCTCCACAGAGGTAGTTACCTTACAGGTGGAATGTATTCACTAGTACTACATACAGAATGCTGATAGCCACACAGTAACACCAGGCTCATTTGCATGACAAAAGGTGTGCAAATGAAAACGTTCACTTTTTTCCTTTGGGAAGTGAACTCTGTTTGCATTCTGCCAACCGGTTCACAATTGCAGAAGGTATCAACATTCAAAAAGAGATAATAAACCTTTAAACAAAAATAGCATCAATCAAATGGTATATCTAGCAATGACCTAATCAAGACATGCATTACAGTGTCACAGTCATCCTTCTCACATCTCCTTGACATATCAGAACTTTAGTTTCTGGTATACATTATCAGGACTTTGGGTAATATCAAATAAAGGTAAAGTGAACAGACAACAGCTCACATGTTTCTATCAATAGTAAGAACAAACTATTTCCAAATACAAACACAATGATATAGAAGTATGTGTGTGGATATGTATTTAGACACCAATCTTTAAAATTATCATTTAACTGAATTTGAACTCTGCATCACTTGTCTTTTTTCTGTAAACTCACTGCACTTATACCTTTTTCCACCAAGACATTTACCTGACAGCTGCATTTTCTTCACTGAGTACTATCCAGAATACTGACATCTGCTCATTAGTGTCAGGCTTGTTTGTGTTACAAAAGGTAGCCCAAATAAAATCACTTTTTTCCTAAGGAAGAGAAATCTTGTTCACTGCTAGGGACTGCTGCTAGTCTAGACTAATCAATGTAAATGATGAAAAGAAAAGAAAAAAAATTGTCATAGAGGAAGCATTATGAAACAAGTGGTTAAAGCATACAGTTCTGAAATTTCCTCAACTTTTTTGTTTCAACATGAACATATGCCCCTTAACAATCATTATGTTCATACAAACACCACCATCTCTGGATTAGAGCTCCAAGATACCAAGCTATTCACAAGACACACTTGAGATTCTTATCTGTATGTGCCACACACACACACACACACACACACACACACACACACACACACACACACACACACACACACACACACACACACACTGTATAATTAGAAAGGAGGATACATATGCTCAAGATATGTCATAGAATAAATTGACATTACAGCTGCAACAGAACCAAGTTCTGACATTTGTCCGGTGTAATTTGCTGTTAGTGTGGGTGGGTATGATACTGGTAACTGGAAATGTAATCTTTCCTCACATGATATAAAATCGAAAAAAAATTAACTCTCTACCACTTATCTACCCTTTATGTATAAAACATTCCCATATCTATGCTTCTGTAACAAGATTGCTATGTGCTTTGTTTTGCAGTTGATATATGTTTCAATGAGTAATCTACTTATTTAGAATTACATATACAATGCACTCAGAGGCAGAAACTGTTGTTATAAACAATTCATATAAATGTTAGGAATGTTGCTTTCCTGAGCCATTCAATGGAGTCACAAACTTTCTTTTTAGTCCTGTCTCCCTGACACATCATCAGTAAGTGTACATCAAAGAGGACTGACTGTGAAAATCTGATTGATAGTGTAGTTAGACTAATCATTCACACTTCTCAGTGCTTGTCCTTACAGAGGTAGTATGTTTGCATGCAGCCATGTAGGTCCTTACACTATGTTTACATTCCCCTGCATTTAATATAAATTGTGGAATTCATGAATGCTAATGAGTTTACACCTCATTTGCATACACACAGTGCTGAGAGGGCTGAACCTGCACTATATAAACTATTAGTGTAGATAAGGAACATATATCATAGTAGGGAAGACTGAATCCAAAGAGCTTGATATTCTTACTTGCTTTGAAAACTTGTTGCTACTTTCACAACTGACTTGCTGCAAAAGTAAGTTGCTGTTATGAACAAATTGATATATTTTAAACTTATGTATGGATTGCATTTCACAATACAAGTATTGCTGTACTGTTTGCATTATTCTCAGTAACTGTTGGAATAGCCATACATACCATGGCTATTTCTTGACCATGCAGAATGTTTCTACATAATGATGTCTGTTTAATAGAAATTTCAGTCTTGAAAGCTGATCACTTTGTTCAGAACACTGTTGCATTACTTATTATCAAGGTCATATGTTTTACATTATTAGTACAGACAATCATGTTAAGGATCTGAAGTCTACCTTACTGCCTTCCACGGAGGCAGATATCACACCAAAAAACATTTTTCCTTGATAGGTGTACATTATTTTTGTTAATGCTGTGATGTTATAGAGAGTGACAAAAATGTTTGTCCTGCCATGAATTTATTATCAAGTTCTTTCTTTCTTTCTTTCTTTCTTTCTTTCTTTCTTTCTTTCTTTCTTTCTTTCTTTCTTTCTTTCTTCCTGTCTTCCTTCCTTCCATTGTGTTGGGTAGGGAAAGAGGAAATGTATTTTGTTCATGATGGATGTATACATTCATATTTTTTTTGTGTGTTTAACATCAAGTTATTTCTTTCTTTTGTGTTGGGGGAGAGAATCTGTATTAACTTGTGTGTACTCATATGGAGCTTTCCTTTTTCATGTACTTTGTGTATGATGGATGGATACATTCATAGATAGTTTGGGGGGGGTTAGCAATCATTTTGTCTTTACTTATATATTTGTCTTTCCTTTCCTGTTGCTTTTCATATAGGGCAATGCTAGCCAAGACATCTAAATCCTGTAAAATGCCATACACTGATGCTGATGAGAATGATGTGATGATTCAAGCCCTGCATAACCATGGGTCATTTCTCTTAGAGAGAGAGAGAGAAGCATTGGTGACATGTCCTCCCATGACTGTATCTGGGAGACAAATGGTGAATGATGTGAATGTAGTGGGAGGCCATGGACAATGTTGGGTCTTTCGGCTTTTCCCTGTTAGGGGTCGCCACAGCGGAACTCCGGTCTGCTAATGATTGGCAGTAGAGTTTTACATGCCGAGTTTCCAGCCCTGACGCACAACCTTCAACGAAGGTACATCCATTCACGCATGATTCCACACAGAAGAAGCTCTAGCTGAGATTCAAACAGGACAATGTCTTACTGTGAGGCGACAATGCTACTGCAGCACCACCACCACAGTTGGGAGGCCATGGACAATAAATATTCCAAAATAAGACATACAGCCAATAATGTGCTTACAGCGGCCAGACATCAGGCAGTTGCAATTGCCTTTGAATGTATGGCTACATGGGGTGGTATTTATCCTACCAAGCCACGATTTCCTGTCAATTTTGACTTGTCTGAGATCCAGACAGCTCATCAAGGCATTCAAACAGAATCCTTTATGTTGGGTCTGATGTGGAAGAAAACCCAAGTATGTCTTCTGCAGAACTTCCAGGTATGCTATACAATACAACAATTATCATTGTATACACATATACATGTGTCATATCTACACATATATTACATATACATCCTACATGTTTTATTTTCTTGTTTTATAGTTCGAGGTTCGTTTCTCGTGGTCAGGGTGTTTTAAGTTATTTTATTATAGCTTATCTTCTTAGTCTCGCAAGTTGTTGGTTATTTAATAAATATATATATATATATATATATATATATATATATATATATATATATAATGTCTGTACACACACACACACACACACACACACACACACACACACACACACACACACACACACACACACTCACATATAAATATAGATATATAGATATATATATTGAACCAGAAGCACATGAGTAGAAGAGATAGAGACACACAGACACAGAGACAGAAGGAGGAAATGGAGGGGTGAGAGAAGTCCAGTGAGCACTAACAATTTCTATGAGATGTGTCTTATTCTCTACCTCTAAAGGCAATTGTTTTTGTTTCTCCAGTATTTGCTTTGTGATGCATATCATCCCGGTTTCATCTCCTTTTTTTATAGTAAGCACATGTGGGTGTGTTACTGCATGATCACCTACACATGGTAAGTACATCTCCTGTATTCTTATTAATATCCAAAAGGTACATGTAAGCACAACTGAAAGTCATTTTATTTCATTAAATTAGCACATTTTAATTTGTATTACACAGTTCACATAACATAGGCTTGATCATTGTTTATTCTATTTTTCTTTTTTGTTTTTTCTTTGTGTGTGTGCGTGTGTGTGCATGTGTGTGTGTGTGTGTGTGTGTGTTTGTGTGTGTGTGTGTGTGTGTGTGTGTGTGTGTGTGTGTGTGTGTGTGTGTGTGTGTGTGTGTGTCCATGCATGCGTGCATGTGTGTTGCTTACTTGTTATCATGCCAATGGCACTGTGGAATTCCTGCTGCCTGATTTAAAAGTATTGGTAGCCTCTGTTGATGATAGTGATGATGAAGTAGCATGGTCTAGGGATGCAGAGGGTAAGTCTGACATTGAGGTTGTGCCTCCAACATATCCTGCCCCTATTTTGAACACAGTCAGTATGCTTACACATACCCATGACATAGACATCTTAGACACTGGACAGGTTGAAGGTGACACAGTAGATCAGAGTACTGTGATTAATCTAGTAACAGG
Organism: Protopterus annectens; assembly: GCF_019279795.1. Taxonomy (NCBI): domain Eukaryota; kingdom Metazoa; phylum Chordata; order Ceratodontiformes; family Protopteridae; genus Protopterus; species Protopterus annectens. Next base: position 1,929,439,014 of record NC_056735.1, on the reverse strand, counting down.
TGCCATATGGCATATGTGTAGGGTCATTATGGAGACACAGGCACATTCCACAAGGACCTCAGCAGAGATATTGGTAGCACTAAACATTGTGCATTCTGACTTGTGGGACTGCCTAAACTGTTTGCGTGACTCCCTGGACAGGATGAATCGCTCACTGGATTGGGCAGTGTCTGTAATGGAACATCTGCTAGGGTAGAGTCAGCATCCATGTTGCTGTAGAGACTCTACATCATCTGGTGTTAGCCAACATGGTCATGCAATATTCTGCTTCTGTAATGGCACTACTTCCACTGCTCCTTCAGTGATTGTGGTGTCCACACTCAGATGTGGAAGGCCACATGGTCATGGTCCTGTACATAGTGATGATGAGATCTCATCATGCAGACATCACTCATATACAGTTAACATCTCACATTCTATCCACAGCCATGGAACTAGAAGTGCAACTCCTAACAGAGGTAGTTCTCATGGTTTGGAGCAACAATACAAAACTGGCTAGTGTACCATGCATGGCTCACTTGTGCATCATTCCAGGATTTAGTGTTAGCACAATGCTTATTTGTGTTCATACAGTTACACACACATTCAACAAATACTTGCCCATACCACCACACACACACACACACACACACACACACACACACACACACACACACACACACACACACACACACACTACTTATTTAAGCAGTACTATTGACTGGAAAACATATCTTGCTACTAGGCCTGCAAATTGGAGACTTAAAGAATACATTTGTGGTTTACTTGCACATAGTCATTGCTTTGGGGACAGGATTGCCATCAGGAATACATTTTTGGTTAACTTGCACACACTCATTTCTTTGGTGTCAGGCTTGCCATCCTGTTCCCCACCCCTGAACCTCTGCAAGAGATGATAACTGTGCCCTGCCCTTTGCACATTTGTTTGTGACTACAAGTTGCAAATATGTCTGATGCACAGACTGGATAGATAGTGATTGCTTACTCAGAACCTTTCTTTAATGTAAGTGCATTGCAGAATAAATGTTTTTATTCATAGTTCATAATCAATTGTGAATTATATATTCTGTAATTGCTGACCACAACTGCATTTCTGTTGTTGCTGTTACTCACACAGTCAAAGTAGATGTTTAAGTCTTGCGTACCGTTGTACTTGTGCACATGATGCTACCACTGACCTGCTCACTCTTTTATATGCAGACCAGCTGAAATGCTGGATGCATATTATTGGGTAAAATCCATAGCTGTGTTTTGTAAAGATCAGATGAAAGCTATTTGTGACATTACTGTACACCTGAGACATGCATCATATCTCAGGGATATATAGTAATTTCCACAAAACAGTAATCATTTATATAGCTGTCCAGTAAAAAGCAAAGAGCGACCAGACCACAGCTAATAAAATCAAGCTAAGTTTTATTCCAGGAAATACAAATGGTGAGCGTTTTCGCAGTAAAAAACTGCTTCATCAGACAAATTCTTCATTCCACTCATCAGTTTAAAAATACATATGAGCCAATCAGAACTCAGTAGCAATTAATAAAACATCAAATAAGGATTCACTACTATTTAGCCCATTAAAAATCTATCTGTATCATAGTAAAGGGTAAATGTGCAATAAATATTAAAATGTATAAATACATGTACAGAAGATATACCTATATGCATCAATTTATAGTAAAAGACATAAAAGAAGACATCTATTTCTTAAGGTGTCTCTTATCTAGCATAGGTTTGATGGAATATTTATCATTCAACCCTTTCCCCATAATGGCTCTCATTCTAATAATCCATTCTAGTTCTTTACATTCTACTTTATTCCCCTCCACACCCCCTCTATTCCCAGTCTACACTTTCTCCATGACCAAAAATTTAAATGTGTGTGATACATCCATATCTATCACATGTCTGGCAAGGGCATTAGTGTCTGCTCTCCTCTGAATATCATAAAGATGTTCTCTAATGCGATCATGTAATCTCCATGTAGTCATACCTACATAGAAAGGTGAGCATAATTCACAATATGCCAAATATACTATATTATGTGTGTTGCAGTCTGCTCTAAAGTTGAATGTCAGAGCCTTCCCAGTGTCTGGGTGTAAAAAATAACCTTTACTATCCACTGCTTCACAAAAGTTACATTTCCCAAATGGTAGAGTGCCTTGTACATGTTCAGAAGTCCCAATTAAGTGTAAATCACTATTCATCGGCCCACATAGTAACCTTTTAAGAAAGTCATGCTACTCAATGCTAGAAGTCTAAACCTCAAAATGCACTCTCTCAAGGCACTCCTAAAAATGGAGAACATCGATATCTGTGCAGTAACTGAGACCTGGTTTAAGGCTCCAGAGAGCACCCCTGTAATACCAGGATACAACTCTTACCACACTTTTCAGCCACCAAACCAGGACCAAAACACTAAAGGTGGAGGAGTGGCAATATTCACCAAGTATATTCACACCACCAGGCTAGTTGCCCAACACAATGCATCTGAAATTCTCCAGGTGCAACTAACACTAGGTAAGACTGCAATTCAAATTGTAGCTTGCTACAGATCCCCCACCATATCCCAAGATTCTCACTATATCTTTCTAAACATACTGGAAAATATTAAGATAGAACCAAACACCCTAATACTGGGTGATTTTAACTACCCTCCCATTAACTGGGAAAACTACTCATGTACCAACACCTTTGCCCAACGGTTCTTGGAATTCATAAATTCCAACACCCTGGATCAACTAATCCATAGTCCCACCAGGGGCTCCAATATCCTAGACCTGGTCATTACCAACATGGGAAATCGATGCTCCACACCTATGGTCACCCCCTCGTTAGTCAGGTCTGACCATAAGCTAATCACCCTTAACATCCACAACCCACCCCCACTCCCCCAATAATTAAACCTCCATAAAAAACTTCTCCAAAGCCAACTTCATGCTACTCAAGTCAGAAGTGACAAACTTCATGACACCCATGCAGATGGGAACTGAAAGTTCAACTGCTGAATCCTACACTAAGGCACTGTATGAGCACATCCACTCATGCATGAATCGTGCCATCTAAAATAGAACCAAGATGCTCTCATTCAAAAAAAGGAAGCCAATCTGGTGGTCCCCTGCCATAAACAAACTTTACAACAAAAGGAAGAAACTGTTGCAAAAAAGGGGAAAATCCCAGGATGCAAAAAACTCCCTTACCAGTCTCAGTAAGAAACTGAGATCCCTCATAAAATCCTCCAAAGCTAGTTACAAAAATAAAATTGCCAATGATTCCAAAGACAACCACAAGGCATTCTATAACTATGTCAAGAATCTAAATGGCAATGCTCAGATCTGCTCTGAGCTAAAACAGAATGGCATTGAATATACTGATCCCAAGGATACTGCCAATATCCTGGCAGATCGATTCAGTGCCAACTTCACCCCCTCTCACCCTCTAAATGGCCCATCTCAATACCGGAATATTGCCAAATTCTGGTAATAATGGCCACACAGGTAAAAAATGCACTTTCCAAAGTTAAGAATACAGCATCCATGGGACCAGATGACATCCCGGGCTGTGTACTACATGAACTACAATATGAACTGGCACCTCACCTAAGTGTCATGTTTAATCATAGCCTCTCCTCAGGTTTCGTGCCCACTGAGTGGTGCAGAGCTACAGTTATCCCACTGCACAAGGGGGATCCACCTTAGATCACGGAAACTACCATCCCATCAGTCTGACAAGCCTTATCTGCAAGGCCATGGAGTGTATTATCATGGAACTTATAAACAAAGACATTGGCAACCTTCAAACACTGGACCCCACCCAGTTTGGGTTTGTGAAGGGCCGATCTTGTCTCCTAAACCTGATTGACTTCTTCGAATCAGTCTCCAGAGCCATGGACAAGGGTAAGGTGGTCCACACAGCCTATCTAGACCTTGCCAAGGCCTTTGACACCATCCCCCACTCTGGAATCATAGATAAACTTACTAAGCTGGGCATTAATCCCTACATCACCCAATGGGTTGCTAACTGGCTTACTGATAGAACCCACACTGTAAAAGTTGCCGACTCCAAATCCAACTCCAGACAAGTGACAAGTGGAGTACCTCAGGGTTCAGTCCTGGGACTGCTCTTGTTTGGCATCTACTTCTCTGAAGTACAGGCTAACACTAAGGGACTCTGGCTAACAAAGTTCACAGATGACTGCAAACTGGGAGCCATTATTGAATCCCCAAATGATGTGGATACCGTACAAAAGGGCCTTACAGAAACAGATGCTTGGTACCAGAGCCATGGGCTCAAGCTCAATGACAAGAAATGTATAGTTATCCCCTTTGGGAAAAAAACATGTATCCGTGAATTACAACATAGGTGGCAGTACACTAAACACTGAAAGTGTGATAAGAGACTTAGGGACACAGGTAGACAGTGGTCTCACCTTCGATAACCACATTGCCACAACAGTCAAGAAATCCTTCTATGTGGCACACCTCATCACTAAGGGCTTTTCATCCAGAAAAAAAGGAGGTCATTGTCCCATTGTACTCATCCCTCATTAGACCCATTATAGAATACAATGCCCCATTTGGTATGTACCTCTCAAGACATCTGCAACAACTGGAAAGGCCACAGAAATACCTCACTAAAAGAATCACAGGCCTAAAGCAGATGCCCTATGCTGACCGCCTTAAAAAACTCCAGCTATACACTGTTGCATATCGTCTACTCAGAGGCGATCTCTGCTTAACATACAAGGCCATGTCAAACCCAGAGCTGTTGGACATGCTACACTTAAAGAAATCCCAATCCCTAAGAGCCACATGCTCCAGGGATCTAATCCTTGTCATCATAATAACAAAACATGCTGGAGGGATAGGTTCCTGCGCCAGAGACTCCCCAGACTCTGGAATAGATTGCCCGTACATGTCAAGCAGAGTGCCTCTTTGGCCCTCTTCAAAAGGAACCTTGTCGATTGGATGGGAGAAAGGAAATTCAGCCCAGGGATCACATCAGTTGCCCTGCTAGACAGGGGTCCAGGGAAGTAAATAGTGTGGGAAGAAATAGCCAGGAAATTGTTATGGCTAGGTTTGTATAGGCCCTAGGGCTGATAGCCTAGTACTAACCTATAAACCTATGAACCTATTTCTGATTCTTAAAAGCAAAACTGGGTTTATCACCAACCATATGTTTTACTTTGTCATCCACACACAAAATATTCCAGTGCTTCCTATAGTTCCCTTGTAGCAATCTGATATTACTGGAGTAAGGAACAGGTACTCGCAGTGCTTGATTTCTGTTAGATTCTTGTCTATCTGTATGGGTACAGTTAGAGCAATAGGGTTTAGCTTCATTATTCCTGAGGGCCATCACATTAGACACAATAGGGTTAACTTTTGTAGCTTTATAACCTCTCTCTTTAAATGTCCTCTCTAATGTTACAATTCTTGCATGAATGTCTCATCTTCCATTGTTAATCTAGACATCCTAAATGGTTTCCCCTTTATAACATTCTTAAACACATGGTTGGGGTGCATACTGTGTCTATGGACATAAGTATTTCTACTGCATTCTTTACAATAGACCTCAGTATAGAACTTACCTGTACTTTTCCTTTTAACATTAATATCCAAAAACTCCATAGACGTATATGAGGTTTTAAAAGTACATTTTAATAAATCAGTACTATTGTTGACATTAGTAAAGAAAGAATCAAAGCAGTCCAGCCCTCCTTGCCAAAGAAGAAAGAGATCATCTACAAATCTCCGATAAAAAATAACATGCTTACCTAGATCAAGTGTCAAAATATGATGACACTTCCAGGTCCCCATTACAAGGTTGGCGTAGCTATTGGCACAAGAAGTGCCCATAGCCACGCCATCCAACTGTCTATATACAAACTGCTCAAAGAGAAATAGATTATTTTCTAGTACAATTTCCATAAGAAAGCATAGAAAATCTATGGTGGCAGCATCATATGTGCCATCTTCCATTAGGTATTGTTTCAGATATTCTATGCCAGTCACATTAGGGATCATAGTAAAAAGTAATTTAACATCCATAGTAACCAGTAAATAGTCAGTTCCAAGATGTATATTTTCTACAAACTCAAAAAGGTCTCCTAGAAATTGTTTTGTATCTTTTAAAATGTGCTTATTTAAAGCCAATACAGGTTTCATATGGTGTTCTATGTAAATAGAGAAGGGTTCAGTACTCCATCCCCCACCAGCCACTATGGGTCTCATAGGTGGACAGGAAGGGTGTTTATGGATTTTGGGGAGCCCTTAAATAATGGGTATAATGGATTCCTTCACTATAAAGTAATTAAACAAATCAATATTTATAACACAACTTTGTAAACACTCAAATAAAGCATTATGAATTCTATTATTAAAAGAATGAATATTCCCATTCTGGACATCTTCATAAACATTAACATCATTTAACATAGATAGCATTGCCTGTCTATAGAAATCATAGTCCATCACCACAATTCAGCCTCCTTTATCAGCGGGTCTAATACAAATGTCATGGTTTCAACATAAAGATGATAAGGCTGCCTTTTCATCTTTGATAAGGCTATTATGACACTTAGTAGTTATTCTGTTGTCGTAAAGACTATAAATATTTTTCAGGCATGCTTTCTCAAATGTTTCAACCACACCATCAACAATTGGTATATAGTTACTCAGTTTTTTAAAACATCTACTAGCATTAAAATCAGTAACACAATCACTATGTTGCATTTTTAAATGTAGGTACCTGGTAAACATTTTAAGTTCAATTACATTATCTGTGATAGTCATTCTGTTTGAAGGCACAAAAGTCATACCTTTATCTAGTACAGCAATTTCATCTTGTGTAAGTTCAGAGTGAGAAATGTTCCAAATTAAGGATGTGGTTTGTGTGACCACATTTTCTTGAGGGTGTTGGAGATGTTCTCCTCTAATGACGCCTTGCGTTTCATTCTGTTCTTGCCCTGAGGAAATTCCCCAATATGCATGTTCCTGATAGAATATGGTGATGTTGGTAGTAAATTCCCCGCATCAGCAGGGGGATAAGCATAGCATCTTTATTGCCAGACACAAGTGAGGAATTGGTAGTTTTTTGCGTGTTCCAAAAGCTACTTGCTGGTTATTCCTTCCGTTGTTCATTTCCAGTGTTGCATGAAAGCTTTGTAGACTGTTCCTGTGGGAACATATCACAATCCCCTGAGCTGAAGAACTTATGGTGATACTTCCTTATTAGTATAGTAGGTACAGAATGAGTTCTATAAGAAGAGAAGATTGTTGAATTTGTTGTTTTGTTTGTCGCCCCTCGGCCAAGCAAAGACTCAAAAGCTCAGCCGTTCAGAAAATTCTCTTTTTTTTTTCCTTTATAATTTAACAGCTGAGCTTCATTGAGCTGTTTATGCATGTTGGATGACAAACCTTAAAATCAACATGTGAAGATGGTACATGACTAATCTGAGTACATACTATACTAGTTATCTACTAGGTATTCTAGGTCTAAAAAATAGTCAATCAAAAAATGCATCTCAAAAAAAAAACTTGTCTCAATGTTGTTGTTTGCTATTTGTAGGTTGCTATTGTAGAAGACATTCTTTAGAGACATTGCCATAGGAAGGCATATTAAGTATTTATACAAAGTGCGTGGTATATCCCCAGGTTGTTGATGGCTACATAGATGTACTAATTTGTGAGTTTCATTCTCTATTTTATGAAGGTCTCTCTTAAGTGAAATTGAGTCATACTCACAGTCAGATTCTTCTATGCCTGGTGTAGTTACAGGAACAAAGTTCAGTAAAGGATTATTCCTATTCTGAATAAACAGGAACGTTTTCCTTGAATCAGAAGTTGTATTCTCAGAAAAGCCTTTTTTAGGATCCATCTCCAGTGTAGCATCCATGCCTTCAGCCATGTCACAACACCTCAGTAACAAAAGAAGTACTATAATCCAAAACAAAAACGTGGTGTGTGCAAACTGGTCAATCAAAATATAACAAATCCAGTAAAAAAGCAAAGAGCGACCAGACCACAGCTAATAAAATCAAGCCAAGTTTTATTCCAGGAAATACAAATGGTCAGCGCTTTCGCAGTAAAAAACTGCTTCATCAGAAAAATTCTTCATTCCACTCATCAGTTTAAAAATACATATGAGCCAATCAGAACTCAGTAGCAATTAATAAAACATCAAATAAGGATTCACTACTGGGACTTCTGAACATGTACAAGGCACTCTACCATGTGGGAAATGTAACTTTTGTGAAGCAGTGGATAGTAAAGGTTATTTTTTACACCCAGACACTGGGAAGGCTCTGACATTCAACTTTATAGCAGACTGCAACACACATAATATAGTCTACTTGGCATATTGTGAATTATACTCATCTTTCTATGTAGGTATGACTACACGTAGATTACGTGATCGCATTAGAGAACATCTTTATGATATTCGGAGGAGAGCAGACTCTAATGCCCTTGCCAGACATGTGATAGATATGGATGTATCACACACATTTAAATTTTTGGTCATGGAGAAAGTGTGGACTGGGAATAGAGGCGGTGTGGAGAGGAATAAAGTAGAATGTAAAGAACTAGAATGGATTATTAGAATGAGAGCCACTATGGGGAAAGGGGTGAATGATAAATATTCCTTCAAACCTATGCTAGAAAAGAGACACCTTAAGAAATAGGTGTCTTTTATTATAAATCGATGCATATAGGTATATCTTTTGTACATGTATTTATACATTTTAATATTTATTGCACATTTACCCTTTACTATGATACAGCAAGCTTTTTAATGGGCTAAATAGTAGTGAAGCCTTATTTGATGTTTTATTAATTGCTACTGAGTTCTGATTGGCTCATATGTATTTTTAAACTGATGAGTGGAATGAAGAATTTGTCTGATGAAGCAGTTTTTTACTGTGAAAGCACTCACCATTTGTATTTCCCGGAATAAAACTTGGCTTGATTTTATTAGCTGTGGTCTGGTCACTCATTGCTTTTTACTGAATGTCTTATATTTTGATTGACCAGTTTGCACACACCACATTTCTGTTTTGGATTGTAGTGCTTCTTTGTTACTGTGGTGTTGGGACATGGCTGAAGGCATGCATGCTACACTGGAGATGGATCCTAAAAAAGGCTTTTCTGAGAATACAACTACTGATACAAGGCAAACGTTCCCGTTTATTCAGAATAGGAATAATCCTTTACTGAACTTTGTTTCTGTAACTACACCTGACATAGAAGAATCTGACTGTGAGTATGACTCAATTTCACTTAAGAGAGACCTTCATAAAATAGAGAATGAAACTTGCAAATTAGTACGTCTACGGCTGCAAAGATTTCACTTTTAAGCCTGTCTCAACCTTTGTATTATACCTTGTGGCTTGCAAGTAGTTAATATGCCTTCCTATCGCAATGTCTTCAAAGACCTGCCTCTACAATGGCAACGTATCAACATTGAGACAAGTTTTAGTTACATGCATTTACTGATTGACTATTTTAGACCTGAAGAGGAATCTCTAGTCACTCAGATAACTAGTCTGTAAGAAGAACTGTATAGTAAGTACCCATCTTCGATTGTTGATCTTAAGGTGGACCATGTGAGTGAGCTCCTACATGCATATGAAGCTCAGCTGTTAAATTATAAAAGGAAAAAAATCCAGAGAGACTCTGAAGATTTTTCCAATGGCCGAGTCTTTGCATGGCCGAGGGCAGACAATGCCAATAATTTAACAACGAATGCTTCTAATAGAACTAAATTGTATAACATCCCTACTGTGAATACTAATAAGGAAGTATCCACCATAAGTTCTGCAGCTCAGGATGACGTATATGTTCCACAGGAACAACCAAGCTTACAAAGCATTCAGGTAACACCGGAAATGAACAACGAAAGGAATAACCAGCAAGTAGCTTTTGGAACAAGCAAAAAAACTACTAATTCCTCACTTGTGGCTGCAATAAAGATGCTATTGCTTATGCTCCTGCTGATGCAGGGAATTTACTACCAACATCACCATATCCTATCAGGAACACGCATTTTCGGGAATTACCTCAGGGCAAGAACAGAATGAAACGCAAGGCATCGTTAGAGGAGAATGGCTCCAACACCCTCAAGAAAATGTGGTCACACAAACCACATCCTTAATTTGGAACATTTCTCACTGTGAACTTACACAAGCTGAAATTGCTGTACTAGATAAAGGTATGACTTTTGTGCCTTCAAACAGAATGACTATCACAGATAATGTAATTGAACTTAAAATGTTTACCAGGAACCTACTTTTAAAAATGCAACATAATGATTGTGTTACTGATTTTAATGCTAGTAGATGTTTTAAGAAACTGACTAACTATATACCAATTGTTGATGGTGTGGTTGAAACATTTGAGAAACCAGGCCTGAAAGATATTTATAGTCATTACGACAACAGAATAACTACTAAGTGTCATAATAACCTTAACAAAGATGAAAAGGCAGCCTTATTATCTTTATGTTGAAACCATGACATTTGTATTAGACCCGCTAATAAAGGGGGAAGAATTGTGGTGATGGACTATGATTTCTACAGACAGACAGTGCTATCTATGTTAAATGATGTTACTGTTTATGAAGATGTCCTGAATGGGAATATTCATTCTTTTAATAATAGAATTCATAATGTTTTATTTGAGTGTCTACAAGGTTGTGTTATCAATATTGATTTGTTTAATTACTTTATAGTGAATGAACCCATTATACCCATTATTCAAGGGCTCCCCAAAATCCATAAACACCCTTCCTGTCCACCTATGAGACCCATAGTGGCTGGTGGGGCATGGAGTACTGAACCCCTCTCTATTTACATAGAACACCATATGAAACCTGTATTGGCTTTAAATAAGCACATTTTAAAAGATACAAAACAATTTCTAGGAGACCTTTTTGAGTTTGCAGAAAATACACATCTTGGAACTGACTGTTTACTGGTTACTATGGATGTTAAATCACTTTTTACTATGATCCCTAATGTGACTGGCATAGAATATCTGAAACAATACCTAATTGAAGATGGCACATATGATGCTGCCACCATAGATTTTCTATGCTTTCTTATGGAAATTGTACTAAAAAATAATCTATTTCTCTTTGAGCAGTCTGTATATAGACAGTTGGATGGCGTGGCTATGGGCACTTATTGTACCAATAGCTACGCCAATCTTGTAATGGGGACCTGGGAGCATCACCATATTTTGACACATGATCTCAGTAAGCATGTTATTTTTTATCGGAGATTTGTAGATGATCTCTTTCTTCTTTGGGAAGGAGGGGTTGAGCTCCTTTGATTCTTTCTTTACTAATGTCAACAATAGTGCTGATTTTTTAAAATTTACTTTTAAAACCTCATATACATCTATGGAGTTTTTGGATATTAATGTTAAAAGGAAAAGTACAGGGAAGTTCTATACTGAGGTCTGTCGTAAAGAATGCAGTAGAAATACTTATGTCCATAGACAAAGTATGTACCCTAACCATGTGTTTAGAACATTATAAAGGGGCAAGCATTTAGGATGTCTAGATTAACAGTGGAAGAAGAGACATTCATGCAAGAAATGCATACATTAGAGAGGACATTTAAAGAGAGAGGTTATAAAGCTACAGAAGTTAACCCTATTGTGTCTAATGTGATGGCCCTCAGGAATAATGAAACTAAACCCTATTTCTCTAACTGTACCCCTACAGATAGGCAAGAATCTAACAGAAACCAAGTACTGAGAATACCTGTTACTTACTCCAGTAATATCAGACTGCTAGAAGGGATCTATAGGAAGCATTGGAATATTTTGTGTGCGGATGATAAAGTAAAAAATATGGTTGGTGATAAACCCAGTTTTGCTTTTAAGAATCAGAAATCACTTAAAAGGTTACTATGTGGGCCGAGGAATACTGATATACACTTAACTGGGACTTCTGAACATGTACAAGGCACTCTACCATATGGGAAATGTAACTTTTGTGAAGCAGTGGATAGTAAAGGTTATTTTTTACACCCAGACACTAGGAAGGCTCTGACATTCAACTTTAGAGCAGACTGCAACACACATAATATAGTCTATTTGGCATATTGTGAATTATGCTCATCTTTCTATGTAGGTATGACTACACGTAGGTTATGTGATCGCATTATAGAACATCTTTATGATATTCGGAGGAGAGCAGACACTAATACCCTTGCCAGACATGTGATATATATGGATGTATCACACACATTTAAATTTTTGGTCATGGAGAAAGTGTGGACTGGTAATAGAGGGGGTGTGGAGAGGAATAAAGTAGAATGTAAAGAACTAGAATGGATTATTAGAATGAGAGCCACTATGTGGAAAGCGTTGAATGATAAATATTGCATCAAACTTATGCTAGATAAGAGACTCCTTAAGAAATGGGTGTCTTTTATGTATTTTATTATAACTTAATGCATATAGGTATATCTTTTGTACATGTATTTATACTTTTTAATATTTATTGCACATTTACCCTTTACTATGATACAGCTAGCTCTTTAATTGGCTAAATAGTAGTGAATCCTTATTTGATGTTTTATTAATTGCTATTGAGTTGTTTTTGGCTCATATGTATTTTTAAACTGATGAGTGGAATGAAGAATTTGTCTGATGAAGCAGTTTTTTTACTGCAAAAGCGCTCACCATTTGTATTTCCTGAAATAAAACTTGGCTTGATTTCATTAGCTGTGGTCTGGTCGCTCATTGCTTTTTACTGGGTTTCTTATATTTTGCTTGACCAGTTTGCACACACCACATTTCTGTTTTGGATTATATTTATATAGCTGTATTGCTTTTTTTTTATATATAGGTTCCACACTTACCTTGGTAATAATGCAGATGAGAGATATGTCTTTGGGGGCGGGGGGGGGTTATGTCTGATGCTAACATAATACAACTGTTATATGGCTAAGTAAAGGCTGTGCAGTTTAGCAGGCACTATTTTTTTTTTCAATAATTTTTATTTATATTTTTACATTAATAAATGTCACAAATAAAAACCATCTTACAACATGACCGTGTGCATATATATATATATATATATATATATATATATATATATATATATATATATATATACATACATGCATACACATACATACATACATATATATATATATATATATATATATATATATATATATATATATATATATATATATATATATATACATACATACACACATACACACATATACATATGTTATACATTGATGTCAAATACCACAGGATATAGGTCGTACAACATATCTATTTACACTATGTACATAGATGCTTTCATTGTTAATTCCACAGTTATATAGACAGTATATACATTCGTAATATCCAAGTTATTATTTAATATCTGAACTTGTATGTGTTCTTTGGTTCCATTATAGTGTATTTCTAAGTTGCTGTGTGATGAATTATGCTAATATGATATTAAAGGTTTGTTCCCAAATTTCTCTGGATTTCATGTTTTTGTTTCTTTTATCTATTACTATTTTATGAGCTAAAAGGTGTTGTATAGCTACTTGTTTAAAACCCTCCCAAGAGATATTTATCGTATCTAGCCATTTAAAAGCTATATACAGTTTCATTAGTAGGAAAATTTTTAAAAGTGTATTTGCTTGTTTTCTTGGGATGTTGGGTGGGAGAATGTGTAACAGAGTGAATTCCCAAGTTAATGTTGATGTTTGATAACCTGTTTTTTGTAATTGTACCTTGAGAGAGTTCCAGAGTTTATGGACACATTTACAGCTCCAAAATACATTGATTAAGTCAGCTATCTGGTCCTTACAGTGTGGGCAGAAAGGTGATTTTGATGTGTTAAATTTGTGTAGGATTGCAGGTGTAAAATAAGCATTATTATTGATCATGAGCTGAGTGTATGCTAACTTTATGAGGGGTAAAATCTTCAGTGTTAGATTGATTGCCTGGCTTATTTGCTGATCATCTATGGATGGTTTAATTTTTCTCCAGTAGTTAGAGAAGAGGAGGTCCTTCTGGTATTTGATTTCATTTATCATTTTATATGAATTGGTAATAGTTTTCTTTGTTGTGATAATAGTTTTCCAAAGCCTGCTACAAGTTTCTATGTCACTATTGGTCATAGTAACATTTTGGAGATAACTGGAACACAGTTCTTTGATTTGTCTTAGGATTATTATGTGTGATTTAGGGAGGTTTAAGTTGGTCCTCATTTCTTGTATTGAACAGTTAAGGTAGGGATAGATATCTTGGATTGTTTTATCTTTCAGTCTGGGAAAAGGGACTAGGTCCAACATCTTATTGTTTATTTTTAAATTTGGGTTTTTATGAAGGGGTTGCAGTATTGTCATGGCATGTCTAAGGTTCAAGAATTGAAAGAGTTTTTGCACTAGGTTGATAGAATGTTTTAAGGGCTCTATAATGTTATAAGTTTGTATTTCTTTCTGCTTCAGGAATGGAAGTGCTTTGGGATTGAAACCTATAGCTTTAATATATCTATAATATATTGTCACCCGGAGAGGAGACCAATTTTCCATTGACGGGTTATGTTCAGCTATTCTCATTATTCTGTTAGTGTTAATGATCGAGTAGTACATTTTAAAATCTGGTAGATTTAGTCCTCCTTTGCTTTTGGGGAGTGTTAATTTTGGATAGGAGATTCTGGTTTTTTGGGTTCCCATATAAATTTTGCTAGGAAGGTATGAATTTGTTTGAAGAATTTATTATGTATTGTTGTCTGTGATGTCATGAATATATACATTAGTCTAGGTAAAATGTTCATTTTGATTATTGATACTTTGGCCAAGAATGGTAGTTTTAGGTTGTTCCATCTTTTGCAGTCTTGCATTATATTTTGCCATTTAAGGTTTACATTGTGTTGGTAGAAGTCTTTGTTACTCTGGAAAAAGGTGATTCCCAGGTATTTAGTTTCTTCTTTTATTTTTATTGTGTTTAACAATGGTATTAGTGAGATGAGTTTGGGTGTTTTACGGGGAAAATATTAGTTTTATTAAGGTTTAGTTTGTAGTTAGACATAGTTGAGAAATGTTCAATTGCAGCTATTATTTTGTTTATATCTGAATTTGGTGTAGTGCAGTATATGTTCAGATCATCTGCAAATGCAGTGAGGTATATTTTGAAGTTGTGTATTGATGGAGGATTGTGATATGTATTTTGTTTAATGTATAGAAAGAGTGGTTCTAGGTATAGGTTAAACAGGAAGGGTGATAATGGGCATCCTTGTCTTGTTCCATTTTATTAGGATCCTATTTGACCAAGTTTTATTTATATACAGAGATGTGTATGGGTTGCTATAGAGAGTTTGGATGATCTGAATGAAGTTATTGGGTATATTAAAGTAGGGTAGTGTTTGGAGTAAGAATTCTAGATTAACCCTATCAAATGCCTTGTGGGCATCCACTACCATTGTGTAGATGTTGATATTGTATCGGTTAGCGTAGGATATTAGTGCATCTAATGTTAATGTATTGTCACTAGTCTGTCTATGTGGTGTAAAACCGGATTGTTCTGGGGAGAGGATTTTTCTATCAGATTTTTCATTCTGTTTGCAAGTATAGAGGTAAATATTTTAGTATCTATATTTAAGAGGGAGATGGGTCTGTAGCTGTCGGGTTTTTGGGGTCTGTGTGTTCTTTTAATATAAATATAGTTTTAGAGGCATTAAAGTGGATATCATTTATTTTATAGTTTATTATGTAATTCAGTGTATAGTATAGTAGTTTGGCTATCAAGGGGGAAAATGCTTTGTAAAATTCTGATGTGAGTCCATCCGGACCAGGAGCCTTATGCACTTTTAAGTGTTTGATTGTTGTAATAATTTCACTGATGGATATCGGCTCAGTTAGTTTTTTTTTGTTGGTCTAAATTGAGTTTAGGGAATTTCAGTTTTTGAAGAAAAAGAGTTCTATCTTCCTTTGAGGTTTGTAGTATTTGTGCTCCATATATTTGAGAGTATATTTGTT
The DNA here is from genome assembly GCF_019279795.1 of Protopterus annectens. NCBI lineage: Eukaryota > Metazoa > Chordata > Ceratodontiformes > Protopteridae > Protopterus > Protopterus annectens. The sequence goes on along the minus strand of NC_056735.1, from coordinate 1,929,423,014 downwards.
CAAATGTTTTAATAATGTCTTCATTTTTTGTGTAGTTTTTGTCTCTGTAGTTTATTTCTGATATATTGGAGGCATTTTTGTGTTGGCAGATAATTCTGGCCAGAGCTCTAGATGGTATTTGAGCTTCTTCTGCATAAGTGGCTAACATTCTGGCTTCATAGAAAGATAGGTTCCTGGTTTCTAACATATATAGATCCCTTTGCAGTTTTAAAAGTTCAGCTTCTGTTTGGTTCTTAGGGTTATTTATTAGTTCTTTTTCAAGATGCTCTATTTTCCCTTTCAGTATATGCTCCTCTTTCAGTTGAATTTTTTTATAGTATGCTGCTTTTTTGATAAACAATCCTCTGATTTGTGCTTTGGTTGCAGCCCATTCTATGTCAGTTGGTACTTGGGAGTTAGTGATATTTGTAAGAGCTATTTTTAGTATTGCTTCTGTTTCTTTTATTACATCCATTTTGGAAAGTAAATTAGGGTTTAATGACCAATTATGACCCCTATTCTCTAAATATATCTTTCTGTCCCAGTTAATGTTCAGTGTGATTTTGGAGTGATCTGAAAAGAACCTAGTATGTATAGTTATTGTTGGGTCCATGTTAATGAATGTGCCAGAGATTAAGAAGAAGTATATCCTTGACCACATTTTGTGGCATTGCGAATAGAATGTGAATTTCCCTGTTTTATCTGCACTGTTCCCATATTTAAAAGGGTCATATAGTTTGAAATCTTGTTTGAGTTCATTAAGGGCTAATGTGGCTTGTTTATTATGTGATTTGGTCAGATTAGATTTATCCTTTTCTGGGTTTTGATATGTATTCCAGTCACCTCCAATCACTAGGTAGTGATCTTTAAATTGGTTTAAGGTTGGGTATAATGACATAAAAAACTGTTGTTGGTTATTACAGGGTGCGTAAACATTAAGTACCATTATAGGTTTTGGTATTGTAGGACTATTAAATGTTACATAGCACCATTTTCCCTCCTTGTCAGCTTTGGTTTTAAGTATTTTTTCCTTAAATTGTTTTTTAATTATTATGGCAGCCCCAGCACTGTTTGTTTTCCCCTCTGAAGCTATGATTTGACTTATCCATTTCTTTCTGCTAATTTCTGCCCATTGGTCTGCAGTCAAGTGCGTTTCTTGTATTAGTATGAGGTTGGCTGTGGTTTTTAATGTAAGGTGTAAGAATAGTTTTCTTCTCTTCTTGTTTTGGAGCCCTTTAACATTCCATGATTCTATTTCCCACATTTATTTATTAGGTGTATTCCTTAGATATACCATGTATATTAGTTTTGTTTTGTTAGTTTTGTATGTGTTACTGTGTGATGGTTTAGGAAAACATCTATTTATCCCCGTCCCTACTCTGTGCCTAACCACTATATCCCTGGACCAGGAATAATCAGGGGGGGAGGATGAAGGTTCATTATATGGTTTACCTTTACGTCTAATCTTGGAATGTGATTTCTTTTTAGATATAGATTTACTCCATAGTATCCCCCCCTGTGTTACTATAAACAATGTGGACAAAGCTGAACAAACTAGTTCCCTCAACAAACACTGCTACTTAATATCCCTAGCCTCTTCCAACATATTATTTATACAGTGATGGTATTGCATTTAAGGTACAGCATGTATTGTTTTTGTCTTGTGACTAATTCTTTCCAATAGTATTTTTAAAACAGCATATTAATATACATTCCTCAGTAAATTATAGCAATATATGTACCACAGTAATATTGTTAAACAATCAATCTTGTCATTTTTACATTTTTCTCTCATTTGACTTCTTTTTCCTCCCCTTTACTTATTCAGATTTCTGCCTTCTTTGGTGCCTATAGTGATGTTTTTCCTCATCAATCTGTGTGGGTTATAAAATATATACTTGGCACCTATTTAACAGAAGTAGGAAGTATAGAGACAAGACAAAAAAACAGCTTAGCCAAACAGTCCTTCTGCTATAGTTGACATATTAAGGCTATATTTACATTATCCCAGGATTGTTAGGTTATTTTACTAATTTCCTGAGATTACTTCTCTCCAGGATCTTTTAACACATTTCTAGTATTTACATAAAACATTTAACAATTTTTTCCCTTTTTTCCCAATATTAATCTATGAGCTAGCATAATTCTGACAGTTTATTTCTTGCCTATTATTTAAGGCTGGAGTTTCATTCACCTACACAGTACTGGGTGTACTGTTTTAGTGAATGGTTCAGTTCAACAGTACCTTATTTCTTCAAGGTTTTGCTTGCAGGTTGGTTGACATCTATGGTGCAGCTTTCTTCTTTTAGCTGGTGCAGATCAATTTTCATTTTCAGGCAGTAAAATCCTTTGGAGCTTGCTGAAATCCATTTTGTCTGACTGTTCTTAATGAGGCCCTCAAAAGCCTAGGGGGACTGAATTTGCAAGCCAATATCCCAGAGGGAACTTCCTTCCTATATTCGTGCATCAGAAACAGCAGTTCATTTTTGGTTCCTACCCAGGCTGTACTTCCTTTTCCTGTGTTCCTCATGGCTCACATCAATGATTTAAGGGCCTAGACATCAAGGGGAAGATTTCAGAGTTGGATCCCAGCTAGAGTGCTCGTGAATGGGGTCGTTTTTTCATCCAAGGGTCCTTTATCTTTTTTTTGTGGATTTATTTCACTTCTGAAGGTGGAATTTGCTTGAAAACAGCCAGGAATGTCTCTTTTGCCTCTTTGGGGTTAGCAACCATGTATTTAACCTCTTTGATGTAAAAGATTAACTGATTTGGATATTTCATCTGGAATTTGATTTTTTTTTTCTATTAGGAACCTGCAGTATGGAGATAGTAATTGTCTTGCTTGTCTTATTTGTACTGGGAGGTCTTGAGCAAAGGAGATTTTATTATTATTCCAGGTGAGTGTGCCTTTTTTCTTTGCTGCCAGTATGATTTTATTTACATCTTGGTAGTTTAATATTTTAATATAGACAGGTCTTGGTTTCAGTGATGTTTGCATTTCCCTCAGGGCTCTGTGGGCTCTCTCTATTGTTATTTGCTGCATTTCTTCAGATTCCTCTAGGAGGGAATTTATTATTTGCTTGATTGTTGGTATTAGATTGTTATGAAGTACAGTTTCAGGTATTCCTCTGATGATGATATTGTTCCTTCGAGATCTTGCTTCCAGGTCTGTTAATTTTGCTTGTAAGTTTTGTATTTCTTTGTCATGGGCATCAGTTTTTTGAGAAATAGATTCTATTTTTATTTCCTTTTCTATTATTTTGGACTCAGATTTTTCCATTCTGGATATTATTTGGCTGAATGAGTCACCAAAGGTTTGAAATTGTAATGATAAGTCCTTTAATGCTTGCTGGATAGGTAATAAGGCAGATTTTATGTCTTCCAGATTAGCTGGCTGGTCTGTCTTGGATTTATTTGTATTTTTAGAGTTGCCAGTTTGCTTAGTTGTCTTTTGTCTTTCTTGAAGTTGTGTCTTTCTCAGGTGAGGATAGTAATGAGAATTTGGTCTTAGTTGTTGTTGTTTCCATATTATTTTCCTCTTTTGACATCTTGCTGTATAGTGTTTTACCAATCTTGCAGTCAGATGCAAGGCCTTAGTAGCACATTGCTTAAGCTGTTATTCAGAAATCTTAGTTAATCCTGCTGTTTCTGGGCTGAATCTGTCACTTTTTCTTCCTCTTTTGTTTGCTGGATGATATTAGCAGTAAATATCTACAGTTATTTCTGTATTATTAATTCTGCGTTGCCTTCTGGGTTTGTTTTAATCCAGGGTATATCGAGACCTAGGTGATAGCAGTGCTCACAGAACAGTGGCCATTTTGAACTCCAGCAGGCACTATTTTTAATATTTGCATGTGCTAAGGCTGTTATTATTTCTTTCTTTTAGTTATTCAGTGAGTGTGCTATCCTTTGCCTCTTAGCCAGAGCCATGGCATATTGTGCACACCTATGTCTGCTGTCAGCAGCTTCTCACGGTGGTTCTCCTTCCTAGTCCTCATATATATCTGCTGGTGCTGCAGACCATGCCTGTGGTACTGAGAACTGTGGTCCTGTTCCTAGTTGTCCTTGTTGAAGCTGTTTATTGAGAATGATACTGTGCAACATGAAACAGACTGTGAGTAGTTCAGCAGACATGGGTTGGGTCATACTGAAAGGCACCTCCTGAGGTATCTAGACACCAGAACCTTGATTCAAGCAAGTCAAATACATGTTCTGATATTCCTAATTTGAACATGAATATTGTTGCATCCTTGCTCAGTGGCTTTGTGTGGGTTTCTCAAGAGTATCATGAGCCATGTTTCCAGGGCATAACTTGCATCCCCTACTAAATGCCCTTGTAGAATGTCATCCCTAGCAAATCTTGTGTACAGCTCTCAGGTATGAAAACTGCCTGGGTTACCTGCACAGATATTGTACATGATCCCTTGAGCATTACAGATAACCTGAGAGTTTATAGCTTTCCTGTTGATGTACCTCCATCCATGTTCAATGGGAGTGGCTTTTATTTCCATGTATGTGCAATTTATGGCCCCCAAACTTCAGGAAAGTGTGCTATTGCACAAAATGCCTGAGTTGCATTGTTCTTGTTCTCTACTGTGGGGTACATGGGAAACAGATATGCTTCCTTGCATGTTGAAGCATTTCCTGTGACATCCCTAATATATCACCTGGGGGTCACTGCAAAGTATATGTAGCCAGTATATGTAATGCTACATATACCTTTCTTTCCAATGGGATGGATTCTCCACGAGTTCCCTGGGGCCACAGGTAAGGGCAGCAGAGGTTGCATATTTCTTCTAGTGTTTCCCTTTCCTTCCTGTATCACTCTATAATTTCTGTGTCATGCAGTCCATGATATAATAAACAGGGTCTAAATGCCATTCTTCTTCTTGGTTGACATCTAGCAGCAGCACCATGTTGAATTAAAGTCTGTTACACATACAGGTTTATAATGACAGCAGCAGCTGCTAACATGTTAAGTGTGATCATGGCTGTAAACCAAAGAGTTTTGGATTTCAGGGCAAATGGCTATACTTAGTGTACATGATCAATTTATAGCTTTCTGAATACCTCTGCCATGGGTTAATTAGCATATAATTTGGTTTCTTATGCTGTCATTAGCATATTGTGGCATTTACCCTTGTTTAGTGGATCTACATTAAGTTTAATAACCCATTTAATGAATACAAAATACCCTTCTGTCTCTTGTGCTGCACACTGTGACATGTACGTTATAGATGCAATTAGTGTAGCTGTTCATGAATCCAGCCCACAATCTCTGTAGCCTGTATGTTGAAAAGTAAGCAAAAGGACTTCAGCTACATTTGCATATCAAAACATGTGACTGTTCACTATGTAAGGAAGTATGCCTTGCTGCATTTATTTATTCTGTAATAGTTTATATTCTGAACAGCCAAAAACACTCAATCTTGTTAATCAAAGGTTACTGTGCTGGATGGAATTTGCCTGGTGTTTTATTCTTCATTTTAAGGAAAACACATGCATGGTTAAAGCAGAACATGAAAAACACATAATAGCAATAATAACGTTTATCGACTACAAGAAATATATTGAAATATAGTTATTTCTTTCATATTATGTTACTTATCTAATTCATCTGTTCCTTAAGCAACTGCTATAGCTATATGATTAAAAGTATTGCAGAGTCAAGAATGCCCATTTGCTAATCAATTTCTGTCTCACTTTAGTTTCTTTAAACTTCATCTATATCATTCATTTCCTGCGTTATTTCATAATCTTGGACATATATGGGCAAGTCAAAAAAGAGTATAAAAATAATCAAACAATGCATTGCTAATTGAATAAAACAAAACTATTTTAAGTGACATTCTTCAGTACTACCAATAAT
>NC_056735.1:1929257166-1929412166 GCF_019279795.1 Protopterus annectens | reverse complement strand
TTTATGAAATAACCTATTTTTTACTTATTTTTACTTTGCATGTTTACTTATATACTTATCCTTTTTCTACCATTGAAAGCTTAGGCTGTATGTTTTTGAAATGTTTTCCTCCTTATGAATATGGTAAAAAGAGACTATTTTAAGCTCAGGTAGACAATCCTGGTAAACAAAAAGAAATAAAAGGAATAAATAAATGCTTTTAAAGAACAAAAAAAATTTGGTAAGAAGTTATTTTGTCAATAATTAAAATAATATTACAAAATTATAGATCTCTCCACAGGTAACTTGACCTCTAGCAAAGTAGGTGTCTTGAAGGTGTCTTTCACATAATGATAAACAGCAACCTCTTTATCTTGCTCTTTTCAAAGATATAACATTTCTAAGATTCTGCACTGATGTTCATGTATTGATTCTTCTGCTTTTGATAAATAAAGCTAGTATGAATACAATATAAAGAGCTCGGTTTATATGCATGGTCACCTTACTATTGACAGAGACCCAGCTGTTCAAGCTATAACTGTCTAAATACAGCTGGTTGAGATCATCTGTTAGCAGAGATTGAAAGTTTAGAAATCTTAGGCACAGTGACTTTGGTAGTGCTGCTGTATGCTTCAAAGGGGCATTTACATATCATAAATATATAGACATTGGATCCGTTCTACTGCCTTTAACAATCTGATAGCCACTGGGGGTATTTTCTCAGGACTCACACAAAGCAGATCAAAATATGAAATATGCAGACAAATCTAACATTAAACAACTCACTAAGTGAAGACTGGCCTCAAGGCAATGGTGAAAATATGTGTTTTTGCCCTGTCCCTTAGGCCTATACCAGCACCCACACAAGAATAGGCTATGCATTGAACATCCACTAATAAGAGGTCAGGGTCTATCTTTCCAGACCCTCTTTCACTGCCCTTTCCATTCAATAGCATTCTGTGCTCTCATTTCCACAGTAACTGTAGTTTAAATATATTATTACAGTCATGCACACAGATACACATGTGCATACTTGCACACACACACACACACACACACACACACACACACACACACACACACACACACACACACACACACACACACACACACACACACACACACACACACACACACACATCATTATGCCCTGGCTCAAGGTATATCACTGCTTCTACTCCAGACTGCATGTCTGGAGAATGCAAGCCAATGTAAACACAAAGCAGAGCAGGCTGCCCAACAAGAAGTGGATATTAGCTAGTTATCATTAAGAGTAGCACCCTTTTATCAGTAATTAAATAAACAAATAAATAAATAAGACAGGTAAATAGATGAATGTCATTTAACAATGAATAAATAAGTAAATATATAAATCTGCCACAAGAATTTAAATATGAATAACTAAAAATACTACACTTGAAGATAGATAACACAGTTAAAAGTTAGATATGAAGAAAAAAGTATAGATGCAAAGACAAAAGAGATAAATAGCCAATTTGATGAGACAGGACACATAACAGAGGAATCTGTCTAACCTTTCCTGCCTGTCGCTTTTGTATCGATGTACAACTAAACGAGTATTCATGGGTTCTGTTTAAGCAGCTTTATTCTATACAAACACATTACTGTAAAGCTTATTTGACTATCACTAAGTAACTTATATACAAACTGCTGTGATCATACATGCTTACACGCTGGCTGCTTCTTCAAAATGGCACTAGGAATTGCAAGTGTATAGAATTTATACATGCACGCAAAGCCTTGCATGCTTCCTTAAAAACATAGTGCACAGACACTACATTCTGATATACAGCCTCTCTTTTTATGAAATAGATCATGCAATTTGTCCTGATATTTAGCATGTAGAAATCACAAATAATGTAGGGACATGCATTATACAATACTAAGTACACATGTATATACAATGAAGTCCATGTTGCTGTGTATTTCACACTAGGCTTAGAAACTCGTCCATATCATGTGACATAAAACTGAGAATCAGTTTTAGCAACTGGATCAGTCTCAGCAAAATGGTTGACCTGTGGAATGTTTGAATTACTCTCTGGAACAAAATCAGAATTTTGAACACATACTGGTCCGGAAACAATGTCTGACTCAGTCTTGGATTTAGAATCTGCATCATAGATACAATGTTGTGATTGCAATAGTGATAATTCTGGTACAGGATGAAGATGTCGGCGATTCGTCCTATACTCTACACCCCCGGAGATTACTTGAAAAGATCTCAGCTTGGTACAGTTGCCTGTTATCTGTCCTATTCGATCAAAACTTTTCTTTGTCTGGATTAGTATCATCTCTCCTTCCCTCAATAAACAAAGTCATCTGCTTGATCTGGCATAACTAGATTTCTGGGTACTACATGTTTTTAACAATTGAGCCTTGATGGTTTTGTTGTTCTTAGAGTTAGGCTTCAACATACCTGATGAAATAGGTAGCATAGTTATAGTTTGTCTGGAAAGTAGTCTTTGAGCAGGTGTGGCTAGAATATCGTCATGAGGTATGTTTCTGAAATTAAGCAAATTCAAGAATACATCTGTATTGTCATGCTTTGACTTTTCAAGTAATTGCTTTGCACTCTGTACTGCAAGTTCAGCTAGACCATTGGATTGAGGATATTCAGGACTACTTGCGACATGTAAAAAGTCCCATTCTTCCGCAAATTTCTGAAACAACTGGCTAGTAAATTGATTATGATTTTCAGAATAAAGTTTGTGAGGACTACTGTGAACTGAAAAATGACATTTAAGCTTAGTGATAACAGCTGTTGAGGTTAAGTTTGGTAGCAGATCAATCTCTAACCAGTTCGAGTAACAGTCGACCAAAACCAAATAGTGTTGATTATTCCATTCAAAGATATCAATTGCAACAGGAGACCAAGGTAGTTCAGCTATTGGGCTTAGCTGAAATGGTTCCTTTTGCAAATGTGCTCTCGTACTATTACATATCGAACAAAAAGAAAGAACACTATCGATGTCTTTTGATAATGAAGGCAAAATACTAGTTCTCTTGCCCTTCTCTTAGTAGATAATAAACCTGGTTGGCCACGATGCAAAATCTGAACATATTCATGCTATAATGAAGCAGGAACAATTTTAGGACCTTTGAAAATAACACCATCTTCCATCAACAATTCATCTGTGTAAGGAAAATATGATTGCACCTCAGGTGATACACTAGATTGTTTTGACAGCCATCCAACATTGATGTAGTGATTAAGCTTTTGTGAAATTTGATCAGTCATAGTGTGATCAATCAACTCATCAAGTTTAGTAGTGGAAAAATTATGACGTGACATTACATCAAAGTCGAAATTTTCAGCATCAAGCTGTTCTGTTTTATTTCTAGGCGATTTGGATAAATTATCAGCCAGATAAAGTAATTTATCTTTAGTGTAGACCATTTTGAAATTGTACTTTTGCAACCTGAGCATCATTCTTTGTAATCTCGCCAGAGCAGAATGTATAAGCTTCTTTAGAATAGTAACTAGAGGCTGATGATCAGTTTCAATTTGAATAGCTCAACCATAAATATAATCATGAAACTTGGAACATGCAAAAACTATTGCTAGAAGCTCTTTCTAAGTTTTTATAATGCATCTCAGTTTGAGTAAGTGTCATAGATACATAGGCTACTGGTCTGCCCTCTTGTAGAATAACTGCACCAAGACCAACATTAGAAGCATCACAGGATAGGAAACTGGTTTATTCACATTATAGTACCTTAATGTGGGTGGGGGTCACAATTTTCTGCTTAAGGTCATCAAACTGATGATGCTGTAACCATGACCATACATTTTTTCATGTTAGCTCTCTTAACAGTGCTGTCAACTCACCGATATCTGGTATAAACTTGCACAAATAGTTGACCATGCCCAGAAAACACTGTAAACTCTGCACATTATCTGGTGCTGACATGTCAAAAATAGCTGTTTGTTTGGTTAGGTCAGGTTTTAAGCCTGTGCTTGGAAATACATGTCCTACATAGGTTACTCCTGGAAGTCTGAATTTGCACTTCAGAGAATTGAGCTTTAAATTTACTTCATGTGCCCTATCCAGAACTTTCTTGAGGTTTCTGTTATGCTGTGCTTCACCATTGCCACCAACTAGTAGATTGTCTACTACTATGGCACAAGGATAACCTGAAAAAAATTGTTCCACTGCATGCTGAAAAACTTTACTTGGAGAATTTATTCCAAATGGCATCCTTAGAAATTTGTATCGGCATGAAGATTTGCGATCAAGCATCACTTGCAAAAATGAACTCTTTGCATCCAAAATAAAAAATACAGTGGCATTTGATATTAGAGCTGCGACTTCTTCAACTATACACATTGGATAATATGGCCTCTTTAATGCTTTGTTCAACTCTCTAGGGTCAATGCATATTCTGATTTCATCTGAGCCTTTCTTGTGAGCAGCTACTATGGACAACACCCATTCAGTTGGTTCTGTGACTGGACAAATCACACCTTGCTGCTCCATCTTATCCAACTGAGCATTGACTTTATCTTGCATAGCTATAGGAGCTCTTCTTGCTGGTCAGATCACTGGAGTGACCTCGAGGTCTAATTTCATAGAATACACAACTGGAAGCTTGCCCAACTTGTCATGGAAAACATCAGCATACTCGGAGAAATGGCTTCTGCAAAACTTGAACTTGGATCTATACTCACATGATGAACTTCTTTAGCAAAAGAAAGCAGATTCATTCTCAAACTATCTTTGAGACCTAGTAAAGACTTCACTGTCATCAGACTACATAGAATAATAAGTTGTAACAGTTCTCAGGCAAATAACACAGAAGAATCATTGAACCTTCGGTATGAATTTCTTCACTTCCATACATGACAAGTCATGCACTGCTGTTTATATTGAGTTGTTTGTTGGTTCTGACATTTGCAAATGTATCTCCTGATATAACATTGCACTTTGATCCAGTGTCTTCTTTGAGTTCTGTGTATTTCCCATTGATCCGAACTGTGCAAAACATTCCACTTCTTGTCAATACGTTTGCTGCATCATCTCTTTCTCACAGCACTGATACACCATCTACATAGAAAGCTGATTGTTTTGGCTCTACATGATCAACTTGTTTTCTTTTATGACCTTTCTTTAAAACTGTGTGAGGCCTACATGATTTGCAAAACTTTTGAAATTGGTTCCATTTCTTACACGTATGGTACTGCTGACCATATGCTAAAGATTTCTACCTCTTAGATTCATGGTTCGCACCACAATTTCAACAGTTAATGATAAAGCTAGACTTGGATTCTGCTGACTCACACTTGTATGTCACTGAGATGGTGGTGGAGCTTGCATTTCTCCTAGAACTTTCTGGAAAACTGGGCACGTTCATTGGAATTCTTATGGTTGCCCTTTGCTTAGGCCTGTTTCTGATTACCATGTGTTGCATACTGTCTATGTTTGGTCTGGAGCTTACTGAAACCATGCTTTTGTCACTTGAAAGCATGTTTGTGTGCCTTTCTGTCACCTCATGGATCTGACAAATCTCTACTGCTTTACTTAATGTCTAATCACTGTCACAAAGGAAAATCTTCCTCACTGCAGTACTATTAATACCACATACAAGTCTATCCTTTATCAGCTCAGTTTTCAAGTCACCAAATCAACACTTTTTGGCCTTGTTACTCGAGTCAGTTGTGTAAGCTGCAAATGTTTCTCCTGGCTTCTGATTTTTTTGTGTAGAACAAATGCATCTCTAATGTGATGTTCATCTGGGGGTTGCACATTTCTCTGAACTTATGCTTTAAACATTCTGGGTCTACTCTAGATTCAGCTTGCACAACAATATGGTGGTCTACACGTTCACCTTCATACACTGCTGGTGCATATACAAATGATCACTCTCTTTCTGTAGCCTCAGATCCTGCTAGATTTAGCAAAATAAATGCCCTTGTGTGGGCATGTCTATCTGCATAAGCTGCTGTTCAAATATTCACCAGTTCTCTGCAATATTTTGGTCAAACACAAGTGGTTATGGTTTCTGAAATCCATCTGCCATATTAACACATATCAGTGAAGGGTCTTGCAAATACGTACAAATACACACACATATATATGTGCAAAAACTATGCCATTGGCATGCTAAAGTGTTGTTAAATTGTAAAAATCAAAAGTTTTTTTTGTGTATATATGGGGCTGTTTAAGCAGAGTGCAGTGGTGCACAAACGAGATTGTGCAGAAAATTTTAAAAAATTAGTAAAAAGGCAATTAAATGTGAAACATTAATTTTGCCATTATACTGGGCAGTATGCAAACTCATAATGACAGGTAACAGTGGTTGCTAAGGACATAGGTTCCAGTGTAGTGGTGTAAATAGGGTATAACCCAGTAGGGGTATGCAAATTAGTGAAATTTATTGAATAGCAAAATGGGAGACCGTGTCTGTGGGTACCTAATCATGTAGGATTATAAAGCAGTGGTGTAGACAGAAGAAGCAGCTGACATGAAAAGGGGGTATGCCATGCTTGGTTTAAGCACATTAGAGTTCTGCAGCTTCTATTTGTACTCAGCTAAGCACAGTTTAGCAAGGGGGTGTGTCTGAGGCTGCTTAGCTGTGCTTATCTGGTTTGAGGACAGCTAAGTGTGCTGGTGTTTAGGGGAGGGCCCTTTCTTCTCAACATTGTTTATGCTAGCTCCATGGGTTTGCACTGTGCACTACAGAACTTAAACATAAAGGAAATTGAAAAAATAAAAGGAAATAGCAGAATAAAGGAAATTGGCTACAAATCACTAATAAGGCCTCTGCCACTCACGGTGGCGCATTCAAACCCCTCAATAATATAGCTGGCAGGTGGAATGTATCATAGTCAGCAATCACACAGGCAGCATCTGCAGCACACTATTATAAAATATGCAAACACCCTTCAGTCTGTTTTTTTCCCCCAAAGTTTTGCACAATTGGAGTACACACTTGGGAATTTTAACTGACAAAATGATAGGGGTTGCTGCTGCTTTGTTACATCTCTACATGCTACAGACAGAGGGTGGTGATGAGGATGATGCTGACAACCAGCCCAGACTGAGGAGGAGAAGACTGTTTAGACCCAGGGTAACCTTTCCGGGGCTACATGAGGTGGAGATAGTAGAGCGCTACAGGCTGAACAGGGATATACTTCAGCAAGTCACCGAGCTCTGCCGCCCTCACCTCAGATAGCCAACAGAGGGGAACCCATCCCAGTTGAAACAAAGGTATGTGTAGCCTTAAGAATACTAGCTACAGGTACTTTCCAAAAACCTACTGGGGACATCATGGAGGTCTCACAGGCATCAGCATCCATGATACTCCACCAGTTCCTGGATGTCATGCTAAGACATGCCAGTGAGCACATTTATTTCCCCAGAACCCCTGAGGAGATGACCAGCAATATGCATCTCTTCCACCATTTATCAAACTACCCAGAGGTACTGGGTGCCATAGAATGTACCCATGTCCATATCAAAGCACCACCCAGTGAAGAGGGTAGAGACTACCTGAACTGCAAGGACTTTCACTCCATCAACAGCCAAATCATGTGCAATGCCTAGGGCATTACCATCAATATGTCTGCTGGCAGCCCTGGCAGTTATAACGACTACCACATCTGGCACGCCTCACAGCTGTACCAGGCATTTGCCAGGTGGACATCCCATATGGCCATCTCATGGGAAATGCTGGCTATGCACTGGAACTGTGGATGATGACACCCATCAGAAATGTGCACATACACACACACACACACACACACACACACACACACACACACACACACACACACACACACATTGAAGAATGCCAGAATGAGGCACACGCACTAACTAGAAATTTCACAGAGCATGCGTTTGGGCTGCTCAAGTCATGGTTCCACTGCCTTGACATATCTGGAGGAGCCCTGCAGCAATCTCCAGGCACATGTGCACACATGTTCATAGTATCTGCCATGCTACACAATACGATCCTGCAGAAACACCTGTGGCAGGAACATCACAGGGAAGGGTGACACAGCCCCTTACCATCACCCAGGTCCCCACAGGCACAGAGGGACTCAGAGGAGGAACCCCTTGAGCCCCTCCCTGTAGGCAGACATAGGTGTGCCCAATATGCCATGGCCTTGGCAAAGAGGCAATGCATAGAACATACACTGACACCCTAGGGACCCAGGGACTGACACCTCTCTCCAACTCGCACACACAGTAAAAAGGTTGCCACAAGCATCACACTACCTGTACCTTACCATGTATAGGCTGTGTACTGTGTGGATCCAACAGATTCAGCCCTCAAGCACTGTCCTCACAACTGATGCAGGCACAAGGTTAGTCACACTTCTTAACAGCAAGTAAATGCCATATTACATTCTGCTAGAATATCTATGGTATCACTGCATGTATGTAAAGGAATGGGGGTCCTACAGTAATAGCAGCAGACAGCTGACAGCTATGTGTGACAACAGGAAATGTCCAGCAAATGCTGGCTTACCCAAAATATGCAGTAGTCCCCTAGGTGACAAAACACTGCAGTATATGTGGGGGACTAACAACCGGCCACATGTATGCATGTCAATGTTGGAGCCCCATACACACCTCTTAGCCTCTCACAGCAAGTCAGCTGTACAAAGCCAGAAATAAATGTGTGGCAAAGGCCCACAAATGGGGACAATTATGAAGTATACCACTTACAAAAGTACACAGTGATATCACAGCAGGTCTTGCAGTTGCCTTAAGTCTCTGAAGGGTAAAAAGTCTGAAACTCATATGTCTGTCGTAACTGTCTAACCTTTGCTCTCTAGTGATATGCTAGTATTCTCCAAGACAATACTATGTTAAATGGAACCAAAATTTCAAGGAAACATCTGCACAGTCTGTAGAAATGTGTACAGTTGAGAGGTATGCCGCCTCCCCCAACACACCTAGATTCCCATAGAAATGCAGGCACATTTACATTTGTAGGGTAATAGCGGCAGAGCACACATCCCCAGGTCTGTCCCAATCAGCTTGCTAAATTGTAGCATGTCCACAATATGCAGGGGTCAATGAGTACTATATATGCATGCTTGATACTGTCAGGAAGTAGGCAGCACTTACTGTTGGTTGTTGTGGCTTAGTGGTCTAAGTATAGTACTGTGTTTAACAGGGTCTATGTTTCAAGACTGTCTGTGCAAATTATATTGCATATCAGCTACACATACTGTAGGAGTAGAACACACTGTCGGGTCTATATCAGAAACCCGAAAGTTCACATTTTCGAATGTTTTTACATTGACCCCTAATCAGCGAACACTGACAACATTGAATATTCAGAACAACAAATTTTTTTCTCGGGAAAAAAATTGCTGTTCCAAAACACATACACACAACACAAGCACACCAAATAAACAGCAATCCACACACATACACCCAAAATCTTATAGCTAACCCTGCACTATACTGTACAAACCATACTAACTATTCACTTACATTAACCCGAAATCTAACCTTAAGGTCCATCACTATCGCACACTCCCTCACCCACGCTCTAACCCTAAATCACCTAACCTGCCCTAACCCTCATGTCCACACAATCGTGCACAGACCTCCCTCGCGCCCTAACCCTAACTCACCTAACCCACGTCCAGTCGCACACTTACCTGAACCTGACCCTAACTTTCCACCACAGAGCTGAAAATAGTGAAACGACAGAAACTGACAACCAAAAATTCTTTCCCTAGGAAAAAATTTGGTTATCTGTCATTTCGCTGTTTTCAGCATTCGCTGAATAGGGGTCGATGTAAGAACATTCAAAAGTATGAACTTTTGATGTTCTGATATAGATCCCACATTGTCCACAAGTCAATATCCGTTACTGCAGGAAAACTGAAAATTTCAGGGACAGGGGACCACACATCTGGACAGTACACAGCTTACAGTAACCTACACAGTACCTAGTAGGACAGTAGCTTTCTGAGAGTCATTGTAGTGCCAGGTTATAAATGGCGGCCTCCTTACTGTGTCAGTGCTGAGAACAAATTATAACAAACCTATACCTATGAAACTATAAACGACTGTCAGTGGTTCACCACATTATTCTATACTGCTCTGCCACTGACATACCAGCAAATCGGAGTGATATACAGAATATATCACATGTATTAAGGAAATATCTGTTCAGTACAATGCACTCTGTAGCCAAACCAGGATTTGATGTTTCAGTTAAGAAGGATGCCACACAACCAGGAGATCCCCAGCCAGTATATGACTGAGGTTCTGGAATGTTTACACAGCTTCATAAGCCAATTGTCTGTAGCCACACCTCTCAAGTGGCCGGATTTGGCCAGAATGTCTATAGATTAGCTCATAATTTTGGTGTGCTCATCATAAATCTTTTATGTCTCTGGCAAATCACTGTGATGATCTGAGGATTTATGCCAGTAAGTAATGACATATCTTTCAGTCTCAGATGTCATATATGTCAGAAGATGTCTGCTAAAACAAACCCTGTTACTCTAGCAACTGTCTAAGTTTATAAAATATATCCCTATTGTTTGGCCCATTGTCCCCCACAGTTCTTGCACTAACAGGTTGACAGGTATGGCTGTAGCGCACAAAACCCAGGACCGGAGTACAGTTATCTCTGGAATGGACTCCCACTCTTACTATAGAAGGTCATACTGGGCATGCTCCTAAACATAGAGAATTAAAGTCCATTTCTAAACCTACATCAGACTATACAACTGTATTGTGCATATATATCTTTGCATGCAGACAGCTATGTACATCTTAACTGTCTCTAACCACACCCATCACACAGGATTACCCTCAGCTATCTCTAGGTGGCCCAGATGTGCTATAGCTGCATCTGTTGAGTGTGAGGGACATCCATATATATGGGCAACATATAAATATATTGCAAGCATGCACATACATAGACATATGGGGAAAAAAGAGACAGGCAGCGATAGAGAGAGAGGGAGACACATACACACAGAGTGTTGTAGACAGAGACACCCTGAAAGGTATAGAGTGATGTCTGGTTGCAGACAATTGCACACCAGTTATAAACAGTGGCATGTGCCAGCATGAAGGTGAGCTCCAATGTGTAATAGTAGTAAGGTAGGGATTGTAATATCACAACACCCACCTTTATGTGAGTGTGTGTGTGTGTTTGTGTATGTGTGTGTGTGTGTGTGTGTGTGTGTGTGTGTGTGTGTGTGTGTGTGTGTGTGTGTGTGTATGCAAGTGTTTGTAAGTGTGTGTGTTTGTAGGTTAAAGTATGTGAGCCCATTCTCACCCAGTATACTTTCCATTGTCCTACTTTAGAAGGCCTGCTGAAGTTATTCACCTTAGAAGTACCTTTGGACAGCCTTTAGCCCTATAAGTTCTGTGGCACATGAGATAACTCTGTAACACTGTAGTGTAAACAACTAGATAGGCAGGGTTTCTAATCTCACTCTTGGTAAAGGCATGTGTATGCATTTGTAGGTTAAAATATTTAACTAGATAGGCAGAAGTTTTAATCTAAGTCCTGGCAAATGTGTGTTTGTAAGTATGTGTGTGTCTTTGTAGGTTCTTTAATCTCAGTCCTGGCAAATGTGTGTTTGTAGGTTATAGTATTTTGAGCACATTCCACTATAGTATAAATAACAAGATAGGCATAGGTTCTAATCTCAGTCCTGACAAATGTGTGTGTTTATGTGTGTGTGTGTGTGTGTGTGTGTGTGTGTGTGTGTGTGTGTGTGTGTGTGTGTGTGTGTGTTTGTGCAAGTGTTTGTAAGTATGTGTGTGTGAGTTTGTAGGTTAAAGTATTTTGAGCCCATTCCCACCCAGTGCATTTTCCATTGCCCTGCTTTAGAAGGCCTGCTGATGCCATGCACCTTAGAAGTACCTTTGGACCTTCAATCCTGTAAGTTCTGTGGCATGTGCAATAACTGTGTAACACTATAGTGCAAATAACTAGATAGATGGTGGTTCTAATCTCAGCACTGGCAACTGTATGTGTGTGTGTGTGTGTGTGTGTGTGTGTGTGTGTGTGTGTGTGTGTGTGTGTGTGTGTGTGTGTGTGTGTGTGTGAAACATATCCCTCTGTGTGTGTGTTGGGTATACCATTTTGAGACTTGTTCCACCCAATACACTTCCCATTGCCCTAGTTTGCAAGGGCTGCATAGCACTATAATACAAATAACTAGATAGGTAAGGGTTCTAATCTCAATACTGGCAACTATGAGAAACATATCTCTTGTGTGTGTTGGTTATACCATTTTGTGGCCTGTTCCATCCAATACACTTCCCATTGTCCTGCTTTACAATAGCTGCTGATGTCATTCACATTAGTATTACCTTTGGACACTTATCAGCCCTATAAGCTCCATGTTGTGTGTGTGATAATTAGGCAGCACTCTATTATATACAAGTAGATAGGTAGATGTTTGAATCTCAATACAGTCAGCTATAGTACTGGGTGTTGTGGGTGAAGCATATTCCCAGTGGCTGTTGTGTGTGATAGTTATACTATCTTAAGGCCTGTTTAGCCCCTCCCCATGGCATCACCTTAAAGAGCTTGTTAATGGCATCTGCCTTACATGCACCTTGTTAAACTCTACAGGCCATACCAGTTATCTGTACAGAAGTATGCAGAATATCCAGATGTTTGCAACATATATGTGGTATGTGTCCCCTAACAATGGAAAATTATGACAAATCATTGACAAATATGTGAGAGTTGATACAGTGGCATCCACGTCAGCATCAGACTTTATACCTGTCTGAAACATCATGCTGATGCAAAGTCTGTTACTCCATCACTTGTCCAGGTTTATAAGAACAATATAAGAGACCAGTCACTATTTTGGGTGGTGTATCCCACCATCCATGAAGCCATTCCCAACATTAATTGCTGTAAGAGGTAGTATGTGGTGCACGTAATGTGTATGTAGCACTATAGTACATCCAAGTGGAATGGTACGTGTTCTAATCTGAGTATTGCCAACTGTGTGAGCGTATGTGTTTCTGTATGCATATCACCTGTGGCTGTCTTTCCTGTGTGTATGTGATGATTATACAATTTTGTGTGTCTCTTCCACCCTGTTAACTTCTCCATTGCCAACCTAGTCGCACCACCTACAGATGTCATCCACCTTACAAGCACAGTTGCACATTTTCTAACACAAAGGCACTGCTGTGCATGTAATAGTCATATCAGTGTGTATTGTACATAACTAGACAGGTAGGTCATCTAATATGAAAAGTGTCAACTCTGTTTGCATGTGTGTTTCAATGCATGTCCCCATGCAGCATTGTGTGCATGTTCCAGATGGCTCTGCCATGTTAAGGGCCTGTAGACTCACCACTGTCAATCCTTACAGCCCCTGCAATTGTTACCCACTTGAATAGTACTGGCAGACACTGCAGCACTACAGTAGTTCTGTGGTGTTTGCATTATGTATCTAGCACTATTGTTTGTAAAACTAGGCAGATAGATGTTCTGCTATCAGCAAGGGCAGGCCATGAGTGAGTATGTGTGTGAGTGTGTGTGCGTGTGTGAGCGTGTGTGTGTGTGTGTGTGTGTGTGTGTGTGTGTGTGTGTGTGTGTGTGTGTGTGTGTGTGTGTGTGTGTCTGTCTGTCTGTATGTATGTATGTACATCCCCTTGCAGCAGTCTACCTGTGTTACGGCCACCAGCATACCTCTCAACCACTCACAGAAAGACATCTGGTTAAAGCCATATGGGGAAACTGGGGCAAACACCAAACACTGAGCACAGCCTTCACATATTGCTGTGATGCACATGGAAAATAGATACCAGAACAGGTTGTGCATTTGAATGCACTTCCCAAAGGGTATTTGTTGTTACATGACAATATCTGTCATTAATCTACAATGTCAGTCTGTCATGGTTAACCAAAATGTTGTCCAGAAAACCACAATTTTATGACAGATGGAAAGAAATTATGTGTCAAACATCAGGGCAATCTGCAGACATATGCAGAGGTCACAAGTATGGTTAGAATCTGTAGCCATACCTCTCAACCTCTTAGAGCAAGAACTCTTTACAAAGCCATAAATAATGTGGAGACAAAGCCACCAAAATATGGGCACTTTTGAAATATTGCTCTTACAAACTTAAAAGACTTGATAGAATATCAGGTTTTGCATTAGCAGAAATATTCTGAAGGGTATGAAGTCTGAAACTCGCATGCCTGTCATTATTTGTTGACATCAACCCTCAATGATTTGCCAGAAAAACACAAGTTTATGAGAAAATGGACAGAAAATATGAGGCAGAACTATGGACATCCTGTGAAAATCTACACAGTTGAGAAGTATGTCTGTACCACCCTGCAAGTTGCAGTCCATGTTTCGCAAGGTGTGACCTGTGGCAACAATGTAAACAGTAAAGAGGTCCCAAGAGTGTAGGACAATGAACATATCATACAGTTCTTTACTAATTGCATAGAGCAGTTATTGCACATCAGAAGCACCTTAATGTTATGACAAATACGGTAAGCTAAGTTAAGGTCACAGAAAGAAGGTGTCATAGTAGAAACCACAAGAAGTCTTGAGTGTTGCACTTGCCTTGGCCATGGTATGTCCTTCCAACTGTCACATTACAAGTTGTGTCCCACACTCCACATTTGATAATCATACACACATTGTGTATCACCTATGTGTGTGTGCAATATGTAGATATGTGAAGGCCCTGTAACTACCTGGTGCCCCCAATAATCAACATGCATATAGGCATGAATACTAATTGGCACCACCCACATACATAGGTACAGCCTAAGGCTTTGTGAAGTGTTAAGTATTTTGCAGTCTCTTATTGAGCCATAAACTGCTGTTTTCACACTGCAATGAACCATACAGTGGGTATGGGCTGCTGTCAGGGTCCTAGCCTCAAGCTGAATGCAGACAACAGTGTCAGCATGCCATATGGCAAGGACATGTCCTCAGTACTTCCCACATCAGCACCAACCCTGTAAACACACAGACTGCGGTGACATACCTGTGTACCCTGGATGGCAACATAGTTGCATTCAGGCAACAAGTATTGGCGGTCATCAGGAATTGCTTGTATGTGGTTCACCACATAGGTAAAGGCACCACATCCAGCCAAAAGGTGGACATTACCTCTGAATAGTCCTCAGTCAGTACAACAATACATTAGTAGAATGGCGTGTCTGCTATGCACCTATGCAGACATCTGCAGCATCTGTACAGCCTATGTTAACACCTGCAAAGGTCAGCCATAGCCCTCAACACCTGTTTCACATACATAGCCTCTAATCTGTACTGTCCCACTGGTTAATGGTCATGTTGTACACAGAAGATCATGATGTGGACAATTTGGAATTTAGAGCCTCACACCACACAGGGACGGGTGTGGGCAACATACATTGCCTGAGTAATTCAGGGGTAAATTGATTGATGTCAGAGTACTTTGGGGTGAAATGGAGAGCTATGCATGGGATGTGATTATTTTGGGGGGGGGCAGATGTTTCCCCCTTTTTTAAGGTAAGAGTGGGATGTTGGAGAAAAGTTGTAGGTACATTTGGGGAGGTAATTTGGGTAGGAGAGGTTGCTTTTGCAGACAGACAAGACAAAAAAGACAGCAGACAAGGGCAGTGTATGACACATTAGGGGGGTAAACACCTTGTACAGGGATGGGTGGTTGGGAATCAGAGGCCCATGAGCCCCCAGATGGAAACAGTGGGACTGAGGTCCCAACCTGTGGGCAATCATCACTGCCCCTTCATGGCCATAAAGGTGGCTGTGCTGGGGGACTGGACAACAGGTGCAGGCTGCCCCTTGAGGTGCACCAGTCTGCCCTTGATCTAGCTCAGGCATCCATCCAACTATGTCTGGGTGACCCTGCACACCATACCACAGAACCATCTGTGGGTGACGTATTCCTCTCTGTGCCCACACCTGAGGGGATGGGCCCTGTCCCCTGAGGCAGTTCCACCTGAGGGTGGTGCAGCACCAGCGGAGAAGAAAGTTCTGGGTTGGGTCCCAGATGTGCTGGGCCCTAGTGCAGCGGCCAGTTGAGGCAGGACAGGTGGATCTGCTGGGATCTGCCTTCCCAAATGTGCTATGGTGTTGAGGTTTTTCAATATGTATTGGTTAGTCCTGAACAAAACATTTCAAGATTAGTTATAACACCATGCATCGGTGTTCCAATTAACTCAGAACAATAGAAGTGAAACAATTGCATAGCAAACAGAGCACATGCATAAATAGAATAACAGTCAGCATTGTAACAGCATGCCAGTTACATTTAAAGCAACAGGCCACCAACAATGGTATTTCAACAAGGTATGTTAATATGTGACCAATGAAATATATGAACAATAATAGAACACAAGTCCCAACATTAGGTTTTGAGTTCAACATACCCATAATACATGAATAATAATTATTGAAGAAGATAAGGGGTGGGGGAGATTAAAAAGTCCATTAACAACTGTATAGGCTTCTATTTTTCACAACAGTACTGCTCAGTACTCTACAGGCCTGACATCACTTTACATCTACCTATCTACAGCTATACCTATAGCTTCTGTAGCACACACATAACTGTTAAACTGTCAAACTGGAATGGTATGTGGCAAACTGTGACAACTCTGGGTATTTGACTAGAGGGGACTCGTACATGTCAGGGTTACATATATGATGATGAAGGTGTACCCTGCACTGATGTTGTGTGAGTGTGCTACTGGCATATTTCACCTGGATTCATATCTTTGTCCAGGGTTATTGGCAGCATTGACCACTAGCTGTGACAGCATGACAGTTGAGAGACAAGCACTGGGAAGAGTGCATGGTGTATGTACCTATCCTGCTGTCATTTGCAGGCATGGGTTTGGACAGTGTAACAGTTGTACACAGTTTATTAGTATACCCTTCATACAGCTACTACAAGTATTTATTTACCTGTAAGACCTGTGGAGAATATATCTGTTAACACTACGTGAGTGTAAATATTCACACATTTTTAGTACCATTCACTGGATTCAATCTGTGGTCTGGGTGTGGAAAAATGTACAACAAAGCTATTTCTCATCATGCTGAGCTATTGGGTATCTGCTGTCTCTTGCTTGACTGAATTCTGTCTAACAGTGTCTTGAATAAACAGTCTGACCTTGTAATCTAAGTGTAGTGTCACCAAAGACTGAGGTGACAGTTGAATACACATGCCTGGGATTCATGCATGACAGATAGTTAGTGTACTGTGTAGTAATCCTTTGAAATAATAAGATCTGGAATGCAAAGGTTAACACAAGGCAATGCTGCAGGGGCACACTATAATACATTACACATTACTATTCAAGGTTCAGATCTTGGTGCAGGACATATTTCATATTTCATTTGTATCTTGTTTTACAGCTCCACAATATACAGTTTTGCATAACAGCTGGTTATCAAAACAACTTCACTTAATGCATGCTGTCAAAGCCATATTTGCTGTGAAGCATCTGTACATATTCTATTTCTTCAACAACATACCAGATTAAACAGAACAGTTTGTGGTATACATTTTTATTTCAGTAACATGGCACAGTGCTTTCTTACAGTTGAGATTCTACATTCAGTAGTACTGCATATTCTGTAGATCAATATTGGCCTTTCAAACTTCATTTATTCAGTACACTTAGAACCCACTATACCTACTCACAGTAAACAATGTACTCCTTCTTATTTATTGCATTATATACTGCAAGATAGAGCTGTACTCGCCAGACTGTCAGTGCAGTCTTGCCAGTCTGTCCACATGGGCCTGCATATTGCTAGCTCTCACCATTGCAGCTGTAGGGGAAAAACAACCATTATGCATACCTGTCTTTCACATACTCAGGCTAGGATTTGGTACAGCTATGGGTGAAATACCTACAAACTACTGTGGCATTGCTATCTTGAGCATCTTGGATCCATTGGGACAAGAGTGCCCCCTTCCTCTGCTTTTGGTCAGCATAGTGATGTTGTATCTGCTCACCAGTTCAGGGGATTCTACTGGCTCTGGTGAGGTCATGTGCCAGATGGTCCCAGGCCTCACATTTATATTGGGAGTCCTGGTACTGGCCCTGCAGCAGTCTGTCATCATGGTGTTGCACAAGTTGCACAGCCATGATCCTGGACTCCAAAATGCCCCAGTGCTGTGCCTGAAAGTGAGCTCCCTCTCCAACTCCAGACATGCTCTTGCAGTGATCAGACATGCTCTTGCAGTGATCAGACTACAAGAGGTTTTGGCTGTATTCCCATCTGTGCAGTTTAAATAAGGCCATATTCCCACCCTTTGCCATCATTGGCCCATTTTTGAAAATGCTGAGCACAGCTCAGCACTGTGCAAATTTGCTAAGCTGAATTGAGCAGTGCTTAAAGGGCAAATGCTGAGCAGTGGTTAGCAGTGTGCAAATCCACTTAACCGGGCTGAATGCTGCTTAGAATTATACTTCTAAGCACTGCTCAAACCGGCCAAGTATTGTTCAGTTTTCATTTCAAAAAATATTTACAGCTTGGTCATTAATTATTCATTACTGACATATTATTAGATGTATATATTTTACTTTACATGACGTGCCCCTTTGTGCTTTGATTACATTAACTTTGGGTGTGACTGTACTGTACGGGACACTTGTGTTTACATGGAGGATTTCACATCATACATCCACTAACACTGCAATTTTGGACCAGCTACACTACCCTGGTTAACAAATATCAATTACTACATCATTAAAAATAACAAATACAAATTAACAATATTTTCCCATATAAAAGATGAACAGCCTCTCTTGGTATTCAAACCATGAACTACTGTACACAAAGCCATAACTCTAACCGCTAAGCTAACTCACCATTAAAGATTTGACCTATACATTTCTATTTAACTCTTACAACATATTTAAACAGTGCTGAGCAAAGTGCAATGATGGGCAAACCTGCTCAGCTACACTTAAACTTCACATATAAATGAGACAAATATATTTCAAACAATCATTTTAAATAGATATATCTCAATATATAACTGTCAGCATGTCAGTTGCAGGCCACATACTCTTCATGACAATCCATGGTAATGTAAAACATGTCATTCTATCAACTTTCTAAGTTTGTAAGAGCATTATTTTAAAAGTGCCCTTATTTTTGGCCCTTTCTCTTGCTTTTATTTAATGGCTTTGTCCAGATTTCTTGATCTGAGAAGTTGAGGTGTGTGTCTGAGGGCACACTTTTTACTGTAATGTGCCGTACGGCACTTTGACAATACAGGGTGTGTGTTACAGTTCCTGTTACACACCTCCTACATTGCATTGCATTGTATTCATTTGCTTTCGGTGTCTGCGGACACTGAAAGCATTTAAAAAGTGCTGTACGGCACTTTGACAGTGCAGGGGGCATTTACAGATATGCGAACACTACTGCAACACACCCCCTGCACTCTTTCAGTGTTCATGTCCACAGATCCATCTCAGTAGCGTGCTTTCATTAATATGAAAGGTGCACTGCTGAGAGGGGATACGGACACAAACACCATTCACTCCATGTAGCAATAGCACTATTCCTGCGTGGAGTTTATTGAATCCTAGCCAATGTCTTTTGAGGTATGTGCACTTTGTAAATGACTAAATGCAATACACTGAAATGTTCCCAAAATGGTGACACCTTGCCAGGCAACTCTTTACAGTACAAGAAGCACTCTGTACTGGTGGCTCTTTCCAAACAGCCACACCCAGCACAAGTACTTTTCTTCAAACAACCATGCTTCAGTTGAATTACATGAGATAGTTGCACTCTACACACAGTGAACTCTTTGAAATACATGCACAGTAATAAGCGCACACTATAAGCACTTTTACACAATCTGAGATACTTTGAATGACTTTAATTAATTACATTCTTGATACCAAAGTCGTAGTTATGCCCAAACACAGCACTTTGCCCAACATAGCAATCACCTTGCTTTGTTTTTATCTACTGTGCCCATTTTCTTTTCTTATTATTATTCTTTGTGCTCGTTTTACTCAGACATGCCCAGTTATGCCTGAAACACACTCTTTATGCCTTAAACATGCACATGTTATACTGTAACATGCTCATTTTTCCTTTAAACACATTTGTTTCATCAAACACTTTTATCTTAAAGATTTTCTTTAGTTAGCAAACTTTTTGAGCTTTCTGCTTTCCTGATAATGCAGTTTATGCCCTTGCAATGCCTTTCCTTCCCACTTTGCATCGAGTAAATAATTTGTGTTGCTTTTCATTACCTTTGATTCCTTCTGGTTATGTTCACACTGCTTTCTCTTAGTTTTACCTTCACTGTCGCCTTTATATTTCATGGCTCCAAATGTTTTGTTCTTTCCCATCCTGGTTCTGGCACCATGTCGGTGCAGTGGTGCAGTGGTAAATGCTGTTGCCTCACAGCAAGAGGTTCTCCGGTTCGATTCTCAGCTGGGGTGCCTTCTGTGTGGAGTTTGCATGTTCTCCCTACGTTCGCGTGGGTTTCCTCCGAGTACTCCGGTTTCCTCCCATATTCTAAAAACATGCTTTTGGAGCATTTCTCCCCAGGCATCTGCTGAAAACAGGATCTGTGGAACCTAGTCGGACTTTCCCGGTTAAATAAATGTTACTTTTGTGTTGCTATTCAAATAAACGAGTCTTTATGGGTTCTGTTTAAGCAGCTTTATTCTATACAAACACATTACTGTAAAGCTTATTTGACTATGCCTAAGTAACTTATATACAAACTAACTGCTGTGATCATACATGCTCACTCACTGGCTGCTTTTACAAAATGGCACTAGGGACTGCACATGTCTGGAATTTATGCATACATGCACTGCCTTGCATGCTTCTTAAAGACATGGCATACACACGCTGCACTCTGATCTGCAATACATATATATATATATATATATATATATATATATATATATATATACACACACACATTTAAATGGAAGAGTTACTGGGCCTTATCAACTGTATCTGAATTTTCAGTATATAACAGGCAGAGATGCAAATACACTACTAAACAGCACAGAGTAGCAAGCTAGTCCATTCTCAACAAAGTACTGAGCAATCCTCACTGGCAACAGTAAAATCATGTCTGCTAGTTCAACAGTCTCTGGAGAGAGTGTAGTTCTATCTAAAGCCTTGAGCATGACTTTTAATTGGTTGAGAGTAGGGGACATGGCATTAACTCATTCCCTCCAGTGCAGCTCTTTTGAGTGTGTACCTTTAACTCCCAGTGGGTGTGGTTTGAGCCTTTAAAAAATGAAGGTATCACCTTACATTTCTAAGAAATACTCATCGACAGAGGTCAAATACCAACACAGTTGTGTTTGCCATCATTTATGCTTCAAGATAAAATCATCTGATACCTTGTATGTAGTATGGTTCTGGAATTATTAATGCAAATAGGAACAAGCAATATTTGATGTCTAGAGGCACAGTAAGAGGTAACTGCAGAAATGCTTGGAGGTGCACTCAGCTGTAATGAGTTAATACTATTCTTTCAAACCATTCTCCTATCAGTATCCTCATACAGGAGCAAAAATGAAATTAAATACAGACTCAGAATAAGCCATTACATGCTCAGTATAGCTTCCCTTTAACAAAAGATGAATTCACAAAAGCAAGAAAACAGTTTCATTTTCCTTCATACAGTTTTACAAATGCACTGTTCATCTTATACTTAACTTGTTGACCTTCCCTGTACTTGCAAAAAGAATACTTTATGCACTTTTTGTACATTGTACGGAAAAACAAGCAAAAGTGGTATCATTGTAATCACATATGTACAGTTCAGATGGCCATGGCATGGCTGCATCATCCTGCAAAGAAAAACAATTATAATTCTTATAAGGTTTCTCCATAGCTCATTATTATCACCAAAAATATCACTTTTTCCTTAATTCATGTTAAAAGACATAGGTCAATTACAATATGTGAGCATCTTTCAGAGTTGTTGTATTTATCTGTGACTAGTAATAAGAAATGACAACTAACAGCTGAATGCCCTGATAAAGGCAAGGGAAATATTGCAGCACTCTATACAGTCCATAACATGCCCCAGTTGTCAATGAGTTAGACTGAGTGACATAAAGATGCACTCATTAAGACTTTTCTTTTTACTTTATGTGCCTTTCAGTTGAAAGTACAGTCCATCCCTGACCAAATCTAAAGCAACACTGATGTCACTTGTTAGAGTAAGTGAGAATGTTACTCTTCCCAAGTTTCTAGAACAGTGAAAAACTATGTGTGACATTTTGAATAAAGAACACTGTGACCATAAATATTTCTACTGTAACAGGACTAGTCTAGGAGTAAATAAAGACCATACCATATGCGCTTCCCTCTCTGATATCCAAGGAAATCTTTTTTTTTTAAATAATAACCTCAAATACCTGAGCTCCTTTGTTAAATCTACAAATGCAGATGCCATCTGTGAAGTTCCATAGAACTCTGCTGTTTTAAAGTATTTCTGTGGTACTGCAGAAACAAAATACATCATTAAGTGATACTAGAACCGTTAATGCTAGGGGGAATGCAATGATCCATGGACTAGATGGAACAACTTTTAACCTACTGAGAGAAGAATACGTTTTGAAAGCAGAAAAAGAGTGTTCTTGACACAGAAGTTTCTAAATAAAGCCAAAATGAGCATATCTGCAATACACAGCTGCTCACATAAGAAGAAGTTACACTCAAGTCTACTGCTTATGCCCTTTAGTTGAGCAATGAATCCTACTTCTTTTTTTTAGCATTTGTCATGCTTAGTAAGTTTTAAAAGCACAGTGGGGAGGATCTATAAGTTCTTCTACCAATTATTCCTCAGTGTTGCCTGTAATATATCTACATCAGTCTATCTGTCTATCTATCTGTCTGCCAATCTATTTACCTTTCTATCTATATAGCAAAAAAGGGAAAACTAGTTGCACAGGAATAATATCAGCATATGAATTAATAAAAAAGACTGCTGCTGTAGCTTGCAATGTAACATCTGTGTCAAAGATCACTTTGCATTCTAAGTAAAAATAAGAAAACAAAATTCAAGCTTGTATTGCTTGTTAAAACCAAACCATGGTTTATTCAGTAAAAACAGGAGATAAGTGCTTTCACCCTTGTCAGAGTTTCACCAGTAAAAAGTAATATACACTTTTCTGTTTTAAGTCCAAACAAACTTTTTTTTTTTGTACTCCTTGAAGGCTTAAGAGCCGAGGTGCTAGAGTGTGTGAAAAGAGAATAAACTTTTATACTTGAAGATTGTGCCTTCCTTTTGTGGTTTCAATACTTCTGTTGTCCCTGCAAAAAGTCATGTAAATTACAATGTATGCATTAATCAAAGAGCACTTAAATAGACTGCATCCAATGACAGTGACTGGATGAGTGGTGCATGTGCAGTTTGCATTTTTATTGTGATTGGAGCTGTTTACTTCTTTCTTAGCTAAATATAAAAGTCATTCTCAGGGATTCAATAAACTCCATGTAGGGTTAGCATGAAGCCTACATGGAGTTTGCACTTTTGCGCAATGAAAAGCAGTGCTAATCATACATACATACTGGTCATCGCAGTTACACAGATACAAGCAAGGCTTCATGACTTGCAACAGTGTTGCCAGCCAGGAAACTATATAACCAGCAAGAAAGGCAAATAACACAAGCAGACAAGTTTACCTATGGCCAAACATGTTCTGGGAAATGTGGCCTGCAGGTTTCTTAATAAATTACTATGTCTTCAAAGTATACAACTGAGTATATAACATGAGGATTCAGAACTCTATCCATGAGCCTTTGAAAAGTGGAAGGAGCTCTGTGAAGTCTCATCTGTAAGACAGGATACAGATAATGACCCTCTGGGTTTAAGAATGTTGCTTTTATCTTCAGAGGTACGTTATCAACACTCTTTGGTGATGTCTAAGATGGTCAAGGATCCTGCTTTGCCTCATCTGTGAGCTCATTCACATTGGGTATTGAATACGTGCCAAATCTGGTTATCACATTTAACTTCTGGAACTCATTACAACATCTTTTGGAGCCAACATAATGAGGCTTCTCCATTTATTTCAGCACTCCTCAATAATCCCCAATTTAAGCATCTTTCTCACTTCTTCACTTACTGCTTTTCTCTGGGACTCCGGTAACAGATATACCCAGAGATTCAATTACCTCCATGTAAGCTTAGCATGCAGCCTATAAGGAGTTTATGTTTTGTGTGATGAGTGTCAGTACTAATTGTATATGCATTTCATGCATCACACTTGCATGGATACAAGCAAGGTTTCATGCTTGCTGGCCATGAAACTGAGAAAGCAGCATGAAGGCGTATAACACATGCAGAAAATGTACCTATGGCCAAACATGTTATGCGATATTACATGGACAGCCACAATGACAACCAGGGTTAAAATTAATCTAATGACTGCAGTAATAACACATTATAGAAAAGTATACTAAGTGCAATGCACACTACAAAATGTTTTTGGCATACTGAAATAAAGGTTTTGTGGTGACCATCAAGGGTACGTAGAATGCAGTATAAATACACTAGTCTGGTGAAGTGTATGTATTGACAAGGGCCACAGACATCAAGGGTAGGAATGAAGAAAGAGGAAGAGGGCACATGAAACATAGTAATATACACCAGATAAGAGCATGTCAGTATATGTACACCACAAAAATAAGGCAGTAGCATGAAAAGTAATCACATATGTACATATTACAGTATGTACTGCTATTTATTCCTCCTGTGTGGGTATATTCATATAATCACAAAGTTATAGTATATTATGTGATGTCACATAAGGTCACATATCAGTGGAAATGATCAGTTTTGATATAAACACTCTGACATAATCACTGGAGAGAATATTTAGGAAGGATGGTATATACAATAGGGGTATGTGCATATTGTGAAGGTATGCAAAATGACTCATTTGAATATGACTGAGATGTCAGCATAGCTCTCAACTAGTCAGGGACACATAGCAACAGGTTCATGGAAAACAGCAGACATAAGCAGGCAAAATCATGGACAATATCAGAATAATGCCACCATTAATCTGTAACATCGACATAAAATATGCGACTGTGAGTAATTATACATGTTCTGCAGGAACACACTTGTACAACTGTAATGATATGTCAGTAATTTATAAGTGGACTCAAGCACACCTACCTCAAAAATTTCCACTTGTTGGTGGTGCTAAGAGGGACACTGTTACACCTGTAGTTTAAATTACGAGCAATCCCAGCTAGGTGAGAGGTTTGCATGATACATATGTCACAATCCATACTTACAAGAATGTAACCCATGCCATCAATGTTGTCAATGAGTTGTGTAGTTACCGGGTGCATCACATGAACATGTATCACACATGTATCTTGCAGAACACCTTGAGGGGAAGTCTGCACTTTCATCTCCTAATAGTTATGCATCACAAAGAATACTTATGTATGGCAAAAAAAGGCGTTTACGCTCACTGTGGCAAAAGTGATACACTTGAGTAAATCATCCATGGAAAACGTAGGTATTGGCCATATGGATAACAATACTTAAAAACAGCACACTATTATCAGTAGATTCCCCGCACTCAGCTATGTATTGCATCCATCTGCCACAGGTAATAGCAATGGATATTGTCTGCAGCATCTACAATTGATGTGTGAATTAAGAAGTGATCCATTATAATGAATAGTACAGCAATATGTGTGACTGATGGCAATCCATCAGTATGCCCATGTACACAGAAACTACAGTACTGCAAAGTGTAGTGTCAATGAGTGAGGATGCTGTTACTGTGATACTGTTCACATACCAAACAATACATGGTGCACACTTTATATCAGCACATGTCATAACCAAGACATGTGCTACACATTTACTGCCACCTTGACATTACCATGGAAACTTTTATACTACAGTGAAATCCTGACATTCTTGCATAACTGTTCATGCAAACTATCAAGTGATAATACTGATGTGATATTCTGGCATGTTTGTGATGCTGTACAGTCACACTATAGCTGCACTTAGGATACAACTGTACTTCATAGTTCTATAAGTGCATAGGAAAGTACTAAGCTAAAGTCCTAAGGTCCATAAAAGTCTAGCCATTTGTAATGTGTTTCATAACTTCAAATAGCTCTGTAAGTGATGTTCACACAGGTACACGTCTATGCTATGTTATCTAATTCCAAATACATGAGGGACATGGCTGCAACAACTATGTAACAATCATGATTAGCCATCCATTGAGCTCGGTTGCACTTGAAGAGAGTCAGGTAAGACCTCTGGTTTATGTGACTGGGAAGCTTGTTATAGAGAAGGTGTAGTGTCTGACAGCTATTCCCATCTCTACAACAAGCTTCATTATATAACATTCTTGAAACAATTGACCCTTGTGCAGTTTGTGTTATCAAAGTGTAACATTTCCATTATGGCAGGATTGGAGACTGCCCTGTAGGCCAGACACAGACAGACCTTTATTAGTCTGTAGGAGATATAATGCAGTGATATGGATTTTAATCTCTCCACATATGACTTGCTGCTTCTACCATGTATCTTCTTTGTGTGATAACTTTGGGGTTGCTCCAACTGTTGCAGATGTATGGTGCGGTACTAGCAAAAGGGTGCATTATAATCAATTATTGGTGTGATGAGGGCTGAGAACAATGGAATTATAATGTCTTTTGATGTGGATGGCCTGCTTATACTCAGGAGTTGTGCTACATGCAAACAATTTGTCAAAACTGTAATAATTTGCTGGTGGAAGTTTGTCACATACCACTGGGTCTACTCATAAAGGTGTGCTGTATATATTGCATTTATCTTGGGTATTTGTTTTCAAAAAGGTAATAATTATGCTTTTTGGTTCACTTAGTGGGTCTCCATGGCTCTGGCAACAATCATTTTTTATGCATTCATACTTTATGCAGTACTTCAATAGGCTCTTCGATTTAGTGATTGTCCACAATTTGTAGTCATCCACAAAGCTGGTCAGACAAAGGCTGTCTAAGTTTGTCTTGACTTCTGAGAATTAAATGCTGAACAGGAAAGGGCCTAATACAGAATTCTGAGGTATGGACCTGGTCACTGGCCCCTTGCTAGAGGTGAATTCACACAGTTTGACAGTATGAGTCCTGTCTGTGATTTGTCTACCCACTTAGTGATGTAGGTGTTTATGCCCACTTGAGACAGTTTTTCTGTAATACCTGCATTTGGAATCATGTCAAACACCTTGGTCAGTTCAAGGTAGGCAGGATGCACAGTCTTTTCTTAATCTATGCCCTTGATGATCAGATTTAACAGATATGATGTAGCTGTAATGAATCAAAAAAGTGTTGGCTACACATTCAGGAGACTACTTGTGTCCTGTTTAATAAGGTCCATGATGATTCTTTTGTCTGCTTCACAGACAAGAGAAATCAGGCTTATGGGTCTATAATTCCCTGGATCAGAGGATGTTCCCCTCTTGACATATGGATGATTGTTGCTGCACACCTTTCTGCCAGAACATAGACTATCTGGAGGCTGTGTTTAATAGGGATGTATCTGTGTCTCCTAGGTCATGGTGTAAGTTCTCTGGAAGGCAATCTGGGATGTTGTCAGACCCATTGGTGACATGTTATTAGCCTTACAGAAAGTACAGATGAGCTTCTCACCTGAGAAAATAAGCTGAGTAATGTTTGCATGTATACTTTGGTTGATGACCAGTGGAGACAGGGGGTCGAAGTTGTATCCAAACTGTCAGCTGGCAGATTGTCATTTTTTCTCTGGTTGAGTATGGCTGGTAGCATCTACAAACAGCTCTGCATTTATTTATGTACCCCCCTTAACATTTCATACTAATTTAAAAATGATTTGTAAAAACACCTCGAAATACAACCTTGAGTTTTCATCAAATGCCACACACAGCTTTAACTATGTCATATAATTGCATCAGTTGTACATCATATGCTTATATGTTTTTCATTGGAAAGCTGTGTGTGGCTGCACTGATACCATATATAGACACATATATAGACACATTACAATTGAGGTGGATGTGGCTCATGGAGAACAGTTACTGACACAAATGCTGATGGGCACAAAATGGTGATGGGGACCACCTCAATAATCCTTGGGAATAGCACCACAATTGTGCATACAATGAATTCACCAAGTTTTCAACTGCATCATGCGTTGTGACATATTTGTGTATATAACATCGTTACAACATGTAGATGAAACAAAATGTATGTGACCATGTAATCAGTATGAAGTTATAGTGGCGTACATTACAGAGCATTTAATAATCATAGGTATACACATGCGCACCTGTGCCATACTGCAAGTATCACTGTGACGGTGGAATAAGAACTGCATAGAATGTTGACATTCTCCACTACAAAAACGCATGCATCAGTAAGCCAGCACTATACATGGTATCATCCTATGTCAGCAGTTCTCAGGAGGCAAATTACTGGAGATGTTATGTACAGAACATATAATCAAATGGCAGTAGTGGCCATCAACACATTAACTCACATCACAGACTGCAGTTCCCTCTTGTAACCCTACACTACTTCCGCACCTCAACATAGCACATGTGGATGACAGCAATACTGACATGTTATTTTTTATTTTATGTTTGATTACTGGGTTGGTCTGACTGGGCAATTAGGTGACAGTTTTCAGCAGAGACCTAGGGAGAAAAGCTCCACATGCATGGCAATCGTAAAAAATGCAAAATACAAAAGCTCCACATACATGATAAAAATACAAAAGTCAGAGATGAGTACAAATTAATAGAGCAAACAAACAATAGAGCAAACAATAGTATATCATGGCAGTATGATGAGAAGTTACAGAACTGTACAATATATAGAGTGTACAATAATAAAGCAGAAAATATAACGTATTTGAGTAAGAAAGTACAGTAGTACTATATACGTTTATATACACACATTTAAAAATATAATTCATTATGGTAGTTTTTTTTCTATGGGTTTAACCTTTAAGTAATGCCAGAGGAAGATTTATCTGAATGGTGGTAATAGGGCTAGCCATGGTCAGTGCTGGTACATTGCCAGATGAGACTGAGGTGGGCTTTTAATTGGGTTTTAAAGATAGGACTGCTGTTTTGCAATCTGATATCCAGTGGAAGTGAATTCCAGATTTTATCAACTGTGTAGGAGTAGAGAGATTCACCAGCACTGTGTCTAAACTTAGCTATTTCAAGAAGGGCTTTGTCTGTGGATCTTAGCTGGTGAGCAGAATTGTGAAAGTTGAGTAAGCCTGAGAGATCAGGAATCTTGTTTGGGCAATACTGCAAGTAATGAGCCATGGTGATTTGATTATAGTTTAGTAAGTTGGGGAGTTTTAGCCAATCTAGTTGTTTTAGTGAGTGACAGTGGTGGGAGTGGAAATTAGAGCTGGTTGCAAATCTAGCTATTTTATTATAGCACATGGACAATTTGTGTAGGTCTGGCTTGTTAAGGTTTGTTAATACAAGAGATGCATGGAGCAATGTAGTGAGAATGTGAGTTTTGGATATAGTAATTTTGGTGTTTTCAGTTAGACAGATTTTGCAGCAGTATAGGATTCCACATTTTTTATGGACATTGGATATGGTTTGTGCTATATGTTTGCCAGACTTTAGGTTTTGGTTAAGTATTACACCAAGAAGTTTAGCTTGTGATACTGAGGAGATTTGGGTGTTATTGACAGAATTGATAGAGAAAAGAGCAGAAGAGTCAATAGTTTTGGTAGGTAAAAAAGCATAAGTTGAGTCTTTTTGGAGTTAAGTATTAGTTGTAAGTTTTTTAACCAGTTTTCGATGTTGGAGAAGGCCTCTTGGGTTTCAGTATGGAGTGTTTGGAGTATGGGAGCTGAGCAGATCAGTGTAGTATCATCTGCATATTGGACTATTGCATCTTGCTGGCTGGCGGTGTGGAGGGTGTTTGTAAATATATTAAATAGTAGGGGGCCCAGAATGGATCACTGTGGTACACCTACTGTTTGCTGGGAGAAGGGGGGGAGGGAATTATACCACTAAACTGCTTGTTGGCAGTTGGATAGGTAGTCTTGAAACCAGAGCAAGAAGGGGTTATTTATATTGAGTCTGGCTAAGATAGTAAGTAGTTTGCTGTGGGATACTGCGTCAAATGCTTTGGACAGATCTAGGAAGGTGGCAGACACTAGGTTTCCTTGGTTCCTATATTCATTGACAGTGTTGGTGAAGGATATGAGTGCTGTGATACTGCTATGGAATGGGCAAAAGTCATGTTGCGTGTTGGTGAGGAGACTATTTGTAAGTAAATGTATCATCAGCTGAGAATGGATACATTTTTCAAGGATTTTTGATAGGGGGTAAGATTGCTATGGGGCAGTGGTCAGTAAGGTCGGTTGAGGGATCACCTTTGTGTAAGGGTATTATGTAGGAGGTTTTCCAAAGGGCTGGAATTTTATGCTCATTGATAGACCAATTGATACGTATCGAGATGTGATAAGCTATACCACTAGAGGCAATTTTGAGGTACTCTGCAGGGAGTTTGTTGATTGCCAAAGTGGTGGGTTTTATCTTAGTGAGGTGCTTGTATATTGTGTTGGTAGGAAATGGTTTGAGAGTGAATGGAGGGTATGAGTTTGGGTTGCTGATTGGTTGCGGGAGAGTGCAAGGCTGGCTATTGCTAGTTCGGTTAAGGATGGAAGAAGTGAAGTAGTTGTTAAATTGGGTAGCTATCTTATATTATCTCCTCTGACATTGAGGTGAGGGGTAGTGGGTTTGCCTGGTTGTATTACTTAGTTGACAGCTACCCAGAATTTTGGGGGGGGGTACTTGTAGCTATGTGTAGTGATTTTTCTTATCTTGTCTTATCTGTTTCTTTGCTTTATTATGTAATTTGAGGAAAACATGCCTCTTGTGATTGGTTTTATTGTGATACCATGTATCCCAAGCTTTAACCCTAAGTTTGACAAGGGTTCTTGTGTTTTTATAGAGCCATGGGGCTGGGATTGTTTTTATTCGAATTAGACATCTGATTTAATATGTTTAAAAAGGTGGAATTGAAGTACTCCACTGCCTTGTCTAGTGTGAGGGTTGCTAGAGGAGCCCATTTGCAATACCTTAGTGCATTAATGAAATGTTCAAGTATGACACTTCTTGAATTATGTATTTCACATAAGGCGGTTGTTTTAGTGATTTTGAGGTGTTGTCTTAATATGAATGTGGGTAAATGGTCACTAAGGCCAGTTTGCACTGTACCATAATATTAGGCAGAAGATGGGATGTTTGTAAGGATCCAGTCTTATATGGATTCCTTGTTTGTATTTTTGTCAATGTGGGTGGGTGTTTGGATAAGTTGAGTATAGGAATACAGGTTGATGTGATTAGAGGGGATAGTTATGTTGATGGATTTTCAGTCAATATTAAAGTCCCCTAGGAGGAGTGTCTCCTGTGGGAGGTTTGCAGATGTCCAGTTTAGCATAGACTCAAGAATAGGCATGTTGTTACCTGGGGGTATGTAAAAACTACTAGGTTTTGTTGCTTCTGTTGACTGATTTGAATTTTGGTGAGTAGGGTTTCTGCATTATTAAATGTTGGGTTTACATTATGTACAAGGTCAACCTTGAGGGCATTCTTGTATTGTATAGCAATGCCTCCACCTTTTTTGATAGTTATATCAGCCGTGATTATATTATAACTTGGGGGAAGTATCTCACTGGGGTTTCAGCCAGGTCTCTGTAATGACTGTAATGTCTGGGTTGTAAGTGGAGAGTGTGGCATGTAGTTCATCAGTTTTGTTCAAGATACTTCTAGTGTTCATACTAAGTGTAAGTAGGTCACAGGTCTTTTTACAATTAATTGCATGCTGGATGTTTGGACTAGTGAGGTTGGTAGTATCAGTTGTGGGGCTTGAATTGAGGTGTATATCACCACACATTTGGAGCTGTGTTTGTATGAATAGACATAGAGATTGAATTTTGAGTAGAAGTTTAGTTAATTTGTTGGGCAATGCTCATAAGGTTATTAGACATTACTAAACTAATGGCCAACATCACATAAAATCATAGCCATTATTATATCATGTAAACCAAAATCTATATCTCTATATGAGGGAAGACAGTAAGGGTATGAGCATATGTGTGTATGTGTTTGGTTGTATTACATACTGCCATTGTCCATATTTGACATGCGTACCACCCCATGACAGCATTGACAATCACACA
This sequence comes from Protopterus annectens, assembly GCF_019279795.1. Lineage (NCBI taxonomy): Eukaryota > Metazoa > Chordata > Ceratodontiformes > Protopteridae > Protopterus > Protopterus annectens. Next base: position 1,929,379,992 of record NC_056735.1, on the reverse strand, counting down.
TCCAATGGTCTGGAGATGGCTTCCAAAGGCTCATGGAAGGAGTCTGCTTCACAATGTGTGCAGGCATCTTTGAGACGATGACATCCTCCAGTCCCCTGCAGGAAGGCTGTTGTGTGGACAGAGGGGAAAGGGGGGATGTTAGATTCATGGGTTTAGGTTAAAGTTACCCTGAATAGTAGATAAACAAAAAGTGGTTCATGTAGTACCAACCAAACACATTGCAGTTGACTGAGGTCAGATTTGAACATTTAACCTGTGTAGGTATAGAAGCTGCATTCCATACAGTGCAATAGTAGCACCACTGGATATGCCTGACTTTAACAGTCTCACAGTACACTTTATAGAGGATAGCAGCATCATTGTATGCCGAGAAGAATATGTTTGGAGGAGTGTCTGACATAGATGTGGAGTCAGATCTCAGTGCAAAATTGTCTCAGATATATTATTTTAATGAACACACACTCAAGTTGACTGCTGTGAGATTAAAACCCCTAACTATTTAGGCATAGCAGCTGTAGAATCAACTACTTAACACAAGCACCACAGCAGAAGTCTGTCTTCCAGATTGTCAGGCAACACTTTAAAGCTGATGACATTGGCAGTGTCTTGTAAGAAGAAGATTGTAGAGGGAGTGTCTCACATGATGTTCTAGAATGTGAACTTACTGAACATAAACACAAATTAACTGTAGTGTGACTAGAACTAGAGACTAAAACTCCAGTCTAGCCATCTACTGAACACAGTACTTAAAATAAAGGGCACCACACCAGTCCAGTTTTCATAGTGTCAGACAAAACTTCATAGATGATGACATCAGTGGTGTCTCATGAGAAGAAGATGGGAGCAGGAATATCTCACATGCTGTTCTAAAATTATGTATATAAATTATCTATATAAAATTATTCGCATCAAATTTAATATATCCCTTTAGCTTTCCAATGTCACTAGCACCTTAATGAAAACTAAAGACAGGGCATGGAAAAGGTGGGTAAAAACTAAGCTCCCTTCCCATTTGCAAAAATATAAAGAACTAAGAAATCAGGCAAAAAAAAAAAAAACACATCCACAAAGACAAAAATAACTTTTACTTTAAACCCCCCCCAACTGCCCAAAAAAAAACAGATCCCAAGAAATTTAGAACTCTATAAACCAAATGTTGCACCCTGGTAACCCTTCCTCTCCTAACCCCTGCTGAAACAACTCATCAGAAGAAACAGCTACTTCACTCAATTCCTGTTTCATTGAATCCATATCTAAGTTGATAAATTCTTTCCCCTCTACTACCAACTCAAATAACGTTTCCAAATCCTCTACTACTTTCAACTGCTCTACCACTTACTTTCTCACAACCATACCCAGTAACTATATAAAATCCTGGCTCTCTAAACTTAAACCCTGCTCTGCTTCTGCCGACAACCTGCCGCCCTACTTCCAACAAATTGCTGCTGAATCCGTGTCCCTTCTTGTATCAATCCTAATAAATCACTCCATCTCATAATTGAAGGTCCCATCTATCTGGAAAGAATTCTGCATCATACCCATTCACAAAGGAGGTAACTCCACTGACATTACAAACGTCAGACCAATTGCAATCCTCTCACCATTCTCAAAAATACTGGAAAAATGCATACACAAGAAAATCATGAAATGCCTTGTACAGGAAAACTTGCTCACTCTTACACAGCATGGCTTTTGCCCGAAACATAGCACTGCAACTGTCTTTATATCCTTTATTAATACTATTTCTCAACCCAGAGAGAATAATAAGCTGGTCTCCTGCCTATTCCTTGACCCTTTCAAAAGTCTTTGATACAGTCTCTCACCATCTTCTGCTAAACAAACTGGTTAACCTAAACTTCTCTGCCTCTACTACTACCTGATATTCCAGCTATCTCATTGACCATCTACCATCAGTGAGATGGCTCTCAGCTTTCTCCCTTCCTCTTCCTGTCAAAATTGGGACCCCTCAAGGATCTATCCATGGCCCATTATTATTCAATATATTCACTAATCTACTCTACACCTCCTGTCCACAGTCATTCATTGACAATACGCACTTCACCACCATTACTATTGCAGATACTCCCTCTGACCTTATCTCTGCAACTCAAGCATCTTTTAACTCTGTTGAATCCTGGCTCTGTGACAGTCAGCTAATTCCTAATACTAAAAAGACAAAACTCTTACTATTTCTCCCAAAGAACTTCACCCACCTTAAATCTACATGTTCTGTACTGTCCCTCAATAACACCCTCATTAATGTTGAACCAAGTACAAAACTACAAGGAGTAACAATAGACGACCAACTCAGGTTTGATCCACATGTAAACAACCATTAAAAAGACACACCAAAAACTTGGCCTTCTTTATTGAAACACAAAGTTTCTAACAAAACAAAAATAACCCCTTAACATGTGTACCTCCTACCTAGCCTTCTATATAGCTTCCAAATTCTTACCAATCTTAACTCAACACTTCTAATTAAACTAAAGTCTACTTACAACAAGGTTGCCAGATTCCCTGCTCACCAAACTTATAAATTGCATCATTGTCTTTCACTAAGATGCTTAAACTGTCTGGAATTACCACACCAGCTTCTACTCTCTCAACTACAAATAATTCACTTTATACTATAATTGAAGTCCTTCTTCCCTAGCCTAGCTCCTCTCATCTCTCAATATTCCCCACTAGATCCCTATGTAGCTCTGACCTTAACCTACTACAAATATACAAAGCTTAGACTAAATAAAGCTGCAACTTCTACAGCTACAATCCTACCATATCATGGAACAACTTACCACTAGAAATCAGGGCCCTTAAATATTCAAATCAGTTCAAAACTTCCACTACAGAGTACCACCAAATTCACTGGTTCTGACACTGCACTAATCCTCCCTGATCTAGCCCAGTAATTCATATGTAATCACCAAAACTTCAAACCCTTTTAGCTCATAAACCTCTTCAAAGATTAACTCTTCTTCTCCTTCTCTTATCTCAGTTTCTAATGTCACATATGGCATCAAATAACTACATATACTATGAACTCTTTTCACTGTTTATGGAAAATGTTTGTATCGAATAATTTCTTATGCATGTTTATTATGTTCTTTTTCCACTATTATTTTTTCTGATAAAATGTATTTTGTTGTATGCATCCACTGTAAGCTGCTGACACTGTTAAGACTAATATTGTAAAACTGGGGAGCTTTTCTCCTTGGGCCTCCACTAAAAAAGGGTTACTTAGCTCAGTCAGACTAACCTGGTCAACAAATGTAAAATAAATAAATAAATCTGCAGAATGTGAAGTATGGAACACAAACACACATACACACATACACACACACACCAGTTACCCACAATGATATGATAACCCCTACCTATCTGCAGAACACAGTACTTAATGAAAGTGGCACAGCACAAATTTGTTTTTTATAATGTCACACAAAAATCTACAGATGATATCAGCACTGTCTGATGAAAAGAAGATGGTAGTAGGTGTGTCTCACATGCATTCTAAAATAGTAGCTAGAATGTGAACTAACTGAACACAAAAATCAAGTAATCATAGTGGGACAAAAAGCCTACCTACCTAACTACAAAAATCAGTATTTAGCACAAGAGCCACAGCACAAATCTGTTTTTATAGTGTCACACAACATGTTATAGTTAATGAAATCAGCACTGTATGTTTGGCAGAATATGTTAGGAGGCTTGTATGAAATGGCTGTGTAGGAATGTACAACTATAAAAAGTATTGTTCTCCATGAAATTGGATTGCTGACAGTAGGATATTGACACATGCTCTTCTGACTTTGCACACACACACACACACACACACACACACACACACACACACACACACACACACACACACACACACACACACACACACACACACACACACACACTGGTTGACAATAGTGAGATTAAAACCCCTTCTTGACTTGTTACGCAGGCTAAAGAGCACAGTAACTAATGCAAGTGTCATGTCACAAGATTATCTTTTATATTGTTGCTGGATGTGAGGTTGCCAGCCAAGCTATCTGGAATTTTATAAATAATCATATGTCATTTATGAATATTAATATGATCCATAGGCTTGTCTTACAAATGTAAGAGAACTATATGTTATGCATATATTGAACTACTCCTGCACTCCTGCAGAAGTGTGTGTTGAACTGTAATGTTATGTACTGAGCTTCAAGAATGTAATCACAGTGCACCCTACTGGAAAACAATAGAAATGTATATGGACTATGTGCCTGTGCAAATGTGTGTTTTCATGGTAGAAGCTGGAACATAAAGAGTTAACTTGCAAACCCTCAAGAAAATAAGTTGAAAAATAAATTGTTTTCCGATTCTGTTATCTCTGTTTCATCTCAGAGCAGAAACAATGTCTAGAGTTGGAGGTTTTCCTATTGTCTTGAAACAGAAATAATCACTAGGCTTCAAATGTAAAAGTGTTTAACTGTTTTACAACTTTCAGTTCTAGGCAAACTTCTGAGAGATGTATACCTCTGATACAGAGGTGCTACATTCTAAGTTTCTGTTAGCGTGGGAAGTGAAGGCAGGTGACAAAGACTGATGTCATCTCAGCTAGCAGTAATGCGCATTATTAATTTAGGAACTCTGTCATAGACTGTGCATTTTGCATTTGTCTTTTGGCCTAGAAACAACCCACTCATCAGCACTTCTGCCTGCATCTTGCTAATAGTAAGTAACTAGAGAAAAGTGATTTTTCTTAAATATAAATAGGAATATAGTAAAGATTAGTTTAGATGTTTTCTATGTTTATTTGAGACTGTCCTGCAATGTAGTTTTAACATATTTCCTGTGATTCTAAGCTCTGTAGTCACTGTATTGGGTTGTTGGAGTATTGTCTTGATCTTTTATTATTTATTATAAAGTATATTTAAACCTTTTAATTGCGGCTCTTAGAGTACTTGCATATGTATTTGGTGACACTGTATAGGCCTCTCCTAAATAGTCTTCAAGTATTGGTCACACTTACCATTTGGATAATAATATTACACAGTAAGACTGCTCATCCTTTGGGAAGGGCCTTAAAGTGGCTGAAAAGGGGCTCTGGTGGCAGTGCTAACTACCTTATGGTCTGCGCAAATTATGTTGTGAACATTACACACACACACACTCTCACACACACACACACACACACACACACACACACACACACACACACATATTTTGTGATCAACATGGATACAATTGTTGATGTGCATGTATATTATTTGTAATGAATTGACATCCACATTAATATAGATATATAGATTAGTAATATGCTAACTGCCCTCATGGACCATTTTAAGTCTAGTCAATCAACCCATGTGAGTATCAACCCTGTACCTTGTGACTATAAAGGAAACACCTTAATCATTATGCCAACCTCCCACCTACTATTATTAACACATGTATAAGACAATCTCAATGTCTATTTTTTTTATTTCTCCAAGTCTATTAGTTTTCTAATACCATGATGGGACTTGACCAAATTTCTAAGTCAAAGCATGATTAAAGTTCATGAAATTAGTATTGTTTCAGTCTTTAATGTTAGCCAGAAGTGCTCTTTGCAGCACCTCAACAACAACATGCCCAGTAATGACTCCTTCTGGAATTTGTATGGAGTTACATGTATCGGTAAAATATCTGAGCACCATTGTAAATTATTTTTTATAAGACCCATTACTCCTACTACTACTACTGAAACTATGTGGGTATCCTTCTTCCTCATTGCCTCTTTTCTACCTGCAAATGCTGGTATTTTATGACTTTGTGTATCTCTGTACGTAAGACACTGTAGTCACTGGGTGTAGCAACTTCAATGATCAATGCTTCTTTTGTCTTCTTTTCATGGACTACTACATTTGGGTTTCTCGCATATATTTTTTGAACTGTTGATAATAGATTATCCCATGTGATGTAAACTTCATAATTTTCTATAATGCTTTGTGGCTCATGTTTCCAGTATTTCTCCACCACTTCAATATCATAATGTTTGCAAAATCCCTAATGCAACAATCTTGCCACATTATTATGCCTTTCAGTATACAGTCCTTCTGCCCTTAGCATGTCATAACCAGCAACATGACGCATGACTGTTTCTAATTCAGGTTTACAAAACCTACATTTATCTGCTACTCCAACATGTTCAATGGACTTTGTAAACCAACATGTACATAGTCCAGTATTTTGGGCCTCCAATATTAACATTTAGTCTTTTGGTTTAAATCCACCTCTCCTTAACCATTCCTTTATTTGATCCTGATCAACATGAGGCTGTTCCAAGATTTTTCTTTACTTGCAAAAATATTTATGCATTTTCCACATTTCTTGCCTTCTCATCTGATCCTTCACCTTATATCCTTTCTTTTGTTTTTGGCACATTCAGTTTCTGCCTGATTTTTATATACTTCTGGTTTGAATTCCATTCCTGCTTTACACCAATATAGCCCTGCTAAACTAAACAGGGAAGTCATCTTAGACTTATTCTCCTCATATTTCAAAACATTTACTATGTTTGGGTCTTGTGTGGTCAGCAAATATGTATGCACTACATCAACTGCAGATCTATACATATAATCACTTTTGAGGAGGCCCATGCCTCCTTCAGAATGGGGGAAATATAATCTTGGCATGCACTGATTTTTATAAATCATTTGATGAGCATGAAGCATCCTCCTTGTTTTCCTCTCCAATCTATCCAACACCTTTTGGGGCCAGTCAATCACTCCTAAACTGTAAGTTATGACAGGAAGAGCAAATTTGTTTATAACCTGGACTTTGCTCCTAGATGCCAATATTGTTTTCAGTATTAGTTTAAGTCTTCTAAAATATTCTTTACTAAGTTTTATTCGCATTTGTTCATGTTTTATTGTTGATCCTTCATCAATTCCCAAATATATATGTGTGTGTGGGTGTGTGTGTGTGGGGGGGGGGGTCCATACTAATGCACGAATGGCAGTTTCACTGAAAGTGATCCCGCCAATCATACATTTGTGAAAGTGGCTTTCACTGAAAAAGCACTTTTGTAAAAGTATGATAAGATATAGAAGAAATCAAGGGGGAATGACTGTTGCTGAGGTCGTAGTACAGTGAGGATGAGGGGATATTCCATTTTCTCAACTGTAGTGCGATCCCGGACTGAGACTATAAAAGTAGGGGGGTCGGGGGCATGGGGGGACTTGCCCCCCTGTGTAAATGTTAGTTATGTGTTTTTTTGGTTTTTTTGGTGTTTAATTTGGCGACTTTAGTGAAAGCGTTTTTTCGGTTAAAAGCTCTTTCGCTAAAGTGTGTTCGGTGAATGTGGATTTGAACTATTGAACTTTTGTTCTATAGTCCTAGATCCATTTTGTGTGTGTGTGTATATATATATATATATATATATATATATATGTGTGTGTGTATATATGTGTGTGTGTGTGTGTGTGTGTGTGTGTGTGTGTGTGTGTGTGTGTGTGTGTACACAAACAGCCTTTTGCTCAAGTTCTTTTATATCATATTCTTGTCCCAAACTGATGTTTTCTTTTTTTTTAACAGTTTTTATTGAATTTTTACAAGAAAAACAAGATTTATGTGCATTTAAACAAATTGAATAAAATAGAACTATATACAACACAACTATTTACAATACCCATAACATACACAAAATTACAATATATATATATTACATCTTGTCTAAAAAATTGTTTAGTTTTATCTAAGATAATTTCTTATGAGTTACTTTTGTTGATCTTAAATAAAGGGTTAACAGTTCTATTTTACATACAGTCCTGGCCAGTAAAATAAACTCAGAAAAAGAGAGGATGTTTCTACTTTTCCAGTTTGATGTGATAATTTTTCCTTGCAACTGCAAGAAGAGCCCTGAGAAGACGCACTTGTGTCTTTGGGATATGTACTGGTATCGGTGCATTAAATAATAACAATGAATCTGAGTTGTCACATTTGTCAAACCACAAAGCCTTTAAAAAGGCCTTAAATTCCTGCCAAAAGGTTGTAACCATTTTACATTCAAGGAACATATGTGTCCAGTCAGCGCATAAAGTTCATCACATCTCCAACATTTATGGGTACTAGTATGTGAAATCAATGCCAGTTTATGAGGGGTAATGTAGCTTATATGGATAAACTTCCAAGTGAAAATTTTCCAGAAAGGAGATGAGGTTGTGTTATTAACTGATTTTAATGTCAAGGCTCTATCAGAGTCTGAAAAATTTGATTTATTTAGTTTTTCAATATAACTCCATAAAGAATCTTCTGGTATTTGTAGGTCTGCTCTTAGTGTTTTGTAAATCCTAGATAATGAAAAGCCTATGTTGTGGTTAGTCATATTCAGTTCACAGAAAAGAGAGATTACTTTTGGATGTATTGAAACATCAAGTACTTGATTTGATTTGAGCTCATTTAGTAGATGTTCTCTAAAAATTTGGATATTTAACCAGTTATTTTAAATGAATCTATACATGTTCTTGTCAATGCTACTGGAAACATTAAAAATAAGAGATGCCTTGTCCTGTATTTACTGTTCATTATCTTTTTAAAGTTGTTTAATATGTAGCTGATACAATGAGGATATATTTTGATTCTGTTTTCTTTAAAGATTACATCTTTAACAACCAAAAACATCTTATTATTATCTATAAACATGTCATTATTTATTGTCTCATCAAGGTTAGAAAGCAATATAGTTTCATGCAATTTCTTCCAGTTTGATGTATATTTATTACTTAACCACTGACTCATTATATTAATTATAGCTGCTTCAGCATAAGTTCTAGATTCGGAAATGCAATGCCTCCCTTTTCTCATTCCCTACAATGCCAGTCATATCTTATTCTTGGTTTCTGTGGATGCCATAAAAATTTAAACAGAAGTGAGATGAGTTGTTTTATTATTTTTTTAAGAGGTCCAGCTATTATACTCTGAAATAGAAATAACATTTTTGGTAAAATGCACATTTTTATTAAAGATAATTTTTCTCCCATAGAGGAAAACATTTTTCCCCACTTGCTTAAATGTTCCTTGACCACAGTTGCCAGGTTATTATAAATCGTATATATAATGTCTTTCCAATTTGTTTTATCTGTACACCTAGATATTTGAAGGTGTCATTTTTCCAGTTGAAATTACTGTGTTTTTCTAATATGGTACTGATTTTATTGTTTAACAGTATAGTATTTGTTTTGTTATTATTACATTTTAAGCTTGACATTTCTTCAAAATTGTTAGAGATTTTATAATATGGTCTACTGAATAATCTATATTTCCAATAATTTACAAAATGTCATCTGTGAAGAGTTGTATTTTAGAAGAGTAGTAAGAATTAATATCAAAGCTAACAATCTTAGTGCTGTTTCTAATGTAGTTAGCTAATGGTTCCACTGCTAAGGCAAATAACAAGGGAGAGAGTGGGTAGCCTTGTTTGGTTCCTTTTAATATTTTGATTTGGGTGGATAGGAAAGCCCCAATTTTGATATAAGACACCACATTTTCATATAGATTGTTTATTAATTTTCTAAAGTCAAGAGAAAAATTAAATGATTCCATTACTTTATATAAATAAGACCAAGTTATAGAGTCAAAAGCCTTATCGAGATCTAAGCTAATAATGGATAATTCTTTCTATTTTCTTATTCGCTAGCTCTATTAAAGATAGACTTTTGATGACATTGTCTTGAACTTTCCTGTTCGATATGAAGCCTGTTTGATCTTCTGCTATTAATTTTTGCATGAATTGATTTAGTCTTTAGTGAGAATTGAAGTGAAAAATTTTATAATCAACATTCAATAAAGATAAAGAACAATATGATATTACTAGTTTGGGATCTTTGTCCTGCTTTAAAATGGAAGAGATTATGGCATATTTCCATGAGGGGAAATGATTTTCATGCTTTCTAAATTTCTCAGAAGCTGCTACTAGAATTTTTAGAATCTCATCAGGAAGACGTTTGTAAGATTCAACAATAATTCTGTCTATTCCTGGAGCCTTATTGCTTTTAATATGTTTAATATTTTCCTTAACTTCTATTAGTGAGATTGGTTTAATCAATTTGATGTGTTGTTCATTAGTTACCTTTTTGTTAACATTTTCAATCAAAAACTTTTCTTTTAGAGTGTTAATAGAATCTGAATTCATATTGTTTAATGCTTCATGATGAGATCTAAACATTTCTAAGATTTCCTTTAAGTCGTCACTTGCCTATGTTTGTTCCTTGTGTTATCAGTAAGTTCTTATATATAGCTTACATTAGCTAAATTTTTGGATTTAACTGCCAATCTATGCAGATTTGTTGGATTTGCAGAGTATGATTGTAACTTAAGCCTCTCTAGATTTATAGCCACTTTATGATTCAAGATTTCTACATACTTTGCATTTAATGTTTTAGTTCAAGGTTTGTATCTGTGTCTTTGCTATTTAAATTATATTTAGTGTATCAATTTTTGTTTGTAATATTATTAGTTTCTCGTCCCATTGTTTCTTTTTGTTTAAATACCAGTTTTTTATTTTACCATAAAGATATGATTTTATTGAATCCCAAACAATGGTCTTAGAAGTCTCATTATTATCATTGATAGCGAGGAATGACTTAGTTTAATTTAAGAACCAGTCTTTAAACCCATTGAGTTTCACAATGTAAGCAGGTAATTTTTGCCAAGTTATCAGATCTTTAGTTCTGATGTTAACCTTGAATAAAAGAGCATTGTGATCTGACAAAGGGCAAGAACTGATTAAAACGTCATGACTTTGAGAAATTAGACTATTAGAAATTAATATTTTGTCAGTAGTTGTCTGTGTTCCATATATGTATGAGTAGTGCATGTAGTTTAATGATTCTGTTTCTTTTATATCATATATGTCTCTGAGATTTAAATAATTAATAACATTTTTTAGTTTTTTAGCTGGAGCAGACAATTTGAAGTTATTGTTTTTGGTGGTATCCTTTTTAGTAAAAATACAATTACAATCTCCAGCATAAATTATGTCTCCTTTGGCTTTAATAGATATTAATTCTAAATATTTATTAGCAGTTCCCACACCAATATCAGGGATCCAATATATGTTCACTAAAGTAATATATATTTTATTCATCTCTAGCACTACTAAATATAACATACCATTCTTCTCTGAAAAAGTATCTACTATTTTGGGCATCAGTAAAGATTTGTTTCACAGTATCATAGTGCCTCTTCTCTTAGCCTGGAAATGAGATTCCACAAGTGTTGTGTAACCATTGAAATATATTCATTTTTAATAAAGTGTGTTTCTAGTAGAAATGCCATGTCTAATTTATTCATTTTCAAATATTTTGATAGACTTCCTGTTTTTATGGGATTGTTAAGGCCATTAACGTTTAAAGATAAACATTTATATGAATGCATTCTTAAAGAAACAATTGTCTTTCTTAAAATTTGTTATGGGCTCAAATTTAAAACAAATTTAAAACTAAACAAAACATATCTAAAGAAACAAAAGTTTAACTGTACACAATCCTAAACATGGAAAATTAGATTTCTGATTTGATGAATGCATCATCCAAACCACCATCTTCACACCCTAAGACTCTTGTCAATATCCATCAAATGCTTCTGCCTTTATTTAAATACTTATACTGATTAAATATAAAAACAAACCTTTTAATGGTATAAAATAAAATTTGAATCACAAAAACTAATGTCATGTAATAAAAATATAGCATAACCCCATAAAGCGTGTATGAAAGTGATATATACTAAATTCTAACAAACCAAATAACTTTGTGTTGATTAATCTGACTGAAGTCACTAGTTGTGATATCTTAATTCCTAATAATATATAAAATATAAAGAGATAAAGAAAATAAATAATAATAGTTTATCATGAAACTAAAACCTATTATTTAGAGTTACGAAAACTATCTGTATTTGTCAGAAAGTAAGTGTAAAAAATAAGTGTTTGATACTATATCTAAAACTCTCATCCTTCCCTCCTCCTCTTCCCCTTCTTCTGTACAATATTAAAGTATCAGGTTTTTATTATTGTATAATCCTGCAATTTATTGTTCCTAAAGGACTTTAAGAATATCTCATTAAATTTCCCATCTCACATCCCTCTCCCCTCCCCCTCCCACTCAAATTTATCTTAATCCACTGATCTAGATGTTTAGATAAGGATTATATATACCAAAATATACAATTTAATAGATCAGTAGACATTCTCATTAATTATAGTCTAACATAACTTCCACTATAGATTAATCTCATATTAGATATCAAAGAACATCTATTAGCTTATGTACATTACAACATAAAATAATATAAGAGGTGTTTGGCATATCATGTTTGATCAGCATCAAGTATACTTAGTGAGTTTTGTTTTATACATCCCAGTCATTAAAACTGTACATACAACTAGTTGGAGATGAAATATAATTGCCTTTACAGCAGAATTATAAACTTCTACCTCAACTTTTATACATATCTTTAAAATGTCAGCATAAATATGAGAAATACAGTACCATTCATGCGTAAAATATTTTGCTTAAAAAACATATCTTCTATTGAAGCAAGGTTCCTTAGATATGTAACTATGTTTCTTATACTCCTTGCAAAAAAAAGGAGAGGGTAGTTTCTCATATATTAATTTTTCAAAACCTGCCTGAACGCTAGAAAAACTCTAACTGATGCATAATGCATTTGATATCATGGGTACAGAGTTTTTACCAAAAGGGATGACAATGCACTTTTTGACAATGAGCTTGAGCCAATGGCTTTGACACCAGGCATCTGTCTCAGTGAGGCCCTTTTGTAGGATGTACACATCGTTAGGATATTTGATTATGGCTCCTAGTTTGCAGTCATCTGTAAACTTTGTTAGCCAAAGACCTTCTGTGTTAGCCTGTACTTCAGAGAATTAGATACCAAACAGGAGAGGACCCAGGACTGAACCCTGTGGTACTCCACTTGTCACTGGTCTGAAGTTGGATTTAGAGTCTGCTACTTTCACAGTGTGGGTTCAGTCAGTGAGCCAATTGGCAAGCCATCTTGTGACATAGGGATTTATACCTAGTTTAGTGAGTTTATCTATAATTCCAGAGTGGTAAAGAGATGTCTATGTCTTCTAGTTTATCTAACAGATTGTTTCTTCTGACAAAATCAGTAGCTTCTTCTAGATTGTTAAATATTTTCTGTCCATCTGGAAAGGTAATCCTTATTCCAGCTGTAAAAAGGATCTGAGCTTTTATGTTAGCTTTTTAAGGTCTTTGATTAGAGGAATGCATGCTTTCCTTTTTGTTATAGTGGTAGATGTATAATCATTGTCAAATCTAATGTTCCTTCTATTGTCTTGGATGGGGTTTCCTGCCCAAGCAGCTCTCAGAACTAAATATTTATCTAGAGTAGATAAGAATTCGACAATAATAGATCTCACTGAGCAAGAATGTTTTGAGAAAGATGGATTAGATAGAGACCTGTGAGCTCTCTCGATTCCAAATGACAAAGATTCTGGAAAGTTTAATATCTTAGGTAGCCAGTTATTGAAAAAAGAAACATGTTGTTACCTTCTGACTTTTCAGGGACCCCATAAATTCTAATGTTGTTTCTTCTTGATCTTGATTCCAGGTCTTCTATTGTTTCTGTTAGGGAATTATTTTGCTTCAGAAGAAAGTTGATTTGAGTATCATTCTCCATTTGTCTTCCATTTAATTCATTGACAGATTCCTCTATGCTGGCAATTTGGTCTGAGTGTTTTGTGATTATTTCTTTCAAATCTTCAGTGTGTTTCCTGCTTTCTTTCATGTTTTCCATTATGTGTTCCAAGTTGTCCATTTTTGTCGAGAGGTCTTGAATACTAATAATTATAGTTTGGAGTTCATTTTTCATGAGACTATCTTGAACTGAAGATTTTGAGTGGATCATGGCTTCAGAAATCTGTATACAGCTTTAGAAGTTCTGACAGTAAATTATGAGAAAAATTCAATAAAAATCTGATTTTTTTCCCCAGTACATAATCCACAATAGGATAAGGAACAGCTATGATGTGAAATCTTTGAAGCTTTTAAATAAAATTATAAAAATCCTGTCAGAAACATAACTTCACAGGCAGAGAAACAAGAATGTGCTGTTCTCACTCTAGCATCTTGGACACTCCCCCAACTGATGTTTTCTTGGTGCTGCAGGTTTTCTGCTTTAAATATTGCTTTTGCACATTTATCAAGACCGAATTACATTGTCATATCATCTGAAAAAAGTTTTGACGACTTGCAGTTGTGCCTTCAGTTCCTCATCTGATGAACTACACAGTTTTAAATAATCTACAAAAAGAAGATGAAACATCTTTATACGCTGTTGTTTTCTGGGATCCAAATTGTAGCCATGACCTAATCTGTTAAGCAGACAGCTTAATGGGCTAAGGGCAAGACAAAAGAGCAGCGGTGATAGAGAGTCACCCTTGAATATCCCCCTTTGATTTTTTTTATCTATGGAATAAACATTTGTCCTTTATCGTGGCTTAACTGCAAAGAAGTTTGCCACAGTTTCATGGTTGCTGTAATGCAATCAATCAGTGCAGGGTGTATCTTATACAATTTTAAGAACTGTTTTATCCATGAATGTGGGATACTGTAAAATACTTTTTTGTAGTCTATCCACACCATAGTTAGATTCTTCCCTTTTTTACAGCTCTCCGTTATGAATTAAAAAAAAATGATCCTTTGTTCCATATGATTTTCTTTTATTGCCCTTTTATTCTATTGCCATGATTGAGTTTTCTTCTAAATGACTATTAACTCTAAATAAACAAATGGACCCAGAAAAAGCCGAACAATCCAGTATTATAAAGTTTCTTTCATTTGTTGAAACTTTATAATATGTGATTTCAATAAATGAAAGAAACTTTATAATAATGTGATTTCAATAAATGATAGAAATTTTATAATACTGGATTGTTCGGCTTTTCCTGGGTCCATTTGTTTATTTGGAATTTGGTGATTGTTTTTTACATGAGTATTTACTCTGTTGACATCAATTCCAATGTATGGTTTATAGGTCGTTGGAAGGCAAATTATTGGGCTATAGTTTTTAGGATAGCTTGCAAGTTTACTCTTAAGTAGGAACATTGTTTTCCTGTTGTTAACCAAGCTGATGTCTGTTCAGGCTGTGCATATAAATAGTTCTTACTCATGACTAAATCTTCATGCAAAGATGTTAATACCTTTAGCCAGAAGTTAGATACTGCATCTGCACCTAGGGTTTTCCAGTTGGAGCTTTTCTTAACTTTGCTTGAATCTCTCTGGTCATTACTTCATCCTATTTCATATCCTATATATATGAACTTCTTATTTTTTTACTTCTTCTGTCCATTTAGCATCTTTGTTATGTTCCAAAGGATCTTCCTAGCTATTTCTCCCAAATGTACCTATTTCTTCTTTTTTGGTGTTGTTTCAATTCCTTTTGCCTTGTTCTCCAGTTCTGTATAAACCTATTTGAGTCATCAATAAAGTGCTTATTTTGCACCTTTTCTTTATATTTATCTACATATCTTCTACATTTTTCTGCCTGTGCTAATATGTTTAGTTTACTATTTGCAGTAGTGCAGTATAGATCCTGATCTGTTATAATACTGCATGTTGCTTTTATCAAGTCTATCTTTTTGAGTATTTTTGTTGATCTGTTTCCTCTTCTTTATTCTTCTAACAGTGACACTTCTTGTCTTAATTGTTTTGTAGTTTCCTCTATTTGATACTTCTATGATGACATTTGATTTCTCCACTTCCTTTCTCCTACTGCCCTGTGTTCTTATGGTAAGACTTTTTTTGTTATTAATATAGCTGCACAATAATACAGCCTATTTACTTATGTTATATTGCATGAATTTCTATGGACAGTCATAATTACTGTATTCATTTGTTTTATCAAACTTCTAACTTTTTGGGTTTTATTGACCTTCTGGAGTCTGTTTTTCGTTGATCTTAATAAGTCTGCCCATCTCTATTAAATCAAGCAGCTCTTCTCTTAGATCATTTTCTTCTAAACTGAGGGCACATTCTTTGTTCTCTATTTCCTGCAGGCATTCTGTAGAACATTCTGGAGCATCTTCCTGTACCACGTTCTCTTCAGTTTCATCCTGTGTCATCCATTGCTATTTTATATGGGAACTCTCTGGCCTATAACTCCACAACACTGACTTCACCAGAGTTGCCACAGTTTCCTGTTCCTTCCCTTGCTGTCCAACTTCAGCTGAATGTTAATGCTGGTTTCCTATGGAAGGCTCCAAAGTATCTTCATATGACAACTGATCAGATGCTTTCTTCTCCACTGATTTCTCCTTAATTTTGGTGTGTATTGCTATATCTTGCATCTATATTATCTGAGTTAATTTTTCTACACTAAAACCGTCACATCAATGACAATCCATAACCTCAGTTTTGATTTCTTAAACTTCCTCATTACCAATCCTCTTTTCTACTTTTCCTCTTTGTTTTCTTAATTTTTTGTATTGCAGCATTTTTCATGTCTGGATGCCTTTGCCTGTATTTCTCTTCAAATATTTTTGGTGTGGCTCCTTTTGTATTGGTTAGTTTTGCTTTCTTCTTTGCATAAATATTGCGCCATATTAAATCTCTTTGTCTTTCCCATGCCCATATTTCTTCTTCAGATGTCTTCTGGTCCTCCTGTTTCTTTTTACTTGGAGGAGTCATTGTTCCATCATACTGTGATATAACCTATGTTGGACTTTCTACACTAAATCCTTCATTTCACAGGTATTCTGTAAGTTCAGCTTCTATTTTTTGCTTGTATTTTTTTAAATTTCTACTTTAATAATCTTCTGTCCTATAATCCCTTTTTATGATCTTATTTTTGTATTGTGACATTTTACATGACTGGATGCCTTTGCTTGCATTTCTCTTTGGATATCATTGGGGCTGCTTTTTTGCATTGACTAATTTGTTTTTTTTCCTTTGCATAAATATTGCATCATATCAGATCTCTATTTCTTTTTTATACCTTTCAAAAATCTCTAGATTTTATTCCTTATATTTTCATACTTTCTCAGTTGTTTCTTGTTGTACATAATGTTTTTTTTTCACAAATCTGTTGCATCAATGAACAAAAATGTTTATTTGAAGCTTCTGACAGTTTTTCTTGTGGAAGTTTTTTTCCCTCTAATTTCCCTCTTAATCGTTTTTGTGTATCACCTGTCTGTAGTCCAGGCTTCCTGCATAACAGTAACAATACATAATTTCTTTTGCATCCTCAATAGACCATTGCATTGTCTTTATGGCTCTTTTCTGGCCTATCAATTTTTGTGATTTTTGTGGACTACTACTTCCTTCTACTACAGGGGTTCCATTATCCCCATGGGCCTGGACTGGCCCCATTGTAGGGATGTTTCCATATCTTGAGGATTCTACACTGCAATTTTTTCATTTGCCTACCAGGACTGGACAATTTTTTATCCTGGGTCTTGTGCACCCAACTATCTTTTCTATTTTTTAATCTACTACTGTCTGTAATATATGCTATATAAAAGTACAGTCTATATATCATTGTTGTCTTGGTGATATTTTCTGAAAAATGGGGTCCACCTTGTGAAAGTACTCACCAAGAATTGAGGATGCACTCACTTTCAGCAATATTACTCTCCTTTTTCTTGCTGATTTATTATCTCTCCATTCAGACCCCTATTGTCAGTATAAAGCTCTAGAAGATATAATAATGCAGTTGTGGTATTTATTTTAGTAGTATAGTTGACATTTGGGAACTCTTACTGACACATCCATTTTCAAGTGCATAGATGGAGGGCACACATGAGTATGAGTAAATATGTGTTCAGTCACTAACAAGTCCATTCCATTTGATTCATAGGCTCATATGTGTGTACTAGGCTAATGGTCCTGGAGCCTTTACAAGCCTAGCCCATATTGATGGTTTTACATGGATTTTAATGAGATGAAGAATAACTGGGCAATAAACATTAGTACTTCATGCCAATCAGCTCTTTACATAGCACACTCCTGAGAAGCTGGTTTGCATGTATGATGGCAAAGTGTTTGCACATGTGAGATTCACATGAATACAGCATGAACTTGAGAAGTACTTATGCATATAGGCCAGTGGACGTAGCTGCAGTTACTATGGTGTTCATACTGTAGTTTATATTGGAAATGTTGTGTCATAACTTTTAAGATAGTACAGACTGTTGCTATTGCCTTCCCTGTTTGTTTAGTTAAGTGACAAGCAAACACAGTTCTCTTCTTAAATGGGAAAATAGTAATATATCTTTTGTGCCTTCCTTTGAGCAAACAGGGTAAGTGGCAAGACATGGCTGTCAGCACTTTGGACAGTACTGAGTATAAGAAATACACCTGTTTTCTAGATTTCCCTGTGACAGCAGGTGTAAGAGTAATAAATTCATATTTAGAGTATAAATAACAGAGGGTTCAAATTTAGCTCAGTCTAATTTTTACACATGTTCTCACAATGGCACTAAATAAGTAAAATTGATAATTCCTGCAAATGTGAGAGGCAATGACTACAGTGAAGTACTGTATAAACATGAACATCACTCAATTGATTTCTGACAACAGTACACATATGGATTTGCATTTTTATACATTCGGCAGTCTAAATTAATGTTAGAGTAAACAATTCAAGTTACTACCTTTACTATGCTTTAATTGTGAGATCTTTTAGTGCAGCGAGTTTTAGCAGTATTGTGTGAAGGTAATCATACTAGTGCAGCTGATGCCATAGGACACGGAGAGGTATTCTCCATCACTCGGCATTGGTACATGATGCCAAACTCTAATCAGAGGACAAAAAGAGAAGGGTTTATTAGGGGGCATTTCTGCCATGTGTGTGGTATGTGATTCTATTTTTTAACCAAATAAAAGGTGTGAAAATGGCGTAGATAGGAAAGTGGTGAAATAGGAGGCAAGCAAGGAGAAGAACAAAGGGAAAGCAATATAGGAATGTGCAAGAGGGAATTAGGAAAGAACCACAGCTATCCAATTCTTCAACAGTGTAATTTGAATATGGATAGCAAATCGGATAAATTTGGACTCAACAATGCAATAATTTTGTATAACTAACAGGACAGAATCAAGTGTGGAGAGCTATGTATGGGTCAACATTGTTTGTGGGACAGGTACTCAGTTTTTTTATTTTATTTCAAAAAGAGAGGAATGTTAGGGACAGGACTTGGGTATGTTAGGGTCAGGTAAGTAGGGTATGTAAGGAAGCAGGTGCAATCAGTACAAACAAGACAGAGATAGGGATGGTGAGAGACATAAAAGGTTGGGGGACACCATGATTGGGGATAAGGAGGTGACATCGGAGGCACATGACCATCAATCATGGTGACAGTCAGAATCTAGTCATCACCCTCAGAATTGTCATTATTGTCACCTTCCTCAGTTTCCTGTTAGATTGAATGATGTTTGTGCTTTCTCTGCATTCCAACAAGCAACTTCTCCAGATGGCTGAGGTGTGCACCAGTAGTACATTCTACAACCTCATGCATCATGCCTGGCAGCTACTGTTGGGTGACAAAATCCCCACCTCCATCAATACTCCTTGTAGATACCACTGCACCAGCTGATGTGACAACGCTACCTGATGTTGAGGGCCCAGGTAGTGCAGAGGCTGCAGACGTAGTACTGCCAGATTGCATCCCAGATGTGATGGGCATTGGTGTGACAGCCATTGGATAGGGTGGCAGGCTGATCTGCAGTGGTTGGCCTACTTCCCTGTGCTGGAAATCATTTTGTTGGTTGACAAAAATTATGACACCAGAATGGTGTGATGGCACATATAAAAATAAAAAAAGAGAGATAAGGGGTGGGGTACGGTAAAAAAAAAGAAAGAAAGATAATTAGAACCATTGTATGTCACACACAATAAATTATTACAATACAAATATAGATTATAAGTTTACATTAACCGTACTTTTTAAAAATCCAAAATAGGACTGAGAATTCTTCCAAATAATCTTTGCAATATGCATATACTGCACATATGCTTTTAAAAATAATACATATTAAATTATCAACGTGGCATTTATGCCAATTTTTTTAAAATAAATATTTGCTATATCTATCTATCTATATATATATATATATATATATATATATATATGTATGTATATATATATATATATATATATATATATATATATATATATATATATATATATATATATTCACTTTGAATCATTGAATGTTCAGAACATTGACGTTCTGATCATCGAGACCAGAACATCGATGTTGAGAACATTGAAGGTTTAAAGTGGAAGTGCCAGGTAAGTGAAATTGTAGAATTTTGGGTGTGTATGTAGGGCAGCAAAGTGCCCTGCATGTTGTTTGTGCTACCTGAGTGTTGGCATCGCAGGTAGGGTACGGGAGGTCTCCCGTTTAGCGCTACCGCATATAGCGGTAAACAGGAGATTTCCCTTACCCAACTGTAGTGCGATCTCGGAGTTGGAATATTAAAGTAGGGGGTTGTGGGGGGTGCAGCCCCCCCCCCCCCACATGGGGGTTGCATAAAATAGTTTTTGTAAGTTTTTTGTTTTTTGTGTGGTTCATTTTGAACCTTCGATGTTCTGAACATCGATGTTCTGGTCTGCATGATCAGAACGACGATGTTCTGAACATTCGATGATTCAAAGTGAATCCATATATATGTGTGTATATATATATATATATATATATATACATTTTTTAAGTATGTATTTGCTACTCATAGTATTTGAACCCACAACATCTAAATACAGTATTACAATTGACTCCTACAATTACCTCGAGCTACAGAATGAAGAATGCATGCTTGATTTTACAGTTAAGATATGCATGCTTAATTTGCTAAGAATGTATGGCAGAACAATACTTTTAATAAAATAATTGTTTATTTGTGCTGCATACATACCCCTTACTTCACTCAATCTTTTTAAGTGTTCCACATGGGCCTCCCTGTTCCCTGAAATCTCCTGGGCACCTGTAAAATAAAAAGCAGAGAAAAAGAGAAGAGTATTATTAATACAATCTTGACTGTCTCCAGCGTTTATATCATTTAAAGCATCTTTGTATACTTACACAACTGTGGGATGTCAGGAGTTCTAAACTCATCCAGCCATTAGTTAAGTGATTCTGGCCTGCACCTTTTCAGGTCATTCTAATGGTGCCTGCATTGCTCCCCACTGTATGGAATGCCAGTTGCACTGGAGACAGCCTCGTCAAGACTGTTCCAAGCCTCTGATTTATATGAGACCTGGTATAGTCCCCCTACAGCAGCCTAAGGCTATGGTTCTTTAGGAAGAGTGCACTGAATATCCTGGACTCTTCTACATCCCATCTTTGAACCCTAAATTACGCGCCATTCTTCTTAGCTCCTGCTATGTCTGCACATTTCCTCCAGATGTTTTCACACCAGTTTGTGATATTGCATATTATGGTTACTGCACAAACCCTCACAACCTTGCCAACTGCATTTGCACCATGATAAGCAAAGAGCAACAATAGCAAACAGAGATGAAACCAGTTTATGAAATACAAAGGGTGCCACAGAGAAGGGTTGTTACAGGTGTTTGGTGTAGGGCTGCTATCTGCCCTCCACCTGATACTCCTGTGTCATTATGTACCACTGAATGTATGTTTAGGGCCATCATGGAGGTGCAGGCATGTTCCACTAAGGCCTCTGAGGACATGCTTAGAGTTGTATATGTGGCACAGATGACGTGCATCACTGCCTCCACCATGTAACTGAGTCAATGGATTGGGCGAATAACACAATGAAATGGGGAGTGTCTGTAATGATACATCTGCTGGAAGGGGACAGCATCCACATGGATGTAGGTCAGCAGCATCATCTGCTGTTAGCCACCGTGGTTGTTCATGATCACACTCCCATAGTGACACTACTTCCACTGCTCTATCATAGGTTCATAGGTAGGTAGTAGGCTATCGGGCCTGGGGCCTATATAAGCCTAGCCAAAAAAGTTTCCTGTCTTTTGCCACCAAAGAAAGTTATTCTCCTGTGCCCTTGTCTAGCAGAGCCCCAGACGTGTTCCCTGGGGTGAATTTCCTATTTCCCATCCAATTGTCAAGATTTTTCTTAAAGAGGGCTAATGAGGAGCTTTGCTTGACATGAATGGGTAGTCTGTTCCAGAGCATGGGAAGTCTCTGGGACAGGAATCTATCCCTCCAGCATGTTATGTTTATTGTGGTGGCAAGGTTTAGGTCCCTGGAGCATGTGTCTCAGAGGGATTGGGGTTTCTTTAAGTGTTAACTCAAATGAAGAAAAACAGTAGAGAAACAGTCAATTTATTTACAGAATACAAGATAAAGCTTTTGGGTAACACCCTTCATCAGTATACTAGTACCATATTCAACACAGTTTAAATATCCATTTCAATATAACACATGACACAACCATCCAATAAAAAAAAAAAAAACAGTTTCAATTAAATATAAGATCAATTGAGCAACCTTATAATACTTAAAGATACAATGTAAAACATAATATTTACATAAAGTTTCATAAACATTTCATCAGCATTTTTCAGATTTGTAAAACTGTCATTTATATTGCTTTTATTTAGCTACCAAAACAGGGTTTATGCTAACCTGATTATTGAGGCCCGGGTTTATACGATCTTTCAGCCACCTAGAGCACATACCTACTAGAAACTTTCACATCCTATGCACGTAGTTAGATATACTATCAATTCAGTATTACAAGTTGCATAGCATTCCATCTTATATATTTCCTTGCTTGCAGGATGTTTATACTCTATACCACTAAATATATCTTTGCAGCAACTACAATTATAGCATGATATAGTCCCAATTTTATTTGAAATTATTACTTCTTTTCTATTTAATCTAAAGTCTTTATAGCATAGCTCCCTCTTTATATTTAGACAGTTCTTATGTGCAAATCTTGGTTTCTGCCCTAAAATAGGTATGAGTTCTGCCACTGATGTCAGAATCCGCCAGTTATTTTATATTACTTTCTCTATGTCTTTACTTAAATTATTCTGGGAGGTGATGTATCTGAGTCGATTTTCATTTTCTTTTTCTTTGCTGCCTACATATGTCTGTGAAATATCACTAAACACAGCTGGTGCTAGTTTGTCCCTCTATTCCAATATTTAATGCATATTATTATATATCAGGGCCTCATTGTATCCCCTTTCTTTAAATTCCCCTGCTAGTGTTTCCATCTGCTCCATGCATTTCACTATATCTGTATTTAACTTACTTATTTTCAACAGTTGACTCTTCACTATCCCTCGAAACACATGCTTGGAATGCATACTCATAGCATGAGTATATCTGTTGACCTATATTTCCTTTCTGTAAACAGTAGTCTCTAATTTATCTCCTTCTCTATATAATAATACTTCCAAATAACTTATTTTATGTTCAGAAAATTCTAAAAATGTTGTACTATTGCTTAAATATTGGATACACTCAGACAAACTATTAACCTCACCCCCCCCCCCAGATTAAAAAACAGTCATCCACAAAAAGCTGGTAGAAGTAAACATTATGCTTATATACGTTCTTCACACCATATACATATTCCTCTTCCCAATGATTTAAAACAATGTTTGCATAGGTGTTGGCCATGGGAGTCCCCATAGCCATACCTGAAATTTGCAAATATGGGTGACCATCAAACAAGAAGATATTATTTGTTAGAATCATTTCTATCATACTACATATGGTTTCTATACCTATTCCACTCATTCTTGTCTTCGTGCATAGGAACTCTCGCACAGCATCTATACCATGCTCATTGGGTATTACTGTAAACAGCGAATTTATATCAAGAGTTACCAGCAAATATGTGTCATTAATTTTTCCACTTCTATACCATTCATAAAGTTTCTTCAGGAAGTCACCAGTATCTTTAGTATAACTAGGACATAATGGTAGATATTGTTTTAAAACATCCTGTGCATATATAGACAATGGCTCGATAATCCAGACCCTACTTGACACAATTGGCCTCATAGTAGGTTCAGTAAGGGACTTATGCAACTTGGGTATACCATATATTATAGGGATAACAGGACATGATACCGTTAAGTAATTAAACAATTCTGTTGAGATATTTCCTTGTAACTGTAAATCATATACAAACATATTTTCTTTTGTTATTATCCTCTTAATGTCAATAAAATTAACTTTTTTAAAGTCTTTACATCATTTAAAAAAACATTCATGGATGCAATATATTTACCTTTATCATACAATTCTATTGCTCCACCCTTATCTGCTTGTTTAATTATCAAATATTCAGCTTCTTTTAAATCACATAATGCTTTATATTTGTCATACAAAAGGTTAAAACATTTGCTATTAATAGAATTCCTTTTTACTGTTTATACAATAACCTAAAATCCTCTTCACATGCACTTAAAAAAGTATTCACAACAGGACAGTGAATGGGCGTAAAAATACTAGACGTTCTGTGCTCTAAACTCCATGTAATTACTTCATTCTTAAAAAACAATTTTAAGCTTATATTTCTACAAAAAGTACTCAAGTCTATCATTCTGTTAACTAAGCTTTCACTTCTGGATGGTATAAATTGTAGCCCTTTATTAAACAATTTAACATGTGAGTCAGGGCAAAATTTGAAAAGTTTACAACTAGCCCTTTTTGCTTAATACTTATCTCTGACTCAGCTTGCTTGAAGTTAGTGGGCTGTCATTTTTCCTCCTCATTGTATTCAAATTGCAGTGTTGAGAATGCCCTCTCGATTCTGTCCATTTATTTTCCTCAATCTTCTCTGGCAGGTTTAAAATGACTGGTTTCATTTCACCTTGAAAAAACTCATTCTGTGATGTTACAACTGCTCAGCCATTATCCAATCCTCCCAGAGTATAAATCCTAGTTACACTGACATTCTGATGTTGCACAGCTTCTATTTCATGATTCATTGATTCGCCCATCACACTACTGCATAAGTCTATGCCTGTATCTGATTGACTAGGTGTTCCCGTTATTTGAACACACCCATCATCATTTTTATTGGTTACTGTGCTCATGGAGCTCACCAGATTGGTTAATTGCTGCCCATCATTAGAAAATTAATCTAGCCTTTTCATTTCTTGCATCTTCCAACTGATTATTTATAATTTTATTATGATTTTGATTATTTCTAAAGTCACTTTTTGACCAAGAAAAGATATGGCCTTGGTTGAAATCAGTAATATCTCTTCTTAATTTACCAAGCTTCATTGCTTCAAGACGCTTATCCAAAAGGTTTAGTCTACCCAGCATTTGCTGGTACAATGTAGAAGCACTGTTAAAGTCATCAGATGCTGTTATTTCATTTTCAAGTTTTACCACTTCATCCTTCAGTTCTTGTTCTACGCTAATAAAAAATTGGTTCATAAGAACCATATAGTCCATACTGAGCTTCACATTCAGTTGTTACCATTGTTTTAATAGCTCAGGATACGTATTAGCATAGGATGGCATTTTTAATATTCGCAACCCCCTCGAAACTACGTTCAGCTCCAAATAAGCATTAAAACTTAGTCGCTGTCATTGGAGCTGCTTGAAAACTTGTACTTTTCTATCAAGTTTAGTCATTAGTGTATCTAAGGTAATAATTTTATGAGGAGCAACTCTCACATTACCTTCACCATTTCCCATTGCATTAAGTAAAAGGGGATTGCCTGATAGTTGCAGAAGACTACGAACAGAATTTCTTCCAGCATAAACCATTTGACCATCTCCTTTGCCTGTTTGTATTGGTTGTGTCCTCTCCTTTTCAAACAAGTGTCCACAGCAGGTTCAGGAATAACAGAATTACTGGATACATACCAACTGCAGAAAAGTCTCACTGTTGAATTGTCAGACTATTAACTCAAATGAAGAAAAACAGTAGAGAAACACTCAATTTATTCACAGAATACAAGACAAAGCTTTTGGG
This sequence comes from Protopterus annectens, assembly GCF_019279795.1. Lineage (NCBI taxonomy): Eukaryota > Metazoa > Chordata > Ceratodontiformes > Protopteridae > Protopterus > Protopterus annectens. The sequence goes on along the minus strand of NC_056735.1, from coordinate 1,929,354,054 downwards.
TAACACCCTTCATCAGTATACTAGTACCATATTCAACACAGTTTAAATATCCATTTCAATAAAACACATGACACAACCATCCGATAAAAAAACAGTTTCAATTAAATATAAGATCAATTGATCAGCCTTATAATACTTAAAGATACAATGTAAAACATAACATTTACACAGCGTTTTATAAACATTTCATCAGCATTTTTCAGATTTGAAAAACTGTCATTTATATAGCTTTTGTTTAGCTACCAAAATGGGGTTTATGCTAACCTGATTATTGAGACCTGGGTATCTATCTGCCTCTAGAATAATTATCCATTTGTATTCAACTATATACAACTTGTTATTAATATCCACACCTCACATAAATATATGTAATACCTGTAGCATTTTAAATTTAAATTTATGTTTTGGCCCTTTCTAATTATGCTTAATAATCAGGTTAACATAAAGCCCATTTTGGTAGCTAAACAAAAGCAATATAAATGACAGTTTTTCAGATCTGAAAAATACTGATTAAATGTTCATGAAACTTTATGTAAATGTTATGTTTTACATTATATCTTTAAGTATTAGGCTGATCAATTGATCTTATATTTAATTGAAACTTTTTTTTTATTGGATGGTTGTGTCATGTGTAATAGTGAAATGGATATTTAAACTGTGTTTAATATGGTACTAATATACTGATGAAGGGTGTTACCCAAAAGCTTTATCTTGTATTCTGTGAATAAATCGAGTGCTTCTCTACTGTTTTGCTTCATTTGAGTTAATAGTCTGACAATTCAACAGTGAGACTTTTCTGCAGTTGGTGTGTATCCCATTTCTTTAAGTGTAGCATGTCCAACAGATCTGTATTTGTCATGGCTTTGTATGTTAGGCAGAGGTCACCTCTGAGTAGGCAATAAGCGATAGAGTAGAGCTGGAGTTTTTTGAGACGGTCTGCATATGGCATCTGTTTGAGGCCAGTAATCTTCTTAGTGAGGTATTTCTGTGGCCTGTCTAGTTGTTGTAGATGCCTTGCGAGGTACATGCCAAACGGGGCTTTGTACTCTATAATGGGTTTGATGAGGGATGAGTAGAGAGGAACAATGACCTCTTTTTTCTGGAGGTGAACCCTTTTGTGATGAGGTGTGCCATGTAGAAGGATTTCCTGACTACTGTGGTGATGTGATTATGAAAGGAGAGACTACTGTCCACCTGTGTCCCAAGGTCTCTTATCACACTTTTGGTGTTTAGTAGGCTACCGCCTATGTGGTAGTTTATGTGTACAATGTTTTTCCCAAGGGGGATGACAGTGCACTTCTTAGCATTGAGCTTGAGGCCATGACTTTGACACCAAGCATCTGTCTAAGTGAGGTCCCTTTGTAGAATGTCCACATCATTAGGTGATTCTATTATGGCACCTAGTTTGCAATCATCTGCAAACTTCATTAGCCAAAGACGTGCTGTATTAGCCTGGGCATCTGAGAAGTAGATGCCAAACAGGAGAGGACCCAGGACTGAGCCCTGTGGTACTCCACTTGTCACTGGTCTGAAGTTGGCATTGGAGCTGGCTACTTTCACTGTGTGGGTTCTGTCAGTGAGCCAGCTGGCAACCCATCTTGTGACATAGGGATTTATGCCCAGTCTAGTGAATTTATCTATAATTCCAGAGTGGGTTATGGTGTTGAAAGCCTTGGTGAGGTCAAGATAGGCTGTGTGCACCATCTTTACCCTTGTCCACAGCTCTGGTGACTGCTTCAAAGAAGTCAGTCAGGTTTAGGAGACATGACCTACCTTTTACAAAACTCAAAACAGACCTCCTGCACGTGGGCAATTGCACGGCACCAAAACTTAAAGTGAAATACAAAAAACCAAGCAGAGCCAGCAAACTCTGATCAAAGATGCTTTATAATCCTTGTAGTATCATAAAACAGATAACCAGACCGGCTTCGGCTGGCAACAACACACAGCCTTCTTCAGTGTGAAACAAAACAGTCAAATGATACAATTTAAATACATACATCTGTCATACTATTGGTTCATCTTCAGAATTGCTCATTAAGACCAGGAGAGAACAATCCTGCTAGTTTTACAATCCATTTCTTTTCTTTAGTGTCTAAAATAGAGTGCCATCTTGTTTTATTAGATTTATTCCCCCTGACCATATCAATAACAGTAAAAGTGAATTTAGCAGTTTTGTGTATCTGACTGTGTTTGTACAGAGCATTACTAGCTTTTTTGTTTTTAATGTTACTTACGTGTTCAGAAATTCTTAACCTAATAGGACGACACGTCTGACCAATGTAAAAGGACCCACAACTGCATGTAGCCAAATAGACTAACCAGTCACTGCTGCAGTTGGCAAAAAAATGTATATCATACACCCTGGAACAATTCCTGCTCATGAATTGTTTGGATTTCATAATTTTATCACAATTGATGCAATGGCCACATGGAAAGCAGCCAACAAGGGGTTCCCCGGTCAAGGTTGTTTGTAGTGAATATGTATACCCTGTGTCATTTGTGTGCTAGTAGTGGTTGAAACATGATGCCAAATTTTTACCTTTGCGAAATGAGAATAGGCATCTGTCCAGTATTAGATTGGCTAATTCTGGAACACATTGTAAAATATTACAATGTCTATTGATGCTGTTAATGAGTAAGTCTGAGTTCCTGGCATAGGTTGTTACAAACCTGATGGGCTGTGCTTCATCATGGCTCCGTGATTTATAGGATAACAAATCCTGCCTTGGTAATGTATTAGCCCAATTGCTGGCTTGCAGAACATGTAACATGTGGTATCCCCTTGCTCTGAACCTGTTAGTAAGGTCCCGTCTGTGTTCTTGAAAAGTTTCTTCATGGGAACAAATGTGTCTCATACGTATAAATTGAGATTTCGGGATGTTCCTGGCAATATGGGGAGGATTTTATTTTATTTATTTTATTTTATTTTACATTTGTTGACCGGGCTAGTCTGGCTGGATACATGTCCATTTTCAGCAGAGGCCCAAGGAGAAAAGCTCCACTATATACTAGTAAATAATAATGATAAAAATAAACAAAAATAGCACAATAAGATAGAAATTATAAGCATGTAAAGAACTATTCTCAAGTAGCATAGTAACAGTGCAAAAGTAATATATAAAAACTAAACATAAAGTGAGGATTTCTATTACAAAATCTTTGCAAGAGTAATTAAAGAAGAAATAAAGCAGTAACTCACACAAGACTCTATTCAACTATTTACAGTATTAACAATTTTGATAAACATTTTGTGTCAGGGTACTAGTTTTAAGAAACAGATTTCATCAGCTGGGTGATTTAGATACAAGGTGAGATGATAGGTTGCAGTAATATAAAGAGAAGTAAATTTATGGGAAAAGTAATATGCAAGTGGATGGTAGGTGAAGTACAGAGGAGGGGTAAAGATAGTGATAGGGACATGAGGAAGAGTAGTGGAAAGAGCTGAAAAGAGAGATGGAAGCTGAGGTCAGTCAGGATTTGAGCAAGGGCATAGCCAGTGAGTTTTAAAATAGTTTCTTAGTTGTTTTTTGAAAAGTTGTGATGAGCCTAGAGTGGTCAGTTCTATGGGAAGTTTATTCCAGTATGAGCCAATGGTATTTGTAAACAAGGAGACCCCAGCTTTATTGTGTGTTTTGAGGGTGGCCACTAGTAATTTGTTAGCTGAGCGAAAGGAAGTAAGATTCCTGTAAGGGACAACAAGGTTATTTAGTATGGGTGTATTAGAAGGGTAATGGAGAATTTTATAGGTAATAACTAATTGATGTAGGAGAATGAGATTTTGAAGTTCAAGCCAGTCAAGCATTTTGAGATTAACACAATGATGTGTGAGAAATGGGGAACCTGTGGCAAACCTGGCAATGCTGTGGTAGGCTGTGGCAAGTTTCTGAAGGTTAGATTTTGAAAGGTTTATAAAAGATGGGGAGGCATATAATAATGTAGAGATAAGATGAGTTTGGGCTAAAGACACCCTGGTGGTTGCTGTTAGAAAGGGCTTAAGTCTATAGAGGGCACCTATCTTTTTATTAAAAGTTTTGATAGTTAGGTCAATGTGATAATCAAAGTTTAGTTGATTATCTATTGTAACACCTAGTAGTTTAGCGGAACTATCAGGTGTAATGATAGTGCCATTGTCAGACACAATAGAAAAGGAAAGAGGGGCAGATTTAAGGGTTGGAGAGAAAAGTAATAATTTAGTTTTTTTGGGATTAAGGAGGAGACAGATATCTTGGAACCATTTTTCTGCTGCTGTAAAGACTTTTTGGGTGGAAGAATGAAGTTCAGCTGGAGATACAGCAGAACAGATGAGAGTTGAATCGTCTGCATATTGAATACATGAGGGTGTTGGGAGTGAAATAGACAGGTTGTTTATAAATATGGAGAAGAGAAGGGGTCCTAAGATGGATCCTTGTGGGACACCAATAGTGATAGGGAGCTGAGAGGAGAGATGGCTGTCCCAAAGGACTGCTTGTTGTCTATCTTTCAGATAAGAGTCAAACCAGTGCAATGCCGAAGGTTCAAGTGAGAGAGATTTCAAAGTGTCTAGTAAAAGTTGATGGTTGACCATATCAAAGGCTTTAGAGAGGTCAAGAAACAAAGCAGAAGAGTATAGGTTGTTATTGCGATTTTTGTTGATAGTATCTGTGAATGAGAGAAGAGCAGTGGAAGTGCTATGGAAAGGTCTAAAGCCATGTTGGGAGTCTGAAAGTAGGCTATTATGTAAAAGATGATGTAAAAGTTGTTGGTGTATACAACGCTCCATGATTTTAGATAGTGGTGATAATAAGGCTATAGGATGAAAGCTTGATGCATGGAGGACCATGTTGTATTCGGAGTACTTTCTGAAAACCTCTGTACTTAGAGTGTGGTCAGGTAGTCTGTTAATCAGAACATCAAGAAAATAATTGTACTTACATGGTAGTTAGCTGTAAACTGTAGACCCCATTTGTTGTTGTTCAAGTAGGAGATGAATTCAGTTAAATACTCAACATCGGCCCTCCATACCATCCAGCAGTCATCCAAATAACGTCTCCAGATGTTGATTTCTTCCAGATATATGTTATGGCTAATGTTGTAAATGATTTTATCCTCAATGAAAGCCATAAAGAGGTCAGCTTATATGGGGGCAAAAGATGCCCCCATTGCTGTGCCCTTGGTCTGCCAAAGACAAGTATCCCGGTAAAAGAAGACGTTATTAGTGAGGACATGCTCTGCAAGACCAACAAGAAAAGAATTAAAGTCTGATTCATATAAATGTGCCATATTGAGCCAAAGTGTCAAAGCTTTCAAACCTACCTTGTGTGGTATGTTGGTATATAAGGCACTGATATCAAGAGTACACATTAGCCAACCCAGTTCCAGCTGTGTGTTTGAAATAATTTGTAGAAATTCAGTGGTATCTTGTAGATGGGAATGAACATGTGATAATAAAGGCTTTAAATGCTTGGTCAAGAATATGGATAATGGTTCCGTGATGTACCCCCTACCTGAAACTATTGGTCTGCCTGGTGGATGGACTGGATCCTTGTGTATTTTTGGTAAAAAGTATATGTATTGGTTTGCAGAATCCTGAATAGTTAGTTGTTGGAACACAGAAGTGGTGATGATACCCACATCCTTGGCAGTAGATAAAAAGTCATCAATCTGTTTCTTGAATCTGTAGGTCGGATTTAAAGACATTTCTGCATAATAGCGTCTATCTGCTAGTTGTCTCCTAGCCTCCTTGTCATAATCTGACCAGTTCATAAAAACAACTGCCCCAACTTTATCTGCAGAAATGATGACTATGTCCCTATTGTGCTGTAAATCAAAAATTGCCTGTTTTTAACTACGTGACAAGTTGTTGGGTTTAAAATGAGTGTCGGAGCCAGAATAGTGCAGATCTTTGAGAATGCTGCTCTGAAACTGATGTACAATAGGGTGCATTAGAGGAAGATATTTAGATTTATGATATACAAATCTGTCGTTATTGTGTGATTCTGCCCCATCACCATACTACAATTTCAAGTTAAGAATTCTACAAAAAGACATAACGTCTTGTGCCAAAACATCCTCAGATACCACAAATCCAGGAATGAAAGTTAAACCTTTATTAAGGATGGACAAATGAGTTGGTGACAAAGCAAAGTTAGATAAGTTCAAAACATTAGAATGTACATTCTGATTTACTTCTGTGTTAACAATTTCAGCAGGCCTTGAATGTTCTCGATTTTTCTTGTGTTTCCTCCCCCCTCGTTTGTATTTCCCCCTAAAGGGACAAAACCCTGGACCCTCTTGGGGTTGGGTGAATCCGATGCTGAGAGTATGTCACTATCTGTGCAGGATGATGGGTCATCAGTGGATGAACCATTATTTATAGGCCTTTTCCATAGAATCGACCTAGATCTTTTCCTTTTTGGGGTTTTGGCTGGATATGGATTAAATCTCACATGTTTTGTGAGATTGCTGAAAAGGTTGGCCCCTTGGTAATCAAATTGATCCCGCTGGAACTTTTCGATTTTTCTAGATTTAAGTTGTTTCTCAAGGCTTGCTAAATCATTTGCCACTTTATTTAAATATTTATGAAAGAATGTTTCACCCTCAAATTTTTGTATTTCATTGCACAGTTCAGTTACTGTATTGATTTCCCAATCAATTATTCTGTCATGATATTTAGACAGAGCTTCGACAAATGACATTGTGGCCTGCTGTTGAATGGTTGCCCATTGGCTGTTAAGCTCTTCATCAGGCTCCCCCACATGAGGTTGTGTTCTTATTCTAAGACCCCTTGGGGGTGATGCCTTTAGCCATATAGGCCTTGAAGAGTTTTGAATGCCATACATTTGATCTTAAAGATTTAAGATGCTTGTAGAGATTATCAAAGGCCAAACTGCAAGATGAATTCAGGCCCGAAGGGGTCACTAGAACTGCTGTTGGTTGTGGTTGAACCAAGACCAAATACTCTAAGATCCTCTCTGTCTGCTGATAACCCAGAGACTAGACTAAATAAGTCCATATTCATGTAAAATAATAATTTGGATGTTTGAAAAAATTCAAATGTAATGATTCCTGAGATCAAAATTTTAATATTTAAATATGTCAAATTGGGAAGTTGACAATAATGGCCACTCTCAAAAAGATGAAGATTGCCACGTCAATTCCCAAGGACCATACCAAAAAAAATTAGGGAACAATAGTAGCCCAAAGGACCAGGCCAATACCAAAACAGTCTGATATGCTACGTCCCTATAACCAAATAAGACAGAAAAACTGCCAGATTGAACAACAGACAGCAGGGGACTTGTTGAACTTATAAAAAAAGGATTTGTCACTATATGTATAAAAGATGTTGTTAAGGGTGAAACACAAAAAATTGTATCTGGTATTATGGTGGTGGTTATTGAAACCGATCAGAAAAAATATGATAAACTCACAAATGATCATAAATAAACCAGAATAAGGTAATGTGACCTTTAATTGCCCATTGAAAACCAAGGAGCCAACCCAAACAGCTCCAATTAGGACTGATTGACCGGACTGAAAGTCCATATAATAGAAGATTCCCTACAGTAAGGGATTAATATATCCTAACCCCATGAGAGACTAAATCATGAAACCCTGTTTCATAGTCACCGTCAACAATGCAAAGTCAACTAAGTAGTTAACTAACTAAGCAGATAGACGCTATTATGCAGAAATGTCTTTAAATCCCACCTACAGATTCAAGAAACAGATTGATGACTTCTTATCTACTGCCAAGGATGCGGGTATCATCCCCACTTCTGTGCTCCAACAACTAACTATTCAGAATTCTGCAAACCAGTACATCTACTTTTTACCAAAAATACTCAAGGATCCAGTCCATCCACCAGGCAGACCAATAGTTTCAGGTAGGGAGTACATCACGGAACCATTATCCATATTCTTAACCAAGCATTTAAAGCCTTTATTATCACATGTTCATTCCCGTCTACAAGATACCACTGAATTTCTACAAATTATTTCAAACACACAGTTGGAACTGGGTTTGCTAATGTGTACTCTTGATGTCAGTGCCTTATATACCAAAATACCACACAAGGTAGGTTTGGAAGCTTTGACACATTGGCTCAATATTGCACATTTATATGAACTAGACTTTAATTCTTTTCTTGTTGGTCTTGCAGAGCATGTTCCCGCTAATAACATCTTCTTTTACCAGGATACTTGTTTTTGGCAGACAAAGTCCACAGCAATGGGGGTATCTTTTGCCCCCATATATGCTGACCTCTTTATGGCTTTCATTGAGGATTAAATCATTTACAACAGTAGACATAACATATATCTGGAAGAAATCGACATCTGGAGATGTTATTTGGATGACTGCTAGATGGTATGGAGTGCCGATGTTTAGTATTTAACTGAATTAATCTCCTACTTGAATGGCAACAAATGGGGTTTACAGTTTACAGCTAACTACCATGTAAGTACAATTACTTTTCTTGATGTTGTGATTAACAGACTACCTGACCACACTCTAAGTACGGAGGTTTTCAGAAAGTACCCCAAATACAACACGGTCCTCCATGCATCAAGCTTTCATCCTCCCCATATTGCCAGGAACATCCCGAAGTCTCAATTTATACATATGAGATGCATTTGTTCCCATGAAGAAACTTTTGAAGAACACAGATGGGACCTTACTAACAGGTTCAAAGCAAGGGGATACCACATGGGACATGTTCTGCAAGCCAGCAATTGGGCTAATACATTACCAAGGCAGGATTTGTTATCCTATAAATCACGGAGCCATGACGAAGCACAGTCCATCAGGTTTGTAACAACCTATGCCAGGAACTCAGACTTACTCATTAACAGCATCAATAGACATTTGAAAATGTTACAATGTGATCCGGAATTAGCCAATCTAATACCGGACAGATGCCTATTCTCATTTCGCAAAGGTAAAAATTTGGAATCATGTTTCAACCACTACAAGCACACAAATGACACAAGGTATACATATTCACTACAAACAACCTTTATTTTTTATTTTATTTATTTTACATTTGTTGACCGGGCTAGTATAGCTGGATATATGTCCATTTTCAGTAGAGGCCGGGGGAGAAAAGCTCCAAGGGTAAGATTATAAGTATAAAACAGACATAAACAATGGTAATACAAGTTTTACAAACAAGGCAACTAAGTAGGCAACAATAGTTTCAGCATAGCAAACCAAATATAATGTTTGTATAAGAAAAAAATGGTTAATCATTTTTTTTTTTTTACATTAGTCAAAAAGTATTTATTTATTTATTTATTTTTTTACATTAGTCAAAAAGTATTCATATAAAGTCAAGAAAAAAGCTGAGAAACTAACCCACCAAAGGATGCAGCAAGCAAGCAGACCAGGAACAACCACCAGGAAGTATGACAGCCCAACCTCACAATAAGGTACAACGTTGCTCAAAAAGTGAATACCAAAGCAGTAGCTCCAAGAAAAAAGTCCAAAAGCAGCTAGGCTCCACAGGATAATCCAAAACAGCTTTATTAACGCCACATATAAAAAACACGTTTTCGTCGACAATGCAACTTCATCAGATAAAATACTGAGTGCATACCCCTAAATTTATATGCAAGTTAATTAATTAATTGAATAATTATTTAAGTATACAATGCACTCTTAAAGCTGTAGGTAAAAATAAAAATTGAAAAAATGAAAAAATTACAAGTTGTACAGAAAACACTGTTACTTATTTTTTTTTTTTACATTAGTCAAAAAGTATTCATATAAAGTCAATTGTGTAAGGTTAGAGATGACAGAAGAGGAAGGAGTGAAATTAACCTGGGTCGGTGCAGGAGCATAGCCAGTTCCCCTTGACCGGGGAACCCCATTGTTTGCTGCTTTCCATGGGGCCATTGCATCAATTGTGATAAAATTATCAAATCCAAACAATTCACGAGCAGGAATTGTTCCAGGGTGTATGATATACAATTTTTTGCCAACTGCAGCAGTGACTGGTTAGTCTATTTGGCTACATGCAGTTGCGGGTCCTTTTACATTGGTCAGACGTGTCGTCCTATTAGGCTAGGAATTTCTGAACACGTAAGTAACATTAAAAACAAAAAAGCTAATAATGCTCTGTACAAACACAGTCAGATACACAAAACTGCTAAATTCACTTTTACTGTTATTGATATGGTCAGGGGTAATAAATCTAATAAAACCGGATGGCACTCTATTTTAGACACTAAAGAAAAGAAATGGATTGTAAAACTAGGAGGATTGTTCCCTCCTGGTCTTAATGAGCAATTCTGAAGATGAACCAATAGTATGACAGATGTATGTATTTAAATTGTATCATTTGACTGTTTTGTTTCACACTGAAGAAGGCTGTGTGTTGTTGCCAGCTGAAACTGGTCTGGTTATCTGTTTTATGATACTACAAGGATTATAAAGCATCTTTGATCACAGTTTGCTGGCTATGCTGGGTTTTTTGTATCTACCTTTTACAAACCCAAACTGAGTGGCGTCCAGAGTTTGGAGGTTACCTATGTCTTTGTTTATAAGCTCCAATATGATACATTCTATGGCCTTGCAGACTAGGCTCGTCAGGTTAATGGGGCGGTAGTTCCCGCGGCCCATGATGGCACCCCCTTTGTGGAGTGGATAACCATTGCTGTGCTCCATTCAGTAAGCACAAAGCCTAAAGTGAGGCTATGATTGAACACGGCAATTAGGTGGGGTGTCAGTTTATTCTGTAGTTCATGCAGAACGCAGCCTGGGATATTGTCAGGCCCCATAGATGCTGTGTTCTTGGCTTTGGAGAGTACGGTCTTTAATTGTGCAGCTGTGATTACAGGGGCTTTGCATTCTTCCGGTATTGTGATGGGCCCTTTTGGGGATGGGGGTGAAGTTTACACTGAACCTATCTGCCAGGATGTTGGCAATATCAGTTGGTTCTGTATACCTAGTGCCAGTAGCTTAGAGCAGATCTGAGTGTCGCCATTGAGATTCTTGACATATCTGTATGTTGAATGCTTTGTGGTTGTCTTTAGAATCAGTGGCAATTTTATTTTTGTAATTAGCTTTGGAAGATTTTATGAGGGATTTCAGCATCTTACTGAGACTGACCAGAGAGTTCCTGAAATCAGGGGATTTTACTTTTTTTGCAACAACTTCTTCCTTCTGTTGTAGACTTTGTTTATGACAGGGGACCACCAAATTGGCTTCTTTTTTTTGGAGGATAGCGTCTTGGTTCTGTTGGGGATGGCACGATCTATGCACTCATGTATGTGCTTATACAGTGCATTTGTACAGGATTCAGCAGTCGTTCCTCTATTTTCTGTTTGTATGGGTGTCGTGAAGTTTGCTACTTCTTGTCTTAAGAAGAATGAGGTTGGCTTTGGAGAAGTTTTGTATGGTGGTTTCCTTAATGGGGTTGGGGGCAGGATATTGATGTCTAGGATGATTAGCTTGTGGTCAGATCTGACCAGCGAGGAGTTGACCTCTAGCATGGAACATCAGTTGCCCATATTGGTAATGACAAGGTCCAGGATACTGCTGCCCCTGGTAGGTGTATGGACAAGCTGATCCAGGGTATTGTAATGTATGAATTCCAGAAAGTGTTGAGCAAATGAGTTAGTACATGAGTAGTTTTCCCAGTTGATGGTAAGATAGTTGAAATCGCCCATTATTAGGGTATTAGGTTGTACCTTAATATTACCCAGTATATCAAGACACTTGGAGTGGGCATTTGGGGCATGGCAGGGGATCTATAACAAGTTACAACCTGGATTGCAGTCTTGCCCAGTGTTAGTTGCACTTGGATAATTTCGGATGTATTATGTTGAGCAACTAGCCTGGAGGTTTGGATATCCTTAATGAATATGGACACACTTACTCCTTTAGTGTTTCGGTCCAGGTTAGGTGGCAGAAAGGTGTGTAAATCAGTGGCTGAAGTGTCCACTCCCAGATGTGGTAGGCTATGTGATCGTGGTCCTGGGCATACTCATGAGGAGAGCTCATCCAGCAGATAACTATCACATTCAGATAGGAGCACATCTGACCATGGGCATGGACATGACAGTCCAACTCCTGGCAGAGCCAGTTCTTGCATTCAGGGTGACAATGATGAACTGTTACTTCTACCTTCACAGCACATACCTGTCCAACATGCCAGGACATAGAGCTAGCACAGAACTTGGTTGTGCTCTTGCAGACACTCAAACACACATTTTACTTTGAATGCCCATACATGCACACACACACACACACACACACACACACACACACACACACACACACACACACACACACACACACACACACACACACACAACATGTACATGGGTCATTTGTGATGCTTGCATCTCATTCTGTCTCATTGGCCATTTGATAACGTATCCAAATTTCTGCCTGCCTGCCTTTCTTAGTCACACATGCTCGCTACCTTTTATGTCAGCCTTGGACCCCTGACCCCCAAACAACATCCTGTGCAAATGATGATAACCATGCCATCTCCTGGATTCAGGGCTAGATAAGCATTTTTGTCTGATGCATGATGTGCATAGTTGACTGAGTGCTTAGTATATATGTGTTTGTGATGCTGTTTGAAATTTCAGTTATTAAAACTGAAAGTCATGTGGTTGTACCACAAAACACTCACATATAACTAATGTTTAGTCCAAACCAAGGAATGCCAGTTTAGTAATGTATTATGTTTCTACAGAAATCACAGAATGACTCCACAATTTCCAGAGAAAGCACCTGAAACACATTTTTGTTGTGGCAGCAACAAATGGTATGTGGCTCGCCCACCCTCAAAATGACAAAAAAATGAAGGTTTGTACAAACCAAGGAATACCATATAATTCAATTGGTGTATATACTTTCAACACAATTATTACAATGTGCACAAATTGACAAAAGAAAATAGAGAATGAACACAATATAAAGAGAAGACAGAGCTGCATTGGTGGAAACATATTTATAAATGGTTGTGTGATGAATCATTGCACTATATATGTAAGCCACATGCATAAACAAATGAGAGTGTACAAGTATTTATGTCTGGTTAATACTGTAGAGGAAATGGGAATTGAGTGTATGCACATGGTTTGCTTACCTGATTGAAAGCTGTTTCTGTGCCAAGAAGATGTGGCAAGGAGAAATACGATACTCCCAGTGTGTTTTGTGGCTCCATTAGTATGGTAGTTAAAATCCAGAGTTGTTCAAAAATGTCTACTGTATTAAAATGTATTTTGTAATTTTTTGTTAATATTAATATTTGTGAGGTACACTGCTTAGTGCAAACATGCTGAAATGTATAAATATTTTAAATGTAATGGAAATTGCCTTAAGAATCATAACTTTGTTTAACATAATTTTGACGCAACCCACAGCTTCCATGATAAAAACAGCATAAATTAGAGCTGTGAATCAACTGTGTGTGTAGCATATCTGGTAAGTACGATGAAGCAAGCATACAGCACATCAGATATGTAGACCATAGTTAAAGTCCCACATTTTTCTTTTAATGATAAAACGTAATCTATTTGTACTCTACTTCTTTTGCCTTCCATCCTGCAAACACACTAAGTGGGATTGTGTGGTGGTCTGCATTCATACACAACACCTGCAGATAATAAAGACAAGTTGTCATTTTCAAAAAGATTGTTGCTACTTTTGCCTTCCATTGTGCAAACACATGAAGCATCATTGGACAGCAGTTTGCAAAAAATACACCTGCTGCCTAGCTTTCACTGAAGAAACAAGTGAACGTTCTTGGCTGCAATACAAGTGAGCCAGGGTTCTAATCTAGCAAGCTCCAAGTTTTATTAATGCTGTTCCACTGTAATTTATATAAAAAGTAACAATATAAAAATAATTATAGATAAAGATAAAGAAATAACTATGTATAACAGGTGGATTGAGCATACACATGATATAATTTGTAACTGAGGATATCAGTAAAATTTTGGTTCTGCAATTAACTTTTTTGTGACCTGGAATGGACTTCATACTTTACTGATTGTCAGGTCACACACATGCATGCTTAACCACTCAGCTCTTTAATGTGTCTTTATAAGTAGTGAGCATGTCAGATAGACACTTTCTCTGTGGCAATGAGCACTCTGGACAATAATGAATGTAAAACATACACCTACTGCACACCCTTCTCTGTAGCAGCTGCTGTAAATTTATGGCCACAACACGGGTGTGTCAGGGTTCTAATCCTGCTTACTCCAAATTATATTAATGCTGGTCCAGTTAATTTTGAATAAAAACTAACAATATAAAGATTATTATACATAACAATAAATATGTATAACATTGGATATAATATAAATTATATGTGTGGCTGGGGGTACCCTGACAATTATGTTTTTGTAAAATGAGAAGGAGAGACTTTTTGCTGATCTAAGTACATTTTCTGGCTTTCTCTTAAACTGCTTTTGCTGATCGCCGTTGAAAAACATGTTTTTACTGTGGTTCTGTGGTATTTCTGCTACATTTTACTGTTAAATTGTTTTACTGTGTGTGGACTTGATTTATCTGCTTATAAGTTAAAATTTAAACTGCATTTAGTATTGTAGGCATCACACTCAAGAGCGACAGCCATAGAATAGTCCAGATCCCAGATCTGCTGGATTCAGGACTTGAGTCTGAGTTCCAGACCTTGATGTGGTAGTGGGAGGTCTTTCTGCTTATCAATGAGAGTGGTAAGCATTAGAACAGCCTATCTGTTGCAAGAGGGGTAGTTTCTAGGTTTGAAATTAATCTTATTGGGCGTTTTGGGCTGATTTCTACCCCATTCAACTTTCTGAGTTATAAACATGTGTTTGCATGGGTTTGCACTTGTTTTAGCTTAGCGAATCCTGTCTGGGCATCCTGCAGACTACGATAGCACCAGAAATGAGAAGGAGAGACTTTTTGCTGATCTAAGTACATTTTCTGGCTTTCTCTTAAACTGTTTTTGCTAATCACACATTAAAAAGTCATTTTTACTGTGGTTCTGTTGTATTTTTGCTGCCTTTTACTGTTAAATCATTTTACTGTGTGTAGACTTGATTTATCTGCTTAAAAGTTAAAATTGAAACTGCATTTATTACTGCAGACATTGCACTCAAGTTTCACAGTGTTTTATATGCATTTTTACTGTTTTAATTACTTTTTGCTGCTTAATTTCTAAAAACAAAATGCTATCTGTACTCCTTGTTTCCCACACATTCCTATACTAGAATATTCTAGATCTCAGATCTGCTGGTTTCAGGACTTTAGTCTGTGTTTCTGAGTGGTCCAGACCTTGTTGAGGTAGTGGGAGGTCTTTCTGGTTATTAGTGAGAGTGGTAAGCATTAGAACAGCATATCTGTCACAAGAGGAGAGGTTTCCAGCTCTGAAATTAATCTTATTGGCCATTTTGGACTGATTTCTATCCCATAGGTTCATAGTTTCATAGGTAGGTACTAGGCTATTGGCCCTAAGGCCTATACAAGCCTAGCCAAAAAGGTACCCTGGCTTTCGCCACCCAAGAAAATTATTTTCCTGTGCATCTGTCAAGCAGAACCACAGAAGTGATCCCCGGGGTGAATTTCCTATTACCCATCCAATCATCAAGACTTTTCTTGAAGAGTGCTAAAGAGGAGCTCTGTTTGACATAGATAAGTAGCCTTTTCCAGAGTATGGGAAGTCTCTGGGACAGGAATCTATCCCTCCAGCATGTTCTGTTTATTGTGGTGAGAAGGGTTAGGTCCCTAGAGCATGTAGCTTGGAGGGATTGGGATTTCTTTAAGTGGAGCATGTCCAACAGCTCTGGGTTTGACATAGCTTTGTATGTTATGCAGAGATTGCCTCTGAGTAGGCGATATGCGATGGAGTAAAGCTGGAGTTTTTTGAGTCGGTCTGCATAAGGCATCTGTTTGAGGCCAGTAATCCTCTTTGAGGTATTTTCGCAGTCTTTCCAGATGTTGTAGATGTCTTGTGAGGTACATACCAAAAGGGGCATTGTACACTATAATGGGTCTAATGACTGATGAGTAGAGGGGAACAATGACCTCTTTTTTTCTGGATGAGAAACCTTTTGTGAGGAGGTGTGCCACGTAGAAGGATTTTCTGACCACTGTGGTAATGTGATTATCAAAGGAGAAACTACTGTCCAACTGTGTCCCAAGGTCTCTTATCACACTTTCGGTGTTAAGTAGACTACTGCCTAAGTGGTAGTTCATGGGTACATAGTTTTTACCAAAGGGGATGACAATGCACTTTTAGGCATTGAGCTTGAGACCATGGCTTTGACACCAGGCATCTGTCTCAGTGAGGCCCTTTTTTAGTATGTCCACATCGTTAGGACTTTTGACTATGGCTCCTAGTTTTCAGTCACCCGTGAATTTAGTTAGCCAAAGACCTTCTGTGTTACCCTGTACTTCAGAGAAGTAGATACCAAACAGGAGAGGACCCAGGACTGAACCCTGTGGTACTCCACATGTTACTGGTCTGAAGTCTGATTTGGAGTCTACTTCTTTCACAGTGTGGGTTCTGTCAGTAAGCCAGTTGTCAACCCATCTTGTGACATAGGGATTTATACCTAGTTTAGTGAGTTTATCTATAATTCCAGAGTGGGGGATGGTGTTGAATGCCTTGGCGAGATCTAGATGGGCTGTGTGAACCACCTTACCCTCATCTATGGCTTTGGTGACTACTTCAAAAATGTCTATCAGGTTTAGGAGACATGATCTGCCTTTTACAAACCTGAACTATGTGGGGTCCAGAGTTTGAAGATCTCCAATGTCTTTGTTTATGAGTTCCATGATGATACGTTCCATGGCCTTGAAGACCAGGCTAGTCAGGCTAATGGGGTGGTAGTTCCCAGGGTTTGTTGTGGCCCTCCCTTTGTGGAGTGGGATAGCCATCACTGTGTGACATTCAATGGGCACAAAGCCTGAGGTGAGGCTATGATTGAACATGATACTTAGGTGGGGTGCCAGTTCATTCTGTAGTTCGTGTAGAAGGCAGCCTGGGATGTTGTCAGGTCCCATGGATGCTGTGTTCTTGGCTTTGGAGAGTGAGGTTTTTACCTGTGCAGCCGTAATTATAGGGACTTTACATTCTTCCATTATAAAGATGGGCCCTTTAGGGGGTGAGAGGGAGGTAAATTTAGCACTGGACCTATCTCCCAGGATGTTGGCAATATCAGTTGGTTCTGTATATTTAATGTCATTGTGCTGTAACTCAGAGCAGATCTGAGTGTTGCCATTGAGATTCTTGACATAGCTATAGAATGCTTTGTGGTTGTCTTTAGAATCAGTGGCGATTTTGTTTTCATAACTAGCTTTGGAGGATTTTATGATGGATCTCAGCTTCTTACTGAGGCTGAACAGGGAGTTCCTCCAATCGTAGGATTCTACTCTTTTTTGCAACAGTTTCTTTCTTCTGTTGTACAGTTTGTTTATGGCAGAAGATCACCAGATTGGCTTCCTTTTTTTGGAGGATAGCATCCTGGTTCTGTTAGGGATAGCACAATCCATGCACTCGTGTTAGTGCTTATAAAGTGCATTTGTGTAGGATTCAGCAGTTGTACCCCTATTGTCCATCTGCATGGGTGTTGTGAAGTTTACCACTTCTGTCTTAAGAAGCGTGAAGTTGGCTTTGGAGAAATTATTTACGGTTATTTTCCTAATGGGGGGTGGGAGAGGGATGTGAATGTCTAGGGTGATTAGTTTGTGGTCAGATCTGACTAACAAGGAGCTGATCTCTGGTGTGGAACACCAGTCACCCATGTTGGTGATGACCAGGTCTAGGATATTGCTGACCCTGGTGGGGATGTGGATAATTTGATCCAAGGCATTGAAATTGATGATTTCCAGAAAACGTTGAGCAAAAGAATTGGTACATGAGTAGCTTTCTCAGTTAATGGTAGGGTAGTTGAAATCACCCATTATTAGAGTATTGGGTTGTATCTTAATATTTTCCAGTGTATCAAGAAAAGACGAGAGGAAATCCTGGGGCATGGTGGTGGGTCTGTAGCAAGCTACAATCTGGACTGCGGTTTTGCCCAGCGTTAGTTGAACTTAGATAATCTTGGATGCATTATGCTGAGCAACTAGCTTGGAGGTGTGGATATCCTTAATGAATATGGACACACCTCCATCTTTAGTGTTTCGGTCTGGGTTTGGTGACCGAAAGATGTGGTATGAATTATAGCCTGGTAATGCAGGGGTGCTCTCTGCAGCTTTGAACCAGGTCTCTGTCACTGCACATATGTCAATGTTCTCCATTTTAAGGAGTGCCTCGAGTGAGTGCATTTTGAGGTTTAGACTTCTAGCATTGCGTATCATTACCCTCAGATTTTGCTTGCTTGTACCTGTTATGGTGATGAATTTGTCATTTGAACCTTGCCTAAAAAAGGCAGTATAGGGGTGGCAAGAGCCTTTACCAGTATCCGGAATCCCAAGGTTGACAGGTGCAGGCCATCTCTGGCAAAGCAGTGTGGTCTGTCGATCATGTCATCCCAGGCAGACAGATACTGGATTCTCTTAGAATGACACCAGAAGCTTCGCCAAGTGTTAAAGTCAATCATTTTGTCCTTGTACTGTGGAATCATTCTGGGTGATAGCAGGATGCTACTCAGGGCTAGGGTCATACCTGCCTGGGCTACAAGATCGGAGAGCTCCTCCATGTCTCTTTACATGTAGTCCAGGGATATACATCTCAGGTCATTCACACCAACATGGACAATGAGAGTCATATTTGTACTTGTTGTGGAGCGACCTGAGTGTGTGCTTTATGTGGCAGATCCTGGCACCCAACAGGCAGCTGACAGTAACGTTTTCCTTGTTTAGCCTGGTGAGTGGAACATCAGTGTGCCAGACTATAGAGTCACCTATGACTAGAATGTTGGGTACGTTATGCCTTATGGGCTGTAGTTGAGAGGCACACTGATTTTGTGGGCTATGTGTCATTTGGGTTGTGTTGGGGGGTGGAGGTTGCCTGCATTTCTGCTTTGGAGGTCTCTGTTGTTTGGGCAGATTTTTACTGAGATCCTCCACGAATGTAGGTGTGTGTTTTGTGTTTCTGTGTGTGTGTTTTGGAGGTGTAGGTTTTGAGGGACTATGTGATGATTGTGGTGCGGTGCAAGTGTTTACCTTCTCCTCTTGACTGTCTAGTCCAGTCTTGGGTGAAAAGAGATTTGCTTCCAGTTTGGCTATATAAGTGCATCTCTCACAGGTCATAGTGTTGGGTGGTCAGAGGAGAGGATTGTCTGTGTACATGAGGCAATTGCTGCATTGTCCCAAGATGCCCAGATTCATAAGCTAGACAGGAGAAAATACCGGGAGCTGACCTTTAGAAATGCCTGAATAGGTGCTTATTTATTAAGTACTAAAATCTGTTTCCCTCTAGACAAGTGAGGAAAGTTGAGTGCTGTAGTAATTTGTAACTTATTTAGTGCTTACAATGAGTTCTGAACAAGTGCTGAGCTCAAAGAAACAGATTTGAGTGCTAAAATTAAAAAGATGACTAGTTGCAAGGGAAAATTTGAAGAGCAGACTTTATGGCGCCAGGAATAGTTTAACCCTAGTTAAGTGTGGGAGGAGCCCAGGAGCTCACAAACAGTCCTGGACACAACAAATCCATATCTGGACAAGACCTGCCACAGGAAAAGGGGGAAGCAAGCTTAGAAATTTTTTTTCAGTAAAAGTGGAAATGGAGAAAGCTGGAACAGAAGTTAACTCAACGTTAAGAATCTGAGTGGGTTGGCCTTCACAAATGTTCTCTATTAGATTGAATGAACTAATGACACTAGACTGGGAGGAGTGTCACAGATCAAATATACAGTGTGGGTGGGCAACTGCAAAGCCACCAAGTATAAGAACACCACAACACTAGGGAGGGTGGGAAAAATTACAGTTCCTAGCGTAGCCACTAATTTAATGTTTTAAACAGATCAAGGAGCAAGCAGACTCTAGAGAATGCTTTTAACTGTAAACAGACAATTATAGTAATGCACACTATTACAATTCCTAACTGTAGAACACAGAAATCTCAAAAAATCAAAAATGCACAGAAAAGCTCGTATAGAGCACTCACAAGCAGAAAATACAACTCTCAGTTTGAAAAAGCAGTTTACAGTTATGTAATTCAGTAAACATGCCATTAGAGTAATGAAACAGTATCTAGCAATGAAAAATACAGTTAAAACAGTATAAAACGGTACATAAATGCAATGAAACAATAAAAAAAGCTTTATAACAGTGCAAAATGTAGCAGATCAACTGTATAGCACAATTATAAGCATTTCAGTAGTGCAGTTCAGTGAAATAAGTGTAAGAAATAACTTATCCTGCTCTTGGAATCTTAAGGAATTTCCATTTAGTTTCAGTAATGAAACAATCCACAGTCTGAGCAACACAAGCTCTTTGAACTTTCTGAGTTACAAACCTGTGTTTGCGAGGGTTTGCATTTGTTTTAGCTCAGCAGATCCTGTTTTGGCATCCTGCAGACTACTACAGCACCAGAAACGAGAAGGAGAAACATTTTGCTGATCTAAATACATCTTCTGGCTTTCTCTTAAACTGTTTTTGCTAATCATATTTTAAAAAGCTATTTTTACTGTGGTTCTGCTGTATTTCTGCTGCATTTTGCTGTTAAATAATTTTAGTGTGTGTGCACTTGATTTATCTGCTTAAAAATTAAAATTTAAACTGCATTTAGTATTGTAGGTATCAGACTGAAGTGCAACAGCCTTTTCTGTGCATTTTTATTGTTTCAATTGTTTTTGCTGCTTAATTTCTAAAAAAAAATGAATAAAAAAAATACTATCTGTACTGTTCATTTCCTGCCTTCTCCTATATTAGAATAGTCTGAATCCCAAATCTGCTGGTTTCAGGACTTTAGTCTGTGTTTCTGAGTGGTCCAGACTTTGTGGTAGTGGGATGCCTTTCTGTTTATCAGTGAGAGTGGTAAGCATTATAACCATCTATCTAATGCAAGAAGAGTGGTTTCCAGCTCTGAAATTAATCTTATTGGTGGATTTGTGCTTACTTCTATCCCTTTCAACTCTCTGAGCTAAAAACCCATAATTGCATGGGTTTGCACTTGTTTTAGCTCAGCAGATCCTGTTTGGACATCCTGCAGACTACTACAGCACCAGAAACAAGAAGGAGAGACATTTTGCTGATCTAAGTACATTTTCTGGCTTTCTCTTAAACTGTTTTTGCTAATCCCACTTTAAAAAGCCGATTTACTATGGTTCTGTTATATTTCTGCTGCATTTTACTGTTAAATTGACTTACTGTGTGTGCACTTGATTTATTTCCTTAAAAGTTAAAATGTAAACTGTATTTAGTACTGTAGGCATCCCACTCAAGTGTGACAGCCTTTTATGTACATTTCTATTGTTTTAATTGCTTTTTGCTGCTTACTTAAAAAAAAAATACTATCTGTACTGCTCGTTTCCCATCCTTTTCTATACTAGAGTAGTCTGTATCCCAGATCTGCTGGTTTCAGGACTTTCTGTGTTTCTGAGTGGTCCAAACCTTGTTGTGGCATTGGGAGGTCTTTCTGCTTATCAGTGAAAGTGGTAAGCATTAGAACAGCCTATATATGTCATAAGAGGAGTGATTTCCAGCCTGAAATTAATCGTATTGGCCATTTTGGGCTGATTTCCCTTCCTTTCAACTTTCTGAGTTAAAACCCTGTGTTTGCGCTGGTTTGCACTTGTTTTAGCTTGGCAGATCCTGTTTGGGCATCCTGCAGACTATTACAGCACCAGCAACGAGAGAGAGACTTTTTGTTAATCTAGGTACATTTTCTGGTTTTCTCTTAAACTGTTTTTGCTAATCACACTTTAAAAAGCCATTTTTACTGTGGTTCTGTTGTATTTCTGCGGCATTTTACTGTTAATCTTTTTACTGTGTGTGCACTTGATTTATCTGCTTAAAAGTTAAAATTTAAACTGCATTTAGTACTGTAGGCATCACACTCAAGTGTGACAGCATTTGCTGTGCATTTTTACTATTTCAATTGCTTTTTGCTGCTTAATTTCTAAAAAAAAAAAGAAAAAACAAAAAAAATATTATCTGTACTGCTTGTTTTCTGCCCTTTCCTATACTGGACTAGTCTGGATCCCACGTCTGCTGGTTTAAGGACTCTTGTTTGTGTTTCTGAGTGGTCCAGACCTTATTGTGGTAGTGGGAGGTCTTTCTGCTTATCAGTGAGAGTGGTAAGCATTAGAACAGCCTATCTGTCACCAGAGGAGTGGTTTCCAGCTCTGAAATTAATCTTATTGGCTGTTTTGGGATGATTTCTATCCCTTTCAACTTTCTGAGTTAAAAACCCATGTTTGCACGGGTTTGCATTTTTTTAGCTCAGCAGATCCTGTTTGGGCATCCTGCAGACTACTACAGCATCAGAAATAAGAAGGAGAGACAATTTGCTGATCAAAGTACATTTTCTTTCTTTCTCTTAAACTGTTTTTGCTAATCACACTTTAAAAAGCCATTTTTACTGTGGTTCTGTGATATTTTTGCTGCATTTTACTCTTAAATCATTTTACTTTGCGTGCACTTGATTTATCTCCTTAAAAGTTAAAATGTAAACTGCATTTAGTACTATAGGCTTTACACTCAACTGTGATAGCCTTTTCTGTGCATTTTTACTGTTTTATTTGCTTTTTACTGCTTAATTTCTAAAAAAAAAAAAAAAAAAAACAAGAAAAAAATAGTATTTGTACTGCTCATTTCCCGCCCTTTAATATACTAGAATAGTCCAGGTCCCAGATCTGCTGGTTTCAGGACTTTAGTCTGTGTTTCTGAGTGGTCCAGACCTTGTTGTGGTAGTGTGAGGTCTTTTTGTTTATCATTGAGAGTGGTAAGCATTAGAACAGTCTATCTGTTGCAAGAGAAGTGGTTTCCAGCCCTGAAATTAATCTTATTGGCCATTTTGGGCTGATTTCTATACCTTTCAACTTTCTGAGTTGAAAACCTATGTTTGCACTAGTTTGCACACTGTGCAGTGCCACTTAATTAGGGTTAAACTATTCTATGCTCCATAAAGCCTGCTCTTCAGTTTTTCCCTTTGAACTAGCCAGATTCTTAATTTTTGCACTTGAATCTACTTTTTCATGCTCAACACTGATACCACAGTACAAGGACAAAAGGATTTACTTTGACAATTGGCTAAGCTTCTGGTGTCATTCTAAGGGAATCCAGTATCTGTCTGCCTGGGACGACATGGTAGACAGGCCACAATGCTTTGCCAGAGATGGCCGGGACCTGTCACCCCTGGGATTCTGGATAGTGGCTAAGGCTCTTGCCACCCTTATAGTTCCTTTTTTAGGCAAGGTCCAAATGACAAACCCACCACCGTAGCAGGTACAGATAAACAAAATCTCAGGTTAACACTACTCAGCGCTAGAAGTCTAAACCTCAAAATGCACTCACTCAAGGCACTCCTTAAAATGGAGAACATCAATATCTGTGCTGTGACTGAAACATGGTTCAAGGCTCCAGAGAGCACCCTTGCATTACCAGGCTATAACTTATACCATACCTTTCAGCCATCTAACCTGGACTAGAACACCAAAGGCAGAGGTGTGTCCATATTCATTAAGGATATACACACCTCCAGGCTAGTTGTCCAACTTAATGCATCCGACATTTTCCAAGTGCAACTAATTCTGGGAAAAACTGCAATCCAAATTGTAGCTTGCTACAAATCCCCCACCATGCCCCAGTACTCCCACACTCCTCTTTTCTTGATATACTGGAAAATATTAGGGTCCAACCAAACACCATAATAATGGATGATTTCAACTACCTCATCATTAACTGGGAAAACTATTCATGTACGAACTCCTTCGCTCAACGCTTTCTAGAATTCATAAACTCCAATTCCCTGGATCAACTTAACCACACCCCCACCAGAGGCATTAATATCCAAGACCTAGTCATTACCAACATGAGTGACTGGTGTTCCACACCTGAAGTCAAGTCCTCATTGGTCAGCTCTGACCATAAACTAATCACCATAGATATCCACATCTCACCCCCACACCCCCACCCCCATTAAGGGAACCACTGTAAAAAATTTCTCCAAAGCCAACTTCATGCTTCTTAAGACAGAAGTGGCAAACTTCATGACATCCATGGAGATGGGCAATGCAGTTATGACTGCAGAATCCTACACAAATGCACTCTATAAGCACTTACACAAGTGCATGGATCGTACTAACCCTAACAGAACCAAGACGCTATCCTCCAAAAAAGGAAGCTAATCTAGTGGTCCCCCCGCTATAAACAAACTCTACAACAGAAGGAACAAACTGTTGCAGGAGAGAGTAAAATCCCATGAGTGGAGGAGCTCCCTGGTCAGCCTCAGTAAGAAACTGAGATCCCTCATAAAATCCTCCAAAGCTAGCTATGAAAACAAGATTGCCTCTGATTCTATGGATAACCCCAAAGCATTCTATAGCTATGTCAAGAACCTCAATGGCAACACCTAGGTTTGCTCTGAGCTACAGCAAAATGGCATGAAAATTACAAAACCAAGTGATATCACCAACATCCTGGCTGATAGGTTCAGTGCTAACTTTACTCCCCTCTCACCCACTAAAGGGCCCATATCTATACCAGAAGAATGTAGAGCCCGTACAATCACAACTGTGCAGGTAAAAATTTCACTGTCCAAAGCCAAGAACACAGCTTCCATGGGACTGGACAACATCCCAGGCTGCGTTCTACATGAACTTCAGAATGAACTGGCCCCCCACCTATGTATCATGTTCAATCATAGCCTCACATCAGGCTTTGTACCCACTGAATGGCACACAGCAACAGTTATACCACTCCACAAAGGGGGAGCCACCATGGACCCCAGGAACTATCGCCCTATTAGCCTGACAAGCCTGGTCTGCAAGGCCATGGAACACATCATCATGGAACTCATAAACAGAGACATAGGTAACTTCCAAACTCTGGACCTCACCCAGTTCAGGTTTGTGAAAGGCAGATCATGCATCCTGAACCTGACTGACTTCTTTGAAACAATCATCAAAGCCGTAGACGAGGATAAGGTAGTTCACACAGCCTATCTTGACCTCGCCAAGGCTTTCAACACCATCCCCCATTCTGGAATTATAGATAAACTCACTAAACTTGGTATAAAGCCATACATCACAAGATGGGTTGCCAACCGGCTCACTGACATAACCCACACTGTAAATGTTGCAGACTCCAAATCTGACTTCAAACCAGTGACAAGTGGAGTACCACAGGGTTCAGTCCTGGGTCCTCTCCTGTTTGGTATCTACTTCTCTGAAGTAAGGGCTAACACAGAGGGCCTCTGGCTGATGAAGTTCGCAGATGACTACAGACTGGGTGCCATAGTCATGTCCCCAAATTATGTGGACATCCTACAGAAGGGCCTCACTGAGACAGATGCCTGGGGTCAGAGCCATAGCCTCAAGCTAAATGCCAAAAAGTGCATTGTCATCCCCTTTTGTAAAAACTCTGTTCCCATGAACTACTACTTAAGCAGCAGTCCTATTAAAGCCAAAAGTGTGATAGGAGACCTTGGGACGCAGGTGAACAGTAGTCTCTCCTTTGATAATCACATCACCACAGTAATCAGGAAATCCTTCTATGTGGCACAGCTCATCATGGAAAGGTTCTCATCCAGGAAAAAGAGGTCATTGTTCCCCTCTACTCGGCGCTCATTAAACCCATTATTGAGTACAATGCCCCTTTTGGCATGTACCTCACAAGACATCTGCAACAGCTGGAAAGGCCACAGAAGTACCTCACAAAGAGGATTACAGGCCTCAAACAGATGTTCTACGTTGACCACCTCAAAAAACTCCAGCTTAACTCCATAGCATATCGCCTATTCCAAGGTGATCTCTGCCTAACATACAAAGCTATGTCAAACCCAGAGCTGTTGGACATGCTACACCTAAAGAAATCCCAATCCCTCTGGGATATATGCTCTAGGGACCTAAATCTTGTCGCCACAATAAATAGAACATGCTGGAGGGATAAAGTCCTGTCCCAGAGACTTCCCATACTCTGGAACAAGCTACCTATCTATGTCAAGCAAAGTTCCTAATTAGCAATCTTCAAGAAAAATTTTGATGAATGGATGGTAATTAGTAAATTCACCCTGGGGATCACTTCTGTGGCTCTGCATGACAGAGGCACATGAAAATAACTTTCTTGGGTGGCGAAAGCCAGGAAATCTTGTTGGCTATCCTTGCATAGGCCCTAGGGCCGATTGCCTAGTACCTACCTATGAACCTATAAAGTTACTTTTCTACCCTGAGATGGACTACATACTTCTCTGATAGTCATCAAAACAACTCACATAACACAGGTCTAGCTGAAAAATAGACTGTATTGTCTTGTCTGACCCTGAACTCAGAAATCTTTCCTGCAGGTAATACAATTATATGCATTTCCAGTATATTATGACATATTACTCCTGCATCACACACGAGAATGCATAAACCTGTTTGACATCAATGCTCTCTGCTTAACATTGTGCAAACATGGTTGGCATGGTTGTGTAAGTTTGTGCAATGCCTGTAAAATGCAATATCATGAACTGGCAGGAAAAGACTTGTTGCTGGTTGATATGTGCAGACATGGAAGGAGCTAGGAGGGAAGCTGCCCAATTTAGGGCTCAAAAATTGAGTATAGAGGAGTCCAAAATATTCACTGCACTGCTTTTAAAGTGCCACATCCTTAAACTTTTGCAGGAGGACTATACTGGCTCACAATATAAATCAGAGGCTTGGAATAGTCTAGTGAAGGCTGTCTCCAGTGTGACTGGTATTTCACACATTGAGGAGCAATGCAAGCTCCATTAGAACAACCTGAAAAAGCACAAACTGGAACAACTCTATCAGTGTTTGGATGAGTTTGGAACTGCTGATATCCCACAATTGTGTAAGTATAGAGATAAAGATACTTTAATTGATATACAAAGCTGGAGATAGTCAAGGCTGTTAGCATAATGCACTTCTCTTTTTCTCTTCTCTTTATTTTATAGCTGCCCAGGAGATTTTAGCAAACAGGGAGGCCCATGCTGAATGCTAAGAAAGACTGAGAGAAGCAAGGAGTATGTATGCAGAACCAACTAACAATTATCTTATTAAATGTATTGCTCTTCCATACATTCCTAGCAGATTAAGCATATGTCCTCCACTGTGGTGTGGTAGTCACGGACCTTAGGGTTAGGGCACAGGTCATGGTAAGGGGATAGCCATACTAGCTATCCCCTTACCATGACCCATGCCCTAACCCTAAGGTCAGTGACTACTGCACTAAACTGCAGTACGTAGCCAGTTTGCTGAAGTGGGTTTTGCGAAAGAGCACTTTCGATTAAGTGCACTTTCGTGTAACCCAGGGTCTAGTGTGTAATTTTGAAAAAGTGTATTTTCAAAGTTATACAGTAGACCCATATATATATACATATATATATATATATATATATATATATATATATATATATATATATATATATATATATATATATCTTGAGCTAGATTCAAATCTTGTGTCATTTGTACTCTAAATATGAGTTTACTGCTCTTATATTTGCTGCTACAGAGAAAGCTAGGCAGGCTTGTATTTCTTACACTCAGTACTGTCCAAAGTGCTGATGGCCACACCTTACTCTTTAGCATGTTTGCATGTAAGAAGATGAACCAATAGAAATATATTACTATTTTCCCATTTAAAAAGTGAGCCCCATTTGCTCATTGATTAACTTTGTGCAAACAGGGAAGGCAATAGCAAAAGACCTTGAAGTTTTAAAAGCTATGACACAACATTTCCAATATAAACTACAGTATGAACACCATAGTATCTATCAATTATTTCTACTATAGGGTATATGCATAAATACTTCTCAAGTTCAAATTGCATTAATTAAATATGAACCTCACATATGCAAAAACGTTGCTGTCATTTGCACAATCCAGTTGCTCAGTGGTGCACTATGTTGAGAGCAGATTGGCATGTATTACTGTGTTTATTTCCCAGTTAGTCTTCACCCCATTATAATACATGTAAAGACACCACCAAAGGGAAGGGAGTTGTCAGTGACTGAACACACATTTACTCAGACTCATGTCTGTCCTGCACCTATGTACTTGAAAATGGATATGTCAGTAATTGTTCCCAAATGTCAACTACACTACAAAAATAAATAGTAAACCTACATTGTTACATCATGTAAAGCTTTATACGGACAATAGGGGTCTGAATGTAGAGATGATAAATCAGCTATCAAAGGAGAGTATTACTGATGGAATTGAATTCATCCTCAAGTCATGATGAGTACCTTCACTAGGTGAACCCTGTTTTTCACTAAATCTCAAAAGGATGACATTGATAGATAGAATGTGTTTTGCATAGCATATATCTTGGACAGAAGTAGATTAAAAACTAAAAAAGATAGCTGGGAGAACAAGACCCAGGATTAAAAAATGTCCAATCCTTGTAGGCACACTGGTGCCAGGAGTGGAAAAAATGACAGTGTAGAATCCTGTGGATATGGAAATTATCCTATAATGGGGCCAGTTCAGATGCAGGGGAGGATGGCAAATTCACAAAAATCACAAAAACTGATAGCCTAAAAAAGAGCCATAAAGATGATAGAGTGGACTATTGAGGATAAGAAAGACATGTATTGTTAGTATTATTCAAGAAGCCCAGAATTTCCAGATAGAAGAGATACAAAATGATTAAGAGAGAAATTAGAGGAAGAAAAAATGCATGCAAGAGAAAAACTGTCAAAAGTTTCAAATGCAAAATTTTGTTCTTTAATACAACAGATATATGAAAAAACATTATATAGACCAAGAAACTTTGGGCCATTTGTAAAAAGTGACTAAGGAGGTGGAAAAATGTAAAGAAAAAAATCTAGATATTTTTGAAAGGTATAAAAAAGAAATATGGACAAGTGAAAGAAAGAGAGATCTGATATGGTGCAATATTTACACAAAGGAGAAAGACAAATTAATCAACTAAAAAAAAAGCAGCTCCAAAAATTTTCAAAGAAAAATACAAGAGAGGCATCCAGATAAGGAAAATTTCACAATACAAAAAAATAAGATCACAAAGAGGGAACATAGAACAGAAGATTAGTAGAACAGAAGTTAAAAAAACAGATGAAGTTATGAAATAACTGCAAATTGAAGTATTTAGTGTAGAAAGTCTAACACAGGTTATATCACAGCATGAAAGAACAATGTTCCCCCAAATAAGGAGAAAAAGGAGGCGCAGGAGGCATCTAAAGAAGAAATATGGGCATAGAAAAGAAAAAAAAAAAGATTTAATATGGTGCAATATTTATGCAAAGGAGAAAGCAAAACTAATCAATTCAAAAAGAGCAGCACCAAAGATATTTGGAGAGAAATACAGGCAAAGACATCCAGATATGGAAATATTTACAATACAAAAAAAAAAAAAAAACAAACAGTAAAAGCAGAAAGGAGGATTAGGTATAGAGAAGTTAAAGAAATAGAAACTGAGGTTATGGATTACCTGTGAAGTGAAATTTTTCATGTAGAAAATCTAACTCTGATAACACCACAGCAGGCTAGAGCAATGGATCCTCAAATTAAGGATAAACCAGTGGAACAGGAAACATATGATCTTTTGCCATATGAAGATATTTTGGAGTCTTCCATCGGAAACCAGTACAAATGTTCAGTTGGAGTTGCACTGCAAGGGAAGGAACTGGAAACTGTGACAACTCTTACACAGTCAATGTTGTGGAGTGATATGCCAGTGAGTTCCCATATGAAAGAGCAATGGATGACACAGGATGAAACTAAGGAGAATATGGCACTGGAAGATGCTCTGAAACTTTCTGCATAATGCCCACAGGAAATGGATAACAAAAAATGTGCCCTCCATTTAGAAGAAAATGATCTAAGAGAAGAGATGCTAGATGGACAGACATATTAAGATAAAGGAACGAAACAGACTTACAGAAAGACACTAAAACCCAAAAAGTTAGAAGTATGATAAAACAAATTAACACAATAATTAAGACTGTTCATAGAAATTCATGTGATATAACAGAAGTAAATAGGATATATTACTGTGCAGCTAAATTAATAACTAATAAGTCTTACCACAAAAGCACAGGGCAGTAAGGGAAAGAAAGGAGAGAAATCCAATGTCATCATGGAAATATTGAACAGAAAAAAGTATAAAGCAGTTAAGACAAGAAGTGGAACTGTTAAAAGAATACAGAAGAGGGAACAGATCAACAATATACTCAGAAAGATAGACATTATAAAAGCAATGCGCAGTATCAGAACAGATCAGGATCTATCATGCACTATTGCGAAAAATAAACTAAAAATATTAGCACAGGCAGAAACACTTAGAAGATGTACATGTAAATAAAAAGGAAAAGTCCAACATAAACAATTTATTGATAACCCAAAAAACTTTTATGGAGAATTGGAAAACAAGGCAAAAGGAACTGAAACACCCCAAAACAAGAAATTGATATATTTTGTAGAAATATATATGAATATCCTGTGGAACATAACAAAGATGCTGAATGGACAGAAGAAGTAAAAGAAAGAATAAGAAGTTCAAATGTACAGGATATAAGATGTGATGAAGTAATGGCCAGAGAAATTTAAGCAAAGTCAGGAAAAGCTCTTAATTTGTAAACATCAGGCCTGGATGCCATACTTAACTTCTGGCTAAAAATATTAACATCTTTACATGAAGATTTAACCATGAGGTAAAATTATCTATATGCTCACCCCAAATAGACACCAATGTAGCTAGAAACATGAAAAGCAATACTCCGACTTGTGAGAGAACCTGTAAGCTATCCTAAAAACTATAGACCAATAACTTGCCTTCCGGTGACGTATAAACTATACAATGTAATTGAGGCTGACAGAGTTTATACTGATTTAGAAAAAAATCATTCATGGTAATAGAACAAAAGGATAACAAAAGGAAGTCATATGGAACAAAGGATCATTTGGTGTTAAATAAAGTCATAATGGAGAACTGTAAAAGGGGAAGAATCTAAGTATGGCATGGATAGACTATAAAAAAGCATTTGATAGTATCTCACATTCATGGATAAAAGAGTGCTTAAAATGTATAAGATATACCCGACACTGATTGATTCCATTACAGTGGCCATGAAACAATGGCAAATCACTTTGAAATTAAGCCATGATAAAGGACAAATTATTATTCCAGGGATAAAAATGCAAAGGTGGATATTCCAGGGTGACTCTTTGTCACCACTACTCCTTTGTCTTGCCCTTAACCCATTAAGCTGTCTACTTAAGAGATAGTTCATGGCTATAATTTGCCTCTAAGAAAACAACAAAGTGTAAGGTAGTCTCATCATTTTTTGTGGATGATTTAAAACTGTATAGTTCATCAGATGAGGAGCTGAAAGCACAACTGTGATTGGTCAAAACTTTTTCAGATGATATAAGAATGTTACTTGGTCTTGATACATGTGCAAAGGCAACCTTTAAAACAGGAAAGCTGCAGCACCATGAAAACATCAGCCTGTGACAGGAATATGATATAAAAGAACTTGAGCAAGAGGAAATGTATAAATATTTGGTTATTCATGAATATCCACAATAAAACATAAACAAATGCAAATAAAGCTTGATAAGGAACATTTTAGAAGACTAATACTGAAAACTAGTGCTGACATCTAGGAACAAAGTCCAAGCTATAAACCAATTTGTTGTTCCTGTCTTAACTTACAGTTTTGGAGTGATTGACTGGCCCCAAAAGTTGTTGGATCATTGGAAAGGAAAACAAGAAGGATGTTTCATGCTCGTCAAATGATTTATAAAAATGAGTGTATACCAGACTATATAGTCCCCATTCTGAAAGAGGTATGAGCTCCTCGAAATTGATGACATGTATAGATATACAATCATAGGACTGCATACATCAAATATAGTGAACATTTTAAAACATAAGGTGAATAATTCTAAGATGCCTTCTACTGCTTAGTTTAGCAGGAGCATATCAGTGTCAAGCGGGAATGGAAATTAAAACAGTAGATACATTCAGGCAGTAACTGAATGTGCCAAAAAACAAAAGAAGGAATGTAAAATGAAGGATCAGAATAGAAGGCAAGAAATGTGGAAAATTCACAAATATAGTTTCAAGTATAGAAAACTCTGGGAACAACCTCATATTGATTAGGACCAAATGTAGGGATGGACAAGGAGAGATGAATTTAAACCAAAAGACAAAAGGTTAATATTGGCTGCCCATTGACTATGTACACATTGGTTTACATAGTCCATTGAACATGTGGGAGAAACAAACAAATGTAGTTTTTGTAAAGTAGAATTGGAAACATTAGCATATTTTGCTGTTGGTTGTGATATACTACTGGCAGAATTACTTTTTAACTGAAATGAATAATAATGTGGCAAGACTATTGCATTGGGGATTGTGCAAACATTATAATATTGTAGTAGCTGAAAACATTGGAAACATTAGTCACAAAACATTAAAGGAGATTATGAAGTTTGTATCACATGGGATCACTCAGCACCAACATTTCAAAAATAGATGTGAGAAAATCAGATATAGTAGTCGATGAAAAGAAGATAAAAGTATCATTGATTATTGAAATTGCTACACCCAGTGACTACAGTGTCTTACACACAGAGAGACACAATGTCATAAAATATCCGGAATAGCAGGCAGAAATGAGGACAACGTGGAAGAAGAATACCAGACAGTTCCAACAGTAATTTGAGCAATGTAACTAGGTATGCTACCAATACATGTAACTCCATATGAACTACAGAAGGAGTCAATACTGGGCACATTGCGGGTGCTGCCAAGAGCACTTCTGGCTAACATCAAACATTGAAACAATACTAATTTCATGAACTTTAATCATACCTTGACTTAGGAATGGGGTCCATTCCCATCATGGTATTAGAAACTCAAAAGACTTGGAGAAATTAAAGAGAGACACAATAGATATTGAGACTGTCTTACATATATCTTAATGTGGACATCAGTTCATCACAAATATGAAAACAAGTACATCAACACTTGCATCCATGCTGATCACAACGTGTGTGTGTGTGTGTGTGTGTGTGTGTGTGTGTGTGTGTGTGTGTGTGTGTGTGTGTGTGTGTGTGTGTGTGTGTGTGTGTGTGAGAGAGAGACTTTAAGTGTGTAATGTACAGAACATATTGAGAAACAGGTGCATATGTCTCAGTTCTACAACATGCATTCCTGACAGAATAGTGTATCTAGTTGGAGAATATGTCTTTTAAAGTATATCTGTACATTGGAACAGAAACAGAAAATCCAAAGTCCACACTTTGTGCACCACTTTCATAACAGGATATGCTTCCTCTGCCAGATAATGATGTCATCATTTATAAAGAAAACTATAACAAGAAAAAAGCAGACTTTGGTGATGGTGCAAACATTAACTACTGTGTTCTGAAGATAGGAACAACATAGTTATTTAGCTATTAACTTATCACAACAGTCACATTGTCTGTGTGCCTGTATATCTAGATGTGTGTGTACATATCTCAGAAGATCATGAGTCTTAATTCTACTGTCATCAGCCAACCATCATGAAGAATATCAATTTTTACAGTTGCACATGCCTACACAGCCATTTCATACATGCCTCTCAAAATCTTCTTCCAAACATACAATGATGATGTTATATGCTATAAAGGAACTATCAACAAAATAAAAGTCAAACTTGTTCTACAGTGCTTGCATTAAATACCTTGTTCTCTAGCATGTCTAACTAGTTAGGTAGGGGTTCTCATCTCAATACAATCAACTGGTGTGTATGTGTGAGTAGTCAGAAGAGCATGAGTCTGGGTCCAGCTTTTAGCAATTCAATCCCATGAAGTACAATGCGTTTTACAGTCATAAATGCCTACAACACCATTTCATACAGACTTCCCAACATCCACTGATGATTTCATCCACTGCAAAGTGTCCAGCAACAGAGTAAAATTCATGCCTGTGCCATGGTGCTTGCATTAAGTGTTGTGTTTTCTAGATTGTGTAACTAATTAAAGAGGGGTTCTAATCTGTCTGCAGTCAACTGACGTGTTAGTACATAATCAGAACAGCATGACTTTGTGAGTTTGTGTCTTAATGTCAGCAATCCAAACCCATGGAAAACAAACATGTTATACAGTCATACATGTCTACACAGCCATTTCATAAAAGCCTTTCAATATCTTCTCCCAAAAACACACTGCTGGTGTGTGTGTATGTGTGTGTTCAGTTCACATTCTGGAGGCAATTTTTGAATAGCATGTGAGACTCTCCTATCATCTTCTTCCCCACAGACACTGTTGATGCCATCTTCTATAAATTGTTGTTTGATACTATAAAAGCTAGACTTCTGCTGTGCTGCTTATATTTAGTGCTGTGTTTTCCAGCTTTTGTACATAGACACTTGGTGATTCTAAACTCATAGCTGTCAAAATGAGTGTGTGTTCATGAAAAAATAATTGAGACAATTTTACACTGAGATATGACTCCAGATCTGTGTCAGACACTCATCTCAACACCTTCATCTCAGCATACAGTGATGCTATCATCCTCTACAAAGTGCACTGTGACACTGGCAAAGTCAGGCATATGTGGTGGTGGTACTACTCTTACATAATGTGGGATCCAGCTTCTGTATCTACACACGTTTAATGTTCAGATCTGACCTCAGTCAACTGCTATGTGCTTGGTTGGTGATACATTACATTCATTGTGTGATCTTTCAAATCTATTTTCATTTAACTACCACTCAAGTGAGCATTTACCACTCAAGTGATCATCCATGAATCCAGCATCCTCTTTATCCCTCTATCCACATAACAGCCTTCCTGCAGAGGACTGGAGGATGTCATCATCTCAAAAATGCACAATCATGGGCAAAGTCCTTCCATGATCCTTTGCAAGCTACCTGCAGACCAATTAATGTGTAATTTTCAATTTTGTCATGGGGTGATGCAGATGCCATATATGGACAGAGGAATTATGTAATACAATGAAACACATATGCACACACACACATACCCTCATATAGATATATAAATTTTGGTTTGCATAGTATAATAATGGCTATGACTTCATGTGATGGTCACTGTTAGCCTAGTAATGTCCAATGACTCTATGAATATTGCACATGTCAATGTTGCTGTTACCCAAATGTGCTATGTTGAGGTGTGGATGTACAGCAGTCCTACAAGCAGGTATTGCAATTTGTCATGTAAGGTAATGTATTGATGGCTGCTGCTGCCATTTGATTACATGTTCTGTACATATCATCTCAAGTAATATGTCTCCTGAGAACTGTTGACATGTGAAGCTACTAAGTATATTGTTGGCTTAGTAATGCATGTGTTTTTATAATGGAGTATATCAACATTCTACGCAGTTGTCATTCAGCCATCACAGTGGCACTTGCAGTATGGTACAGCTGTGCATATG
Source organism: Protopterus annectens (assembly GCF_019279795.1). Taxonomy (NCBI): domain Eukaryota; kingdom Metazoa; phylum Chordata; order Ceratodontiformes; family Protopteridae; genus Protopterus; species Protopterus annectens. The sequence goes on along the minus strand of NC_056735.1, from coordinate 1,929,318,587 downwards.
TATACCTACCATCATTAAATGTTCTGTGACAGACATCAATATAACGTCATACTGATTACATAGGTACATATGTCTTGTTTCATCCACATGTTGTAATGATGTTATATACACAAACATATCACAAGTTGTGATGGAATTACAACCTTGATGAATTCATTGTATGCATAATTGTGTTGCTATTTTCATGGATTACTGATGCGACCCCCGGCAACATTTTGTGTCTAGCAGTATCTGTGTCAATAGCTGTTCTGCATGACCATATCCACCTCATTTGTAATGTGCCCATATATGGTAACAGGGCAATCACACACAGCTTTTCAATAAAAAACATATAGGCATCTGATGTACCATTGATGTAATTATGTGATATAGTTAGAGTTGTATGACTGAGTAAGAAGTATCACTGTGTGGAATGTGATGCAAACTCAAGGTTGTATTTGGAGATGTTGTCACAAATCTTTTTTTTTTAAATAGGTATTAAATGTTAAAGGAAATACACAACTAAGTGCAGAACTGTTTGTGGATGCCACCAGCCATACCCAGCCGGAGAAAATAGCTTGGATCAAACTTAATAGCCATTTCCCCACTGGCCACATAGCTGGCCTTAGGCATAGGCCAACTAGGCGGCTGCCTAGGGCACTGCTCTAGTAGGGGTGCTTTTCCAGTATTTATTTGGAGTAGGTAGACCAGGATGGGGGAACCGGGTGGTGTTGTGGGGAATGCCATGGACCCCTTTTGCCTAGGGTACCAGTTGACCTAAGGCTGCTCCTGACTGGCTATCAACAAAAGCATGCATACGAACATTACTTAGCTTATTTTCCTCAGGAGAGCTGTTCATTTGTGCTCTCTTTATGGCTAACAATATGTCATCAGTAGAAACTGACACATCCCATGTTGCCTTCCCATGAACTTAAAGTCTGACCTACCAAACACAGTTAGATCTCTACTGAAACATCTTATGTTCTGACAGAAGGGTGTATACCAACAGTCATCAATCCAGACTAGGGTGGAACATACCTTGATCCAGGGAATTATAGACCCATAATCCTGAATTGCCTCATCAGTGAGGCAGACCAAAGAATCACTATGGATCTTATAAAACAGGGCACAAACAATCTCCAGAATGTGTAGGCAATTACATTTTTGATTTGTTACAGCTACATCATGTCTGTTAAATCTGGTTGACTTCTTCAAGAAGGTCAGCAATGGCATGGATGAGGAAAAGGCTATGCATCATACCTACCTTGACCTGGCCAAGACATTTGACACAAATCTATACTCAGGTATTACAGAGAAACTGCCTCAAGTGGTCATAAACACCTACATCACCAAGTGCGTAGACAAATGGATCATAGACAGGGCACATACTGTCAATGTGTGTGAATCCATCTCTAGCAGGGGGGCAGTGAAGAGGTCCATACCGCAGGGTTCTGTACTAGGCCCTTTCCTGTTCAATATTTAATTCTCAGAAGTTAAGAAAACTTAGCCTTTGTCTGACAAACTTTGTGGACAACTGCAAATTGTGGACAATTATTGAATCAAAGAACAGTACTGATGTACTGCATAACATATTAACTCACAAAAAAATTATTGTTGCCAGAGTCATAGAGGCACACTATAAGAACCAAAAAGCATAATTATTTCATTTTTGAAAACAAATACCCAAGCTAATTACAATATAGAGAAGGCACTCTTATGAGAAGACCCAGTTGTACATAACCTGGATACTCAGGAAGATAGTAATCTTAACTTCTGCCAGCATGTGACCACAGTGGTGATAAATCACTTGTATGTAGCACAATGTCAAAGTATGGTGAGGCCATACACATTAAAGGACATTATAATTCATTCCATTATTCCCAGTGATCATCCCACCAGTAATTTAGTACAATGCATCATTTTGTATGGACCTCACCACACATCTGCAACAACTGGAGCAATCCCATTGTTATCGCACAAAGAAGATACACGGTGTAAATAAGTCCTTGGTGGACAGATTGAAAGCCTTAACATTGTATTATATCTCATAAAGACTACTAAGGGTTGATCTGTGCCTGGCCTACATGGCAGTCACCAATCTGTCCATGATGGAAATGTTACACTTTATTAATGCAAACTGCACGAGGGTCAGTTGTTCCAAGGATGTTAACTAAGCCTCTGACATAATAAATCATGGTGTAAAGACAGATACAACTGTCAAACACTACCCCTTCTCTGGAACAAGCTTCTCAGTCACATAAACCAGAGGGCTTATATGACCATCTTCAAGTGCAGCCTAGCTCAGTGGATGGCTAGTCACAATTGTGCCCCTGTTGTTGCAGCCATGTCCCTTATGGATAAGGCAGTTAGTATTAGATAACATAGCATAGGCTCATGCCTGTGTGAACATTGGTCACATAGCTATTTAGAATTGTGAAACACATGTTACAAATGGCTAGGCTTTTGTAGGATCTTGGGATTTTAGCCTAGTAGTCTCCTATGCACCTATAAACCTATGATGTACAATTGTATCCTAGGTACAGCTGTAGTGTGATGCTACAGCATCACAGATATACCAGTACATCATGTCAGCATTACCATTTGACAGTTTGCATGAACAGTTATGCATGGATGTCAGGATTTCATGGTAGCATAAAACTTCCCATGACAATGTCACGGTGGCAGTGACCATGTGTCGTGTCTTGGGTTTGACATGTGCTGATATAAAGTGTGCTGTATGTATTAGTTGATATGTGAATAGTATCACAGTGACAGTGTCTTTGCTCATTGACATTACACTTTACAGTGCTGTAGTTTCTTAGCACATGGGTGTACTGATGCATTGCCATTAGCCTCACATATTGCTGTACCATTCATTATAACAGATCACTTCATAATTTACAAATCAATTGCTGATGCTGCAGACAATATCCATTGCTATTACATGTAGTAGATAAATGCAATGTACAGCTGTGTGTATGGAATCTACTGATAATAGTGTGTTGTTTTTAAGTGTTGCTATCCATATGGCCGATACCTATGACCTCCAGGGATGATTTACTCAAGTGCATCAGTTTTGCCACAGTGAGCTTCCACGCATCTTTTTGGCCATACATAAGCATTTTTGTGATGTATAACCATTAGGAGATGACAGTGTAGACTTCCCTTCAATGTGTTCTACAAGATGCTTATGTGATACTGCTTCCTGTGATACACCCAGTAAATACACAGCTCATAGACAGCATTGATCCATGGGTTGCATTCTTGCAAGTGTGGATTGTGGCATATGTGTCATGCAAACCTCTCAACTGGCCAGGATTGATAATAATTTAAATAACAGGTGTAACAGTGTCCCTCTTTACACCTTCAAAAAGTGCTCATTTTTGAAGAAGGTGTGCTAGATTCCCCTTATAGATTACTGAAAAATCATTACAGTTGTACAAGTGTGTTCCTGACGACATTTATAATAACTCACAATCATATATTCTATGTCAATGTCACAGATTAATGGTGGTATTATTCTGATATTTTGTTCATGATTGTACCTGCTTCTGTCTACTGTTGTCCATGAACCTGTTGCAATGTGTCCTTGATTGGCTGAGAGCTATGCTGACATTTCAGTCATATTCAACTGACTCATTTTGCACAGCTTCACAAAATAAACATACCCCTATTCTATATACAGTCTTTGCTAAGTGTCCTCTCCAGTGATCATGTTAGGGTGTTTATATCACAGTCAATCATATTCATTTATATATGACCTTGTGTGACAGCCACATAATATATTATAACTGTGTGATGATATGAATATGGGTCTTTTTTACAATGCCGAAAAATCTTTAGAGTGAACACCACTATGATGACATGTATTCAGCAAAATTCACTTCCGTGGTTCCCCTGAATACTTAAATGACCAAAACATATTTGCCCTGCAACCCAACAGAACTAAATGTAGCTAAACCAAACCGACCATTGTGGGGGACTGCACCCCCCCACATCCCCTAAAATAAATATACCAACTCCAAGACTGCACTACAGTGGAGAAAAGGGCAAAATTGTGTAGTTGGCCAATTTTACTTAATATGTGTTGATGATGTAGTGTTTGCTGTAAAGGTTTTATGGTGACATAATAAACCTTCAAAGTGAGTTCCTTGTCAGCAAGCAGGACCCAAACAACGATAAAAATCCAAACGTGTTTTATTTAACTTAGACGTTTTCGCCACGGAAACCCGCAGCTTTTTCACAGGCAAAAAAACAATGTATTCAAACATCACTTTACTTTTAAAAGAACTAAGAGGAAATGATGTCACAAGATTCCCTCCAAGCAGCGAACATTTTTTAAAAACACAAGTGCACAAAACCTATAACATAATCTGTTTTTACAAAACCAATACAAAACTAACTTGTATTAAACACTTTCTGCAAATCCTAAAATAATATTAATAATAAAACTTTTCTAAAAAGTTGTACTAAATACAAATAATTTTGTTTAACAACTCTGTTGTGTATAAGACCAACTATACTGTGAAGCGTACATTTACAATAGATCAAAACGACTGCCTACGTTTTTAAAAGGGGGAATACCTTATAATTACATCTACAAAAATGGCACAACATGAAACCAGTAGTTTGACAATCTATAAGAAGGATAACCCTTCATAATAAAAAATGAAAAATGTATAACTACATTACACTAAAACCTAATTAGTATACAGGTTACTCATAGTGTACAAGATTATAACATCTAACTGTTTCCAATACATTTATCTGAAAGGAAAAATGTCACCAATTTTTAACCTGTTTTTCACAATATGTTAAAACCTAAAAGTGTGTGGTTAAAAAATAGTAATACATAAGAATGTCAAAGTAAGTATTGGGGATTACCTAAGGTAACATTTTAACTTTAAGACAGGGGCAATATTGCAGTTGCTGTTCAAGCCTGGGTCTCTAAATGCGTCCATGCGTAACTGCCATTCTAACTCCCTGTTTTCTAGAATCAATGAAAAAGGACCTCCCCTAACCCTCAGTGGTACATGGTCAATAGCCATGAATAAAAAACTGTGACCTGGGTTTAACGCTATATGTTTTGCAAGTGCATTGTCGCTCTTGTTGTTTTTAATAGCGTATAGATGTTCATAAATGCGGTCTCTTAACCGACGGTCCGTTTTACCAATGTAAAACGCGTGGCAACAATTACAGGTTGCAATATATACTATGGACCTACTCTCACAGTTTAACGTGAAACGTATATGATATTTTTTGTCCCTGATGGTAAAAGTTTCACCCCCTCTAATCACATTACAGTATTTACAAAAACCACATTTGAACATGCCCTTTTTCCTATAGAAGTCACATAAAGAACCATCCCTTTGTACAAGTTCTTTTAGGTTATTTGATCTCTTAAATATAAACCTTGGTTTGTCTCCTAGTTTTTCAACGAGTCCAGCGTTTGAAGCTATCAGGTGCCAATTTTTACGAATGATAGTTAAAATGCCTCTAGAGTTTTTGCTAAAAGTGGTAATGAAGCTCAAAGAGTAATCAACTTCCTCACCTATTACTGTACTTAATCCTGTCTCAATGGTTGATAACTCAGTCCTAACTGAAATGCCATTAACTGTCAGGTCCCCAGTAATCGGTTTATCTCGAGATAATAAAGGTTTGTAAAAACCACACATCCTTTTCCTGGTGACCTCTCCTATCAAATCAGATAGCAGTTGAACGGGGTATCCCCTATTAGTGAACATTGATCTCAACAGTTCACATTCTTTCTCAAAATCAACCATAGTACTACACATTCTACCAGCCCTCACCAGTTGGCCTTTTACAATGGACCTTTTCTGTTGGTATGGGTGAAAACTGGAGAAATGTAAAAATGCATTACAATATGTAGCTTTTCTAAAGACAGTTGATATTAATCGTTGATCAATGGGCTCCTTTTCTAACTTAACGTCTAAGTAGTCAATACTCCTAGTTGAAAATTTTGATGTAAACTTAAGGAAATCAGATGTAGAATTAATAACATCCACAAACTGTGTAGCTTCAAATTCTGATCCTCTAAACAGAATAAAAATGTCGTCTAGGAATCGGGTGTAATAAATGACAGGCTCCATTAAACCCAAGTTTTTCTTAAGAATATTGGCTTCCCAATATCCCATAACGTAATTCGCTACACCTGCCCCGCATGGGGAACCCATCGCCACTCCACGTTTTTGAAGGAAAAAACCTTCATTAAAGGTGAAATAATTAGATGTTAAGACAATGTCTAAAAGCTCCGTAACAAGATCAACTTCCAATTTTGAAGCCCCTAAACTCTGGAGTATAGACCCTGTCCATTCCACCGCTTCCTGATGAGGGATGCAGGTGTACAGGTCAATAACATCAATGGTTAGAAAATTGTTGTCGTCATTGTATGGCATATCATTGATGCTATCCAGAAAGGACCAGGAGTCTTTACAAATACTAGTAATACCTTTCATATACTTGTCTAAAATTTTTGTAATCAATTTAGAACAAGGATATGTTATTGAGGACCTACCGTCAATCAATGCTCTCATAGGGGGGTTACTGATGCTTTTGTGAATTTTAGGGATCCCGAACATGACAGGAATTTTTGGGCAATTAATGTCAATATAATTGTAAATGTACGCTTCACAGTATAGTTGGTCTTATACACAACAGAGTTGTTAAACAAAATTATTTGTATTTAGTACAACTTTTTAGAAAAGTTTTATTATTAATATTATTTTAGGATTTGCAGAACGTGTTTAATACAAGTTAGTTTTGTATTGGTTTTGTAAAAACAGATTATGTTATAGGTTTTGTGCACTTGTGTTTTTAAAAAATGTTCGCCGCTTAGAGGGAATCCTGTGACATCATTTCCTCTTAGTTCTTTTAAAAGTAAAGTGATGTTTGAATACATTGTCTTTTTGCCTGTGAAAAAGCTGCGGGTTTCGTAAAACGCCTAAGTTAAATAAAACACGCTGATTTTATCGTTGTTTGGGTCCTGCTTGCTGACAAGGAACTCGCTTTGAAGGTTTATTAGTTTGTTTTCTTTTTTCTGCTTCGTTTGTGGTCTTTTTGTGCGAGATTCCTGTCTTCACTGCAGTATTGACCAAACTACCAGTATGGCGAATGGAAACGACAACAACTCTGTTGATTTGGCTGGCGTGTTAGCCAACCTTTCTACTAGACTTGACCAACTCAACTCACGGATGGACAATCTACAGGAATCGTTACGGACATCAAAGACTGTTTGTTCCAATGTCTCTAATATAACTGGCACTGGTTCCGGTGTTTTTAATACACAGGGTGGCAGTCAAACTGGACTCGATGATTGGATTCCAGCAGGACAACCAGATAGACCTAACGTATTTTCTGACACCCCTTTACAACGTGACGATGGACCGGACAACTCTTTTCCCTTTATGGGTACAAGTGGTGAAGGGGATGTAAGAACAGGACGCCCTAGCTCTTTTGCTATGGCGGTTTCGAACCAAGGACTTCCCCAACGTATGGATAACCGACATGGAGGGAGTGACTTCACTTTACCGGACTTAGAAGGCTGGTTATTAGAGACTGGTTACCTGTCTTTTGGCCCACAAGGTACAGGTGGCACTAATGTACCTAACAATGGAGGTACATCTTTAGCAGATAAATTAAAATTATTTGACTCGAAACTGCTTAAATTAAAAAAACTGCAGTTAGAGTCTTCATATTTTAAACAATGTATTGCAGAAAAGTTAATCCCTAAGGGGTTACGTAACAATTTTGTTCCATCTATATTAATAGTGGACCAAGTATTTTATAATGATTTACAATCACTTTTTCAAAAACAAGGAATTGAACTGTTGGAAATTATAGTAAAACATTACGCACTGCATATTGACTCACTAATGGTTGATATAAACAACTTAGACAAAGACATTAAACTAGACCTTGATTTTGCCAGATATAAATTCGACTATGGGCGGATTTTATCTAGTATAGACACATTACTAGTAAAGCTGAAAGCTGGTAAAAATAAAAAACTGATTAGGGATAGGGAAGCATATTCTAGAAATTTTGCATACCCTAAGTTAAAAGGCCCTAGTGATACTGGTCTAGGTTCCAACAGTGTTAGTCAGGGTACAGTAGTAGACGACGATGGTGAAGGACTTGACGATATTATTGAAGAAAGTAATGAGGGGTTTACCAGTGTAGGACCAAGACGGAGTAATAGATTGAAAGGTTCTTCTAGAAACAATGCCAGTACTAGCAATTACCAACAGGGTCCTAGTACCAAAAAATCAGGTAATCAAAATTACGGAAAAAATTTTTTAGGACAACAGAGCAACAAGTTTTACGCGAACAAGAGGAAGAACTAGTTCGTGTAGAACATAATAAAGCTCCTACCTTTACAGTACAGGCTACATTACGAGCTTACCAAAATGCCGTACCCCTGCCATCTAGTCCAACTGAATAACCCATCATCCTAACCAACAAGAAGGGTGATTTTAAAATTTATAACTTTTCTGAGATTTTTCTAGACGAACAATTGATAGAACTTCTAGCCTTTGGTAACTCCTTTATCCCTAGTTTTAAGGGAAGCATTTCAAAGGAAATCATAGAGTTGAAGAGTTATGTGAGGAAAATGAACTTAAAAATCATGTTCAACCAACAAACTTACAATGTTAACCCCACTAATAACAGTAACTGTTTACCTAACATGAGGCTGTCAAGTGTGTTCAATCCTCCACTTCACAATGTTTTGGAATTATTCGAGAACATTTGTGAAATGGACTTCAGATTCTTGGCGGCTACTAGTAATGATAGAGGTTGGATGGGGGACTCAAACATTTCAAAAGAACAACTATTACTTCTTGAAGGGATATGTCATTTACCCGTGCGCTTGTTAAAACCGGATAAAGGTGGAGGCCTGGTCTTATTTGATAATTCAACATACAATGAAAAGATGGCCACGGTGTTGGACACAGAAGCGTATGAGGTATCATCCAAAAATGAGGTCAACAGCAGTACGAGGAGGATTAGGGGTTATTTTAGGGACCTGTTCCTGGCAGGAAAAATAGACATTAACCTGTACAATTATATTGACATTAATTGCCCAAAAATTCCTGTCATGTTCGGGATCCCTAAAATTCACAAAAGCATCAGTAACCCCCCTATGAGAGCATTGATTGACGGTAGGTCCTCAATAACATATCCTTGTTCTAAATTGATTACAAAAATTTTAGACAAGTATATGAAAGGTATTACTAGTATTTGTAAAGACTCCTGGTCCTTTCTGGATAGCATCAATGATATGCCATACAATGACGACAACAATTTTCTAACCATTGATGTTATTGACCTGTACACCTGCATCCCTCATCAGGAAGCGGTGGAATGGACAGGGTCTATACTCCAGAGTTTAGGGGCTTCAAAATTGGAAGTTGATCTTGTTACGGAGCTTTTAGACATTGTCTTAACATCTAATTATTTCACCTTTAATGAAGGTTTTTTCCTTCAAAAACGTGGAGTGGCGATGGGTTCCCCATGCGGGGCAGGTATAGCGAATTACGTTATGGGATATTGGGAAGCCAATATTCTTAAGAAAAACTTGGGTTTAATGGAGCCTGTCATTTATTACACCCAATTCCTAGACGACATTTTTATTCTGTTTAGAGGATCAGAATTTGAAGCTACACAGTTTGTGGATGCTATTAATTCTACATCTGATTTCCTTAAGTTTACATCAAAATTTTCAACTAGGAGTATTGATTACTTAGACGTTAAGTTAGAAAAGGAGCCCATTGATCAACGATTAATATCAACTGTCTTTAGAAAAGCTACATATTGTAATGCATTTTTACACTTCTCCAGTTTTCACCCATACCAACAGAAAAGGTCCATTGTAAAAGGCCAACTGGTGAGGGCTGGTAGAATGTGTAGTACTATGGTTGATTTTGAGAAAGAATGTGAACTGTTGAGATCAATGTTCACTAATAGGGGATACCCCGTTCAACTGCTATCTGATTTGATAGGAGAGGTCACCAGGAAAAGGATGTGTGGTTTTTATAAACCTTTATTATCTCAAGGTAAACCGATTACTGGGGACCTGACAGTTAATGGCATTTCAGTTAGGACTGAATTATCAACCATTGAGACAGGATTAAGTACAGTAATAGGTGAGGAAGTTGATTACTCTTTGAGCTTCATTACCACTTTTAGCAAAAACTCTAGAGGTATTTTAACTATCATTCGAAAAAACTGGCACCTGATAGCTTCAAACGCTGGACTGGTTGAAAAACTAGGAGACAAACCAAGGTTTATATTTAAGAGATCAAACAACCTAAAAGAACTTGTACAAAGGGATGGTTCTTTATGTGACTTCTATAGGAAAAAGGGCATGTTCAAATGTGGTTTTTGTAAATACTGTAATGTGATTAGAGGGGGTGAAACTTTTACCATCAGGGACAAAAAATATCATATACGCTTCACGTTAAACTGTGAGAGTAGGTCCATAGTATATATTGCAACCTGTAATTGTTGCCACGCGTTTTACATTGGTAAAACGGACCGTCGGTTAAGAGACCGCATTTATGAACATCTATACGCTATTAAAAACAACAAGAGCGACAATGCACTTGCAAAACATATAGCGTTAAACCCAGGTCACAGTTTTTTATTCATGGCTATTGACCATGTACCACTGAGGGTTAGGGGAGGTCCTTTTTCATTGATTCTAGAAAACAGGGAGTTAGAATGGCAGTTACGCCTGGACGCATTTAGAGATCCAGGCTTGAACAGCAACTGCAATATTGCCCCTGTCTTAAAGTTAAAATGTTACCTTAGGTAATCCCCAATACTTACTTTGACATTCTTATGTATTACTATTTTTTAACCACACACTTTTAGGTTTTAACATATTGTGAAAAACAGGTTAAAAATTGGTGACATTTTTCCTTTCAGATAAATGTATTGGAAACAGTTAGATGTTATAATCTTGTACACTATGAGTAACCTGTATACTAATTAGGTTTTAGTGTAATGTAGTTATACATTTTTCATTTTTTATTATGAAGGGTTATCCTTCTTATAGATTGTCAAACTACTGGTTTCATGTTGTGCCATTTTTGTAGATGTAATTATAAGGTATTCCCCCTTTTAAAAACGTAGGCAGTCGTTTTGATCTATTGTAAATGTACGCTTCACAGTATAGTTGGTCTTATACACAACAGAGTTGTTAAACAAAATTATTTGTATTTAGTACAACTTTTTAGAAAAGTTTTATTATTAATATTATTTTAGGATTTGCAGAAAGTGTTTAATACAAGTTAGTTTTGTATTGGTTTTGTAAAAACAGATTATGTTATAGGTTTTGTGCACTTGTGTTTTTAAAAAATGTTCGCTGCTTGGAGGGAATCTTGTGACATCATTTCCTCTTAGTTCTTTTAAAAGTAAAGTGATGTTTGAATACATTGTTTTTTTGCCTGTGAAAAAGCTGCGGTTTCGTTGAAACGTCTAAGTTAAATAAAACACGTTTGGATTTTTATCGTTGTTTGGGTCCTGCTTGCTGACAAGGAACTCGCTTTGAAGGTTTATTAGTTTGTTTTCTTTTTTTCTGCTTCGTTTTATGGTGACATAATATAGTCCCTATGAATATACCTGCACAGGTGTAAACAACAGTATGTACTGTAATGTGTACATGTGTGATTACTTTTCATGCTACTGACTTGTATCTGGGGAGTATGTACATTGACATGCCCTTATCTGATGTACATTCCCATGTTTTACATGTCCTCTTCCTCTTTGTTCATTCCTACCATTCATGTGTGTGGCCCTTTTCAATATGCTCACTTCCCCAGATTAATGTGTGTATACTGCATTCTTTGTACCCTTGATGATCACCACAAAACTCTTATTTTAATGTGTCAAAAACATGTAGTGTACATTGCACTGAGAACATTTTTCTATATTGTGTTATTACTACATTCATTACATTAATTTTAGCCCTAGTAGTCACTGTGGCTGTCTGTGCACTATCGCCGAACATGTTTGGCTGTCGATACATTTTCTGCTTGTCTTATATGCCTTTGTGCTGACTTACTAGCTTCCTGGCCAGCAACTCTGTTTCCGCCCATGAAACCTTGCTTGTATCCATGTAAATGTGATATGCAGCATGTACTTGCATTTAGTACTTCTGCTCATCGAGCAAAACATAAACTCCTTGTAGGCTTTGTGCTAAGCCTACACAGAGTTTATTGAATCCCAGGGCATATCTGTAATCAGAGCACCAGAGAAAAGCAGTAAGCGAAGAAGTGAGAAAGATGGTTAAATTGGTGGTTATTGAGGATTACTGAAATAAATGGAAAAGTCTGATTATGCTGACCCCAAAAGATGTTGTAATGAGTTCCAGAAATTAAATGAGATAACCAAATTTGACACTTATTAGTGCCCAGTGTAGCTGAGCTCATAGATGAGACAAAGCAAGGTCCTTGACCTCTTTAGACATCACCAAAGAGTGTCGATAATTTACCTCTGAAGATAAAAGTGGCATTCTCAAACCCAGAGGGACTTTTTCTTTATTCTGCCTTACAGTTGGGACTTCATAGAGACTTTTCAAAGGCTCATGCACAGAGTTCTAAATCCTCATGCTATGTAGCTAAAGTTCAAGCTGTAATGGAAATGTCAACAAAAGTAGGACTTAACTGTTAATGTTTTCAGAAGTCAGCTGTAAATGGCAAAAGTGATGTGACTGAGGAGAAATAATTAAATGTAAACTGACAAGAGTTAGCTCGTAAATGTAAAGAGAAAGCATTCCTAAGGCTAGCAGGCTAAAACAGAAAGCTCACATCCACTTTTGCTACTACAGCCTCTACTCTTAAATTTTGCAAAAGGTAAGGCCCCCATCCAGTTTAGGTCAACTACTTCATCAAATGAGTCTTTTAATTGACTGAAAAACGTTTTGTGTTCTGAGCCAGGCTTAATTGCCCCAGACTTTGAAAACCCATTAGTCATCTATACAGTAACATTTAAAGTAGCAGTAGGTGTAATTTCACAAGAAGCTGATAGGCAGGAAACTCAAGTTTGCCATCTTAACAGAAAGTTGAGCCAGGCAGAGAGAAGATACTTTGTTAAAGCTTCAGAGTACCGTTAAACAGGCCCTCACTTCATCACAATGCTATTCTAGATCATGTTTTGATACTAGTCACTGATAATTCAACTTTGCAGTGATTACAGAAACAGAAGTATAACAACAAAAAATTGGAGGGTGGGGTTTGAATCTGTAACCCTCAAATTTACAGTTCAGCATAGGCCAGGCTATAACAATGTCAGTGCAGATGGATTGTTCATGACTAATAACATCACCTGAATAGTAAAGAATCAGGGGTTCTACATCAGGAGGGTTATCACTTCTTACTCGTCTTGTTTAGCTAGTTAAGACAAAGAGGCTTGGGTACTCTTTTATATACTTTATTACATACAAACACATCAAGATTGATAGCAGTAACGTAACATATAAACAAATTGACTGACTGCTACACATACATACATGCTTATATCTCTGCAGCTCACTACAAAACAGTAGTCTTGCTTGCACATGCTCAGTATTTATATACATGTGCTAGCTCACTGGAAAACTTCTTAAACGTACGTACACACTCTGATCTACATTATTGCAACACAGTGGAATCTAAATACCTGTGAGTATTCCATTTTTTTGCACAAGTGCTGATTTTGTTAAAAGAATGCTGTACTGATATGTAGCATGGTGTTTGACTGGGTGTTTATACACCATCAAATGTGGCATCAAGCTTATGTTACAAATGGAGCTGGGATGTATATTCCAGAATGCCGCTTGTCTCATTCATTCAAAAGAGATGATGACGTGGTGTACGGGTTCAAGATATTTATTGTAAATAAACATGTCGAAACTGTAATTATAATATGTATTTAAGCTAGCTGATTCACTCATTACTTCAAACACACTCGTATGTGCATCTCCATTCATGACTGTATTCACTCTGGCTGACTGTACAAAATGGCATTGTTCTTGCACATGCTTTGTACTTATATGCATGCACTATCTAGCTACAGTGACTGAATAGGAACAATACAGTTAATGATCGACATCCTCTCTCTTTGATTTGTGCAATAGGAGAACAAGGCAATCTACATGCTAGATAACATTTCAATATTTAAAACAAATCAAAACTCAAGTCCAAATCGCTGTGTATTTTGGATTGGGTCTGGAAATTCTACCCGATCTGGTTACATAAAAACTTTGACTGGGCTTAGCAACAGAGACAGTCTCTAAGGAATTCTTCTCGATAGGAACTTCTGGGATTACATCAGGATTATTCAAGACAAGTACACTGCCCTCTGAAAGCTGAACAAGTGCAGGTTCACTCTGTGAAATAAAGTCTTTGGCACAGGCAATCTTCTAGGTCACTGGTTTGGAGACTGGAAGTATATGTCTTTTGTTCCTTCTGAAATATTTTCCTTCTGATTGTACAATATAAGACCTCGGTTCTTCACAAATATTTTTGATAATTCCCACTCGGTCATATCATTTAGATGTTTGCATTCTTACAATCTTTCCTTGTCTTAATGGTCTAAGAGGTTTGCTAGATTTATTGTAGTACAACTTTCGTGCCTGGTGTTTCTTCAAATGTTGAGCCTTGGCCACTCTGTTGTTCTTAGCATTTGGAATCAATAGTTATTTACTGATCGGTAAAGTTGTCTTGTGTGTCTAGACATTAATCTCTGAGCAGGTGAGCCAAGCAAGTTACCTCAGGTAATGTTTTTGAGATTGAGTAGGTTAAGAAGAACATTGGTACCATCTTTTTTGGATTTCTCTAACAAACATTTCTCACTTTGAACTGCATGGTCAGCTAATCCTTTGGACTGTGGATACTCAGGACTTCTAGTAACATGGACAAATTCCAAAGACTCAGCAAATTTCTTGAACTGCTGACTTGTGGTATTGTGTACCATCATCGGATATGACTTTGTGTGGACTACCATAGACAGAAAAATGTCTCCTCAGTTTTGTGATGACAGTGCTGGATGTTAAGTTAGGAAGAAGGTCAATTTAAAACCAATTTGAGTAAGAGTCTACTAACACTAAGTAATGGTGACCATTCCATTCGAAAATATCATTAGCAACCGTCGACCATGGTAATTCCGGAATCAGGTTTAGCTGAAGTGGCTCTTTTTGTTAGTGCAATTTACTACTATTGCAAATGGAACATGCTAGAGATTCTTACTCTATATCTTTTGACATAGAAGGTGACAATACTATGCCTCTTGCCCTTCTTTTGGTAGAATCAGTACCTGAGTGACCATGATGCAAAATCTGGATATATTCCTATTGTAATGCTGAAGGAATTACCACTTTAAGACCTTTCATGATGATTCCATTTTCCATCATGAGCTCATCTTGGTAAGGAAGATACTTCTGTATGTCAAGTGGTAAATTGGTTTGTCACACTGTCCATCCTTGACTGATAAAATATTTCAGCTTCAGGAGAACAGGGTCTAAAGATGTGTGATTTCTGAGTTCATCAAGATGTGACGAGGAAAATTTTCTGACTTCCATGACTTCAAAGTCTATTTTCTCATTGTCATGCTGTTCTGTTGTTTGTCTAGGCACTCTTGACAAAGCTTCTGCAAGGTAAAGATATTTGCCTTTTGTATAAACAATATTGAAATTGTATTTTTTTTCAATTTTAAAATTAGGCATTGCAGGCATGCTGGGCCTGAATGTGTTTTTTTTTTTTAAATAGTCAATAGAGGTTGGTGATCAGTTTCTATTTGAACAGGTTTGCCATAAATATAATCACTGAACTTCAAACATGCGGACACTACTGCCAAAAGCTCTTTTTCAATTTGCACATACTGCATCTCAGTTTGGGTTAAAGTTCTGGATGCATAGGCTACTGGCATGCCTTCTTGAAGACATGCTACACCAAGACCATACTTAGAAGCATCACATGAACGAAGTACTGGTTTGTGAACATCATAATATCTCAGTGTGAGTAGACTGGTGATTTTTTTGTTTCAGAACATCAAATTCTTTTTGATGTTTTGCTAACCAAGATCAATGCACATTTTGCATGTCAACTCACTTAATGATGATGAAAGCTCACTCAGGTCTGGGATGAACTTTCCTAAATAGTTGACCATACCTAGAAAACATTGCAAAGACATGATACTGTCTGGAACTGGCATTTCAAGAATTGCTGTTCTTAGATGGATCTGGTTGTATGCCAGAACTAGTAAACAAATGACCTACATACATTTCTGAGGATTCAATTTCAGATTGTCTTTACATGCACAGTCTTGAACTTTCCTGAGGTTTCTATCATGTTCGACTTCACCATTGTCCCCTACAATAATGTTGTCGACTACAATAGCACATGGATAACCTGAAAAAATTTACTCCGTCACATGTTGAAATACTTCACTGGCAGAATTTATCCAAAATTTTCCTTCTCAAGAATCTGCATAAAGCTCTTTCAGTACACATTTTGGTAAACAATGAAGATTTGTGATCCAGCGAAATTTGCCAAAATTAACTTTTTGCGTCTAAGACTGAAAAAACAGTGGCATTTGGCATGAGAGCTGCTACTTCTTCTACTGTACACATCGGGTGATGAAGAAGTTTAATTGTTTTGTTTAAATCTTTGGGATCAATACATATCTGAATATCATCTGAGCTTTTCTTATGAGCTATGACCATGGAGGATAACCATTCAGTTGTTTCGTTTACTGGAGTTAATGCACCTAAATTTACCATTTTGTCTAGTGCTATTTTCACTTTGCTCTGCATAGCTATGGGAACCTTTCTGGCTGGTCTGACAATTGGGCTTACTTCTTGGAATATGTGACGGGTTGTTTACCAAGCTCCTCTTTGAACATATCAGCATATTCACAAAAAATATTCTGTGTAAAACTATTGTGGTTGTTCAGATTTATATGGTAGTCCTCCTTAGTAAATGAAATCTGTCCCATTCTCAAACTGTTTTTGAGACCTAACAGTAACTGCATGTACCTTTTGACTAAGTAAAACTGCAAGTCATAGCTGTTCCCAGCAGAATGGCATGTGAGGACTACTGCACCATCAGTTTGAATCTCTTCACCACCATAAGAAACAAATTCCGCACTCTTTGCTCAATCAAGTTTCTCGCCAGCTTTTACTTTGGTAAACATTTGTGCTGATATAACATTGCACTTAGACCCAGTGTCTACTTTAAGCTCTATAGGTTTCCCATTAATTCATACAGTACAAAATATTTCACTCTTTGCTGCCAACTGATAATGTACTGTTAAAAACAAAACCACCACTTGCTCAAAAAATGTGTCTAAAAAATCAAAATTAGTCAAAAAATGGAAAAAAAAACAGACACATCCTGGCTGAAGTTGCCAGTATAAAATACTTTACTATGTGCACAAATCACAAACACTTTCACAATTCACTTCCTCAGGTGTAAAACAGCACAATAAAACACACCCATTAAATACAGTTTTAAAATCACATGACAAATCACCTTTAAACAGACACTATACTTAAAGAAAAATGGCATATACCGACAATATAAAATAAAATATGGCATTAAATAAATACAATATATAAAAAAATTGTCACACTCTAAAATATATTTAATATCTCTTCACTGATCTAGATCTAAGTTCAGGTTTCAAGGGGACACACTCATTCAGTCCACTACCCACATCCCCTCTCATTCTAACTATCCATTTTGATTCTAATTCATCTGTCCTCAAATGTATATCACCTAACCTAACATCCTCAAATACTTTAGCCATCACTAAAAACTTAAAGGAATGACTAGAGTCTAGTCTAGAACCACAATTCAAAGTTGACACCTAAAAAAAAGTTTTTCAAGAATGATGCTGAAAAAATGTCCTTTACAAATCTGAAGTTTAGTAAAGACCATTAGCTGGCCCCTTGTTACAGTTACAGAGCCAACACACAAGCACACACACACACACACACACACACACACACACACACACACACACACACACACACACACACACACACACACACACATAAAACAGCCATACAAGCCACTACAGTTATTTAAATGAATGAAAGCTGGTATTTCACTTCAGCCTGATTAGCATTTCCAGTTGTACCCCTTAACAGTATGCACATGGGACACCTGCCCCCTTAAGTCTATTCTAGCTACAGATCTGATCACACTAGTCAGATTCCAAGGTTTGCACAAGTCCTCTGATTGTTACTTCCTTATATGTTCATAGGTGAGCACTAGGTTTGCTGCCTTTGCAGGCCATTTTAAGCCTATCCAATTTTCCTTTTGCTGCTTGAATTAACCTATCCCATTTGGTGTTACATTTTCCTTACCCATTCCTTAGTCAATAATTCTATATTATCCTTAGTAACAATTACTGGGATTATACCATAGATAATTTGAGGGACTCATGCATGGGATAAAGCATGCAGAAGCTGTCTCTATCTATTAGTAGTACAGGGACAGTGCTTGGGTAAATCATCTGTTTCTCATTCATGCATCCAAGTTACACATGAATATGGACAGGGATGAGCTTTGTATTATATAAATGTGGAGTCTGTTATAGAGTAGTTCTAGCCTCTAGGAGATAAACTTGTCCTCTACAACTGTTCTGTTGGTGTCGTGGAAGAGGTATAGATGCCTAGACTGAGTATTTCTGATATCATTTGACTTGCTGATGTGCAGTAAATCTATCAGTAATGGGTTGGAGGATGCCTTGTATGCCAGACACAGGTCACCTGTTAGATACTGAGTATAATGACAGGGCTTTTAGTCAGTTGATGTAAGACATATTGTTTAGGCTTTTGTATGCTTTAAGTAAAGTATCCCTGTGGAAATTCCAGTTGCTTCATGTGTCTGGCCAGATACATGCCAGAAGGGGCATTATACTCAATGACTGATCTAATGAGGGCTGAGCAAATGGAGGGACAATGAATGACAACCATAGAGCTAGACACAATCCCTTTCTTTATAAGTTATGCAAAATAGAAGGATGTTCTTGCTACAATGGATACACATTGGTTAAAAGTTAGGCCACTGTCAACTCTTAGGGGTATATTGTCACTGTCGTAGTTTCCTGGGGTTGATGACTTCCCAAAGGATACAATGATGCATTTTCAGCCCATTATTTTGATGCCAGTTATTTATCTGGGGCAAACTTCCTGCAAGATAGGCTAAAAGCCTTATCCCTGTTTTCAGTTTTATACAGACTCCTCAGACGATACCCCTGTCTGGCATACAAGGTGATCACAGACCCCAGCTTGATGGGACTGCTGCATATCCGCAAGTCAAGCTCCACTCAAGCAACTTGCACGTGTGGCTTCAACCTGGTCTGTGACATCAATAGAACGTGTTGGCAGGACAGATTTGTGCCCCAGAGAGTCCCCCATCTATGGAATAGACTCCCTTTCCACCTCAAGCAGAGTAACTCTTTAACCCTTTTTAAGCGCAACCTGGATAACTGGATGGGAAAAGGAAAACATACCTTGGGTATTCCACCTGTGTCCCTGCTGGATAGAGGCATTGGGTGGTGACTTGTCTAATCATGGGCTAAACTCTTGGCTAGGCTTATAAGGGCCTCAGGGCCAATAAGATAGTAACCTCCTATGATCCTATGATCCTATAAGTCATGCGGATCTTCAATAACTGCTCCTAGCTTGCACTCACCTGCAAATTTAGTCAGCCAGAGCCCTTTGGTATTGGCTTTTACTTTAGAGAAGTAGATGCCAAACAGGAGAGGTCCAAACACAGAACCCTGGGGGACTAAACAGGTGACTGGTCACTGTGGAGGTAACTTCCCCTGTTTTAAATTCCAAAATCCTATATGTGAGCCAGCTATTAATCCATTAGGTGACATAGAGTTTTTCTACCAGTCAATTTAGCTTCACTGCTATCTCTGACTAGGGCAGTGCATCAAAAGCTTTGGTTAGGTCAATGTATGTGGTGAGTACCTTCATCCATTGTCAATGTGTTCATTTCCAAAAAATTCAACATGCTGAGTAAGCATGACCTGTTCTTGATGAAACCAAAATGAAACAAGTACATTATTTGGAGGTTCCCTATGTCCTTATTGATTACTTCCATGATAAGTCTTTCCATGACTTTGCACATGAGGCTACTCAAGCTTATAGATACAGAATTTCCTGGGTCTGTGGAAAGTCCTCCCTTATGAATGAGAATGACTGTAGTTGTTCTCCATTTGCAATGTTGTTAGTGGGGTGGCTAAATCATGCTCCATGCTATTTAATTTACATCCAGAGTTATTCTCAGGACCCATTAATATAATATCTTTAGCTTTTGATAGCACTTTTAGGACTTAGTCTTGTGTGTTTGTGGGAGGTGGCCTTATCTCAGATATATCTTAGGGACACACGGAGGGGAAAGAAGGGGAAAGTTAGAGCTGAATTTATCAGCCACTACATTGGCTATATCTTCAGCTACACTGTAGGTAACACTGTTCAAAATCAGCTCAGTACATTTCTATATTCTGCTTTTGAGATTATGAACATAACTAAAAATGGCCTTGTGATTGTCTTTGGCTTGGGTAAGTATTATAGCCTCAAACTTGGCTTTGGTAGATTTTTTTTAAAAGTTGAGTTGCTTGATTTTTTTCAGTGATAAGGACCTTATCATTATTGAATTACTCTTTTTTGCTTTTGCTCAAAATTCCCTTCCTTTTATTGTAAAGCTTGTCGATTTATTAGTTCCACCATATATGTTTCTTTCTGGGGTTTGTCCTACACCTGTTTCCTACAAGGTACAGCTGCATCTATGTAGCTGTTTACATGATTGTATACTGTGATAGTGTACCTTTCCTTGTATTCAGTGGAGTTAACTAAGTTTAGTGGCAAGTTGAAGACACCAATGTATCACTTAAGAGTAGGTAGTTTGTCTTAGAGAAATTTCTGAAGGTATCTTGGGTGGAAGGGATCTCTGGTTTTAATTTTATTTGGAAGGAGATGGCCTTATGGTCAGATCCATCCAGTGATGAAGATACACAAGGAATGGTGTAAAATATCATCATATTGGTAAGGACAGGATCTAATATGCTGTTTCTCCTGCTGAGTACTTTGACTAATTGCTCCAGGCTGTTTATATTGACAAAGTCCAGGAATCTCCATGCTTGTCCACTAGTGGTGGTGCAGGTTTCTCATTGATACTTACTGTACTTACGTATGGCCTACTGCTGGGCTTATACTTACTTTTTCCTGACCCATGTCTTCTCCGTAATATTTTTATTTTATTTATTTATTGCTGCAGGCAAGGATTGAGACAAGTCTTATATATACAATAGCATGTTGAGAAATGAATACAATACAGTGGCTCACTGCACTGTTTGCAATACCAAATGCATACTATATAGTATATACCATATAGGCAGCCATGATGACTCATAATGTCTTTGCAGCTGGCGACTGGTCAAGCTATAACTCTTCCTCATTGTAAAAAGCATGTTTTACAATGTTTTAGTATCAAAGTTTTACACTTATGCAAGCCTCAGGACTCTTTTAGCATTTAAGGATTTGCACATAATTGCTAGTATGCCATTCTCAGCAGCAGGCATTCACTTAATGAAGGAAACTCAGTGCCCTGGTACAAGAAATCTTACCATAGCTTTCAAAATCATAACAGGTTCATCAAAATGATAGTAGATGTTCAAAAAATACAGCACTCAGCATTTGAATTTGTGTAAATTCACATCACTGGTAAGTAGTGGAAGATGTGTTTTTGCCAGGTACAGCCGATAAAATTAGAACCCTTGCGGTGTTGACAGATACACATCAATATAAATATATCAGAACAATGCACCCTTACTACACTATAAAAAGATGCGCATACCTGCTTTCTTGGTTTACGGTACATCAGTCATGACTACAGTTTAGTTGTAGAATTAGTTTGAGCTTTGAATATTATTTACTTGTCCAAGGCATATGGACAGATTCATTAACAGCTGCATGAAGTGTAGTAATCTTTTGGTATTCATTAAGCAGCTCTACATGATGTGTAGAGCTTTCAAACACAGATAAACAGTGAAATATGCTAATGAAAGCATAAAGAGCCAAACTAGATGCTAATTAACAAATCCAACATAACAGAGCTATCCATCAGAGCCACAAGGGCGGGAGACTTAAACCTCGACTACACTATATTAAGGATGATGCTGGAGGAGGATTCATCACCCAAAGACTCCTATGCTGTGGACAAAAACCCGTGCCCATGCAGAGCAGAGCACTCTGGCTGGCCTCAAGAGAGAATCTTGACCATGGATGGAGATCGGATATAGATACTATAAATACCTACCCCAGTGTCTTGTGTCACACAGAGGCAGCAAAATAATGGGTATAGTCTCCCATACTAAAAGGGGTAAGGGGTAGCCAAACAATGGGGCTAGTAAATAAATGCCCTCGGGCAGATAGCCTAGTATGAACCTATGAACCTATGAACCTATTCGGGATGCTATAAAGATTAGAAAAAAATGTTATGGGATGCTGCTGCAATTATTATGCTGTATGTGCAACAGGCTTTAAATCAAGATATGCTGCTGCTGCCAGATCTTGGCCAAGAAGAAAGGTGTTTACACCATGTTTTACTTACCATGCACTGTATGAAGCAGAAATTGTTGAACAATACAAGGTGGAAAGGGAAACACTGGAGGAAATATACATCATCTGCCACCCACACCTCAGGCCACATGGAAATGATGGAGAACCCATCCCACTGGAAACAAAGGTATGTTGAGCATTACATATACTAGCTACCGGTACTTTTCAAAGACTCAGAGTGGATATATTAGGGGTGTTACAGGCATTGTGCTGTAGAATATTACATACATTTTTAAATACAATACTATTACATGCAAGGGAGCATATCTGTTTACCACAAATACCACAGAAGAGAACTAGAACTGTGCAGGACTTCTCTGCAGTACTAAACTTCCCTGAAATGTTTGGGGCCATAGACTGAACACACATAGAAATAAAAGTCCCACCCTGTGAACAGGGAAGAGGTACATCAACAGAAAATGTTTCCACTCCATAAACTGTCAGAAAGTCTGTAATGCACAAAGGATCATCTACAATGTCTATGCAGGTAGCCAGGCAGTTTCCACAACTCACGCACACGGCACACTTATGAGTGTACACTAGGTTTACTAGGGGTGAATTTCCTCAAGAGCGTCTGGTGGAGAATGGCAGTTATGCACTGGAACCCTAGCTCATGACACCCATGAAAAAACAACACAACCCCACTGAGCAATGATACAACAAGGTCCATGTAGAATTCAGTAGCATAATTTTAGAAATGCAGACATTGCTATGGCCAAAAGAAGGCATAGAAGAAAAACGGTAAAATAATACAATTGTTTTTCACCAGTCACTGCAAGTCACATTTTAATGCTAAACTAATAGATTTATTTAAGAAACAGCAACATACCTTGACAATACAACACTGTAGAAAATGGATAAATCTCCAAAGTGTTGTTTTTCTAGCAACATTGAGCTCTATGTTTCAAAAAAGCCTCCCAGTACAATACAATGGCATTAGCTGCACAATTACCATTATATAGTTCAGAATCAGGGAACAAAATGAAAAAAAAAATAAAAAAAGATCACTGCCATGAATGTAAACTAAACACTGTTTAATACATCCACAAGACTAAGCGCTTTCACTTTTCATCACATAGGCTTCTTCAGAGTCATTGTGAACAAACAATTTCCCTTGTTTAAAATAAGTGTAAAGGTCACATGTAACCAATCAAAATTCTCCCCTGATACATATTGTCAACATTTAAACAGACATAACATATATAATATGTACTGTATACACCACAGTTTCCCAGCTGAAAAACCTTGCATGCTTTCCAAACTTATTAATCAAAAACTTATCCATAACTTTAAACATTCATGTACATTTTGTTGTGTTATAAAGCACAAACTTTTGTTCTTCACATTTTAAATGTGGTTAGTCCTTTGTTTCAGAATAGGCACCATACTAATGCTGTCTTTCAAACCTGGCATTGTAGTAGCATTTATCCTTAATTGCCATTTTGTTTCCCTTGCCTCTGCTGGAAGGTGGCACAGACCAGGTTCATTCTTTTTGTGACGGTATTAATAATTCCAGTGATTTTTTTTTGGATGCTACCCTGATTTGGGATACTTCTAATAATTGTTTCACAAGTGGAATACATAGGAAGGAGACTTTTGTTAACAGTTTTTGCATTATTTGAGCAACCATCCTGTTTTTATGAAAAATAACACACCGAAGGGTCAGTTTATTCGTGCTTCACAAATGATATCTGAAGAAGCTGATTTTGAATCAGAAGTCAGCTTTATACAGAATATGTTTTTGGTTAGAGGTGACCCCTCAGATTTACTTGGCAGACTAGCTAATGAAATTAGAACAAGAAGGGCTACTGATTTTCCACCGATTTTGGAAAATGGTTTTACTACTATTACAAATAAGCCACATAGAGTCACAGGTGTTAATAATTTATGTTCTAACAACACTAACACAAATATTTTTGGTACTTCTTGCATTTTGGATATGTCTGTTGATGCATTTAACATCATGTCTATTATTACTAGAAACTGGAACATCTTATGTGGAAATAGCAAATTGATATAAGTTGTAGGTGACAGACCTAATTCTGTATATAAAAAAACTGACTGTTTAAAAAATGTTTACAATTTTACTCCATATATAAAAGTACCCCTAAAAACAGCAGAGACTGTAAGGGGATGTATAAATGTGTTTTTAGTTCTTCATGTCATTTTATTTTAGAGGGACCCTATATTGATCTACCCTGTTTGAACAGGACACTTTCCATTGATGATGTATACAACTGCAATACTAGTGGCATAGTCTATCTTGCTGTTTGATCTGTATGCAATGAATTTTATGTAGGTATGTCCACACAACCATTTAGAAAAAGAATAAAAGAGCACTATTATTGTATTAGAACTAAGAACATCAACAATGCTCTATTTAAACATTCCATTACATGTAGTGGTTTTAAAAAGTTTCTGTTTGATGTTTTGGAACATGTAGTTAGAAATATAAGGGGGGTCCTATAAGGACTAACTGGAACAAAGAGAAACTATGTGGCAGCTCAGGTTAGGGGCTGACAAAAAAACTGGTATTAATGATTCAGTGAATATTAAATGTTTTCTGAAGAATAGAAGACTGAAGATTTTAAAATGAACTGTCTATGTTATGTTATTAGATGTGTGCCTTTAAATGACTGTATTCCTTTTGCTAGTGCACCTTTAGTAATTGATTGCTTTATTGGATAATTATTTTGGGGTGGCCACGGTGGTGCAGCGGTTAGCGTTGCCACTTCACAGTAAGATGTTCTCTGGGTCGATCCTCAGCTGGGGTACCTTCTGTGCATGTCTGCATGTCCTCCCTGTGGTCGCGTGGGTTTTCTCCGGGTGCTCCGGTTTCCTCGCACATCCCAAAGATATGCTATAGGTGGATTGGACACTCTAAATTGGCCCTAGGTGTGAGTGTGTGCGTGCCTTCTGTGGAAGGTTGGGTGCCGGGCTGGCAACTCAACACCGTAAAACTCTACTGCCAATCATGAGTGGACAGGTGATCTGCTATGGTGACCCCTAACTGGGAAAAGTCGAAAGAAGAATTAGTTAATTATTTTGATTTGATATATAAGGGGATGCTGTTGTTTGCATTTTTTTTCATTCTGAAGAAGTCTTTTGAGATGAAAGTGATATTAAACTGTGTTTTTCGCTAGTTGCTGGTGGTTTCCTTCATTGTTTGGTCAGACTGGTGGTTTGGTTTTTATTAGTTTTTGCTGCTGCTTCATCCTTGGGACTGTTGTTTTTCCTAGTTGATGTGTCTTTCCTGTGGATGGCTGGCCTGAATGAGGACCCACTTTTGGGGATGTCTGTTCATGCTACACCTGGTATGTCTGATTTTCAAGATGCCAACCTGCTTTCCATGTTTGTGTGTACTATGAAAGACATGCATAAAACTCTTGAAACTTTGATGGCAAGTAATTATAGAATGACTGGTTTAAGTAAACTGTCTTCACTTAGTTCAGAAGATGAAAGTGTGGAGACTGTAACTGATAAGACCGCTTCAGTATTTCATTCTGAGAATAACAAGATTGCATTTAGTGATATTACTGCAGTGGTGGTGCTGCGGTCACGTTGTTGCCTCACAGTAAGACGCTGTCCGGTTCGATTCTCAGCTAGAGCGTCTTCTGCTTGGAGACATGTGTGAGTGGGCATACCTTCGTTGAAGGTTGTGCATCAGAGCTGGCAACTCGGCATGTAAAAATCTACTGCCAATCATTAGCGGACCAGAGTTCCACTGTGGCGACCCCTAACCGGGAAAAGCCGAAAGTCGCATTTGATGCCTATAAATGCAAACAAGTGGGAGTAGTACCTAAGGGTCTGCATTTCTTTAAATGTCCTAATGGTGTACTTCCAACTGAGTCCTTCTTTTCTGAATCAGTGTCATTTTTTTCTAAAACAGGGCTTGACTTCTTAAAATTGCTTGTTGGTTGCAATAAGAAACGGATTGAGGAGGTATGTAATGATATTATTAAAACAGAAGCTTCTTTGCAGAAGCTTATAAGAAATATAACCTGTTTAAACAAAGATTACTCTTTTGTGCTTTTTTCTATGGCAGAATTTGAGCAGGGTTTAATACAGAGAAAGCTAAAGAAGTTACAATGGGACATTGATGCATATTCCAACAATACTGCTTTTATACGACTATATATTAAAAAACACTGAGTACTCTTGGAGTATGCAGGTTATACTACATGACTCTAATACTTACGAATCGGTCTCTAAATTTGAAGTTCAGAGGGCATATACAAAAATTGACTGGCAACTTCATGAATTCCTTTGTGAAGGAAAAATTAATAATGATGAGTATAATTATATGCTAGTGGAACATCCAGTTACGCCCAGTTTATTCTGAATACCCAAGATTCACAAAGACACTATTAAGCCCCCTTTTAGACCAATAGTGGCATCTAGGGGTTCGAAAATCAAACCACTAGCAGCATTTATAAATATTACTAACAAGAAGATTCTTGACAACATACCACATATATTAAAAGATTCATGGCACTGTTTGGACTGTCTCAGGACCTTATCTGACTTAAATTTAGGGGAATTTTGGTTTGTAACTGTAGACATAATAAATTTGTTTTCAGTGATTCCCCATGACATTGGATTAGAAAGGTTTGCAAGCAGTTTAGCTAAACATAGTCACATGCATCAGGTGAAGAGATGTCTGCTTGTTGATTTGATGCAAATTGTCTTAGAAAACAATTATGTTGGCGTTGAAGGTGAATTCTATAAACAATCCACTGGGATTGCTATGGGCGCTAAATGTGCGCCTATTTATGCCAATTTAGTATTAGCTGAATGGGAGGAACAGTATGTGTTGATATCTGAGTATAGATCCAAGATGATTATTTATTTAAGATTTTTGGATGACATACTGTTCCTTTGGAAAGGCACCCAAATGAGCTGGATGACTTCATGGGTTACTTAAATAACACTGCAACATTTTTGAAATTCACCAACAAGCTGGACAGAAATACTATTGATTATTTGGATTTACGACTATATATTAAAGATGGGAAGGTAGAATCCAAGTTATTCAGGAAGAAGACATACAGTAACACATTTTTACATTATGATAGTTGCCATCCCCATTATGTTAAGAAGAACGTGGCAAAAGGCCAGATGATTAGGGTGTCACATATTGTGAGTGGGGACATCAGATTTTTGGAAGAACTGGAGGTGTTAACTGATTTGTTTGTCCAACGTGGCTATCCTATGGATTTACTTACCACAATTATACAGGACATCACTGGAAGAAGAGCCACAGATTT
Source organism: Protopterus annectens (assembly GCF_019279795.1). Lineage (NCBI taxonomy): Eukaryota > Metazoa > Chordata > Ceratodontiformes > Protopteridae > Protopterus > Protopterus annectens. Next base: position 1,929,290,702 of record NC_056735.1, on the reverse strand, counting down.
TAGGCCTATTTTGTTAGATGGTGAAAGGGATGTAGAGAACAGTAAGATCCACAAACGTAAAGTTAGGAATGTCCAAACAGGTATGGTTTTACAACACAACACTACAGCCACTGATGTTAAAAATATCATTCAATCAACATGGCAAAGTGTACTTCCTACAGATATGTTAGAAACACTAGGAAAGTATCCCCTATTTATTAACGGTAGGGGTTTGAATATCAAAGAACACCTGGAAAGGACATCTATGCCCACTAGCCAAAGGCCTGCTAGGATGGCTAAATGTGGTAACTGTAAAGCATGTAAATATATTAATGATGGCCCTTATGTTTTAGTGGGCAACTATAAGAGGTCTTTGAGGAGTCCTGGTTATTGTAATTGTAACACTAAAATGGCTATATATGTGGCTACTTGTTTATCTTGTCCAGCTTTCTATATTGGGATGACCACCAGAAAGCTGAGGCAAAGAATTATAGAACACAGTACGGACATCAAAAACAAAAAAAAATCAGCTAATTCATTATACAATCACAGTAAAGAGTGCACTAACTACAACATTTTTTTGTTTTTTGTTATAGATAGATTATACGTCAAAGATTTTTGTGGTGATTACAAAAACATTTTAGAAGTCAGGGAATGCTTGTGGCAAATACAATTAGACGCAAGCAGTGCACCTGGCATCAATGACACCCTATCTTTAGCATGTATACTGAAACACAAGGCAGCATGTATTTAATAAACAGATACAATAGAATATACATATATTTTTTGTTTAGGTGCATAAGGTATGTGTGTACACATGTATATTTTTGTATTTTATTTCTATATTATTTACATTTATATATATATATAAATATATATATATATATATATATATATATATAAATATTTTTTATATATTTTTATATTTTACATTTAACATTTACATCAAGCGTTTAACATGTTTTAATGTATGTTTTGAGTTTAGGTGGTTAAATAACATCTGGAAAGCTGATATGTTCACTACCTTTTGGGTATTGGATGTTCTTATACAAAAAAATTATACAACCTTATACTAATGACAGTTAAGGGTTAAACCCTAAAGTTTAAAGGATAGATTCATTGTTATCAATTATCACTTGAATCAAATGCTAATTGAAATGTTTATTTAAAGGTTGTGATTAAATGTGGAAAACTGACTCTGAAGATGCCCTATGTCGGTGAAAGCACTTAGTCAGTTAAATGTTATAGTCAAATAAAGTCTTGGTGGTTTTACCATGGTATCACCAGTGTTTTGTATATTAAATTTAAGTTATGTTTTTTCTAGTATGGAATTTAATAAATATCTGTTTGCTAAACCAAGTACCATTACCCCCCTTAACTAACACCTTACGTGTTTTTGAAAATTATTGCACTGAAGACATCAGACAACTTGTTCATACTGAGGTAGATTATAAGATATATAATCTTACCAAAGCTCAAAGAACAGCCTTAAAAGAACTGAGGTCTTTAAGCCACCTCCGTTTTATGAAAGCTGATAAAGGTGGAGGGCTGGTAATTCTTGAACAAGATAAATATGTCAACTCTATGGAAAATATGCTAAAAATTGAGAGTGAATATTCAAGGCTTAAAAACCTCAGCTTTGGCTGGCTAAGAACTTGCTGTATTCAACTGGACGTATAAGAGAATTTAAGTACCTTTATCTGCACTTTTTTTTTCAAAAAATACAGTATTTAAATTGATTTTAACTGTGTCGCAGGAATATTAACTGAACTGGAAGCTAGTCAGTGTTTGCGGAATTTTGTTATTCGCTAATAATTACAGGTGTGGGGGTAGCCACATTCTTTGATTTCCTGTTCTTGCCTATTTAAGTGGTACAGTGTGAAATATTTTCTGCTTAAAAACCTCAGCTTTGGCCTGCTAAGAACTTGTTGTATTCAACTGGACATATAAGAGAATTTAAGTACCTTTATCTGCACTTTTTTTTTCAAAAAATACAGTATTTAAATTGATTTCAACTGTGTTGCAGGAATATTAACTGAACTGGAAGTTAGTCAGTGTTTGCTGAATTTTGTTATTTGCTAGTAATTACAGGTGTGGGGGTAGCCACATTCTTTGATTTCCTGTCCTTGCCTATTTAAGTGGTACAGTGTGAAATATTTTCTGCTTAAAAACCTCAGCTTTGGCCAGCTAAGAACTTGCTGTATTCAACTGGACGTATAAGAGAATTTAAGTACCTTTATCTGCACTTTTTTTCCCAAAAATACAGTATTTAAATTGATTTTAACTGTGTTGCAGGAATATTAACTGAACTGGAAGTTAGTCAGTGTTTGCTGAATTTTGTTATTTGCTAGTAATTGCAGGTGTGGGGGTAGCCACATTCTTTGATTTCCTGTCCATGCCTATTTAAGTGGTACAGTGTGAAATATTTTCAACTTAAAAACCTCAGCTTTGGCCGGCTAAGAACTAGCTGTATTCAACTGGACATATAAGAGAATTTAAGTACCTTTATCTGCACTTTTTTTCTAAAAATACAGTATTTAAGTTGATTTTAACTGTGTTGCAGGAATATTAACTGAACTGGAAGTTAGTCAGTGTTTGCTGATTTTTGTTATTTGCTAGTAATTACAGGTGTGGGGTAGCCACATTCTTTGATTTCCTGTCCTTGCCTATTTAAGTGGTACAGTGTGAAATATTTTCTGCTTAAAACCTCAGCTTTGGCGGCTAAGAACTTGCTGTATTCAACTGGACGTATAAGAGAATTTAAGTACCTTTATCTGCACTTTTTTCAAAAAAATACAGTATTTAAATTGATTTTAACTGTGTTGCAGGAATATTAACTGAACTGGAAGTTAGTCAGTGTTTGCTGAATTTTGTTATTTGCTAGTAATTACAGGTGTGGGGGTAGCCACATTCTTTGATTTCCTGTCCTTGCCTATTTAAGTGGTACAGTGTGAAATATTTTCTGCTTAAAAACCTCAGCTTTGGCCGGCTAAGAACTTGCTGTATTCAACTGGACGTATAAGAGAATTTAAGTACCTTTATCTGCACTTTTTTTCCAAAAAAATACAGTATTTAAACTGATTTTAACTGTGTTGCAGGAATATTAACTGAACTGGAAGTTTTGACTCTGCTCTTCAGTTAGTCCCACCCACCCTCCCTGTTTTTTATTTGGTGTTAATCTTAGTGGCCTTGAAACTGCCCGCCCCTCTTGTAAATTTGTGTTTGGATACTCCTTCTGGGCCCATCTCATTTGCTCACTCAACTTAGTGCAGTGAGATCATATTCTGATTTCAGGCACTCCTACTGTGTACAAAGAGAGCATCTGGGAAACAGAAAAAAAAATAAGCTTGTTTCCTGCCTTTCCTGTTAAGTGGTTTAGACTATATGTAGACTTCTGAGCCCCCAAGCCCTTCTGTGTTGGAGGGAAGCCTTCTAGCTTAGTTTTTTTTCTTATAATTAGCCAGTTTTCTAGTTTCAGCACTCAAATCTGTTTCTTTGATCTCAGCACTTTTTCAGAAAAAAAAAAAATTCATCTGCTTTTACTGTACTTGTGTTTCTACCTACTTTATTTTACTTTTGCCTCATCTTAAAAGTACTCAATTGTATTTATTACTGCTTGGTGTAACTCATTCTAAGCCTTTTGGTTTAAACACTTGGGCTTCGGACCAGTTGTTTTGCACTGAGAGGGTTTGTGGTCTGCACTGTAGTGACAGAACTGAACTGCTGATTGAGGGCTCAGTGTTTGTTATTCTAAAAGTGTATTAATTCTGGTTTAAGCACTTGGGCTTTCAGGCCAGTTATTTTACATTAAGAGGGTTTGTGGTCTGCACTCTTGTGGGAGGAGAGGCTGGACTCTGCCCTTCTGAGCTGGGAATTTCTGGTTAAAGGCTTATAGTGCATGCATATCTTAACTGCTTCTTACTGAAGTTGGTGCGCCTTGTTTGCTGTGGCATAGACTGGATTCGGGCCTGCTGGATCTAGCTTTGTTTGTGTAACTTGAGCACTAATCCAGGCATTCTCTAAAGTATTCAATTGTATTTATTACTGCTTGGTAGTAACTTGATTAAAGTGTAGCTATCATTCTAAGTCTTTTGGATTAAACACTTGGGCTTCAGACCAGTTGTTTTACATTAGGAAGGTTTGTGGTATGCACTGTGGTGGCAGGACAGGTGGCTTTCATCCTTCTAAGTTGGGAACTGCTGATTGAGAGCCCAGTGTCTGTTATTCTTAAAGTGTATTAGTTCTGGTTTAAGCACTTGGGCTTCAGGCCAGTTATTTTACATTAAGAAGGTTTGTGGTCTGCACTCTTGTGGGAGAAGAGGCTGGACTCTGCCCTTCTGAGCTGGGAATTTCTGGTTAAAGGTTTATAGTGCCTGAATATTTGAACTGTATCTTACTGAAATTGGTACACCTTGTTTGCTGTAGCATAGACTAGATCCAGGCCTGCTGAATCTAGTTTTGTTTATATGCTTGTTGTTTGTTTGCTTGTTATTTCCCTGGAACGCTAATTCCACCTGATATGTGGCTTCTCAGCGCTTCTGTGGATCACTAGTGATATCTGCATTGCTTACTGTACTTACTTCCTTGTTTCACTTGAAAGAACGTTACTGTTTGTCGTTTTTGCATTTAAGTTACCTGTAACACATTGCACTTAAGTTACCTGGCACTTGCTCACTAAAGCAATTATATAAGTCAGCACTAAAAATTAAAAGCACTACACCCTCAATCCCCACTGGCCCTTGTTTTCAATTATTAAGGAATTCCCAATATTATTCTAGCATGTCCAAAGGTCAGTTGTCAATCTCCTCTCCGGTTCAGCTGGTGAATCTGGGAATCTTGAGGCAATGTTACAACTGCCTCATGTACACAGACAACCCTCTCCTCCTCCCAACAAATTCCAACACATGTGAGAGATGCAACCATATAGCCAAACTGGAGGCTAAGCTCTCTCAACTCAGTACTGGCATAACCAGTCAGGAGGAGAAGGAAACCACACTCACTACAATTCCAGTCTCACATAGACCTACCACGACAGCAAACCAAACACATAATCACACAAAAACATACTGGAGGCTCTAAATAAAGATCTGCCTAAGCAGCAGAGACCTCCAAAGCAGACACCCAAGCAACCGCTACCCCAAAACAAAACACGTGCAACACATATCTCACAAAGCCAGTGTGCCGAACAGTCACAGCCCTCAAGACTAAACAACACACCTGATACACTTGTAATAGGAGACTCTATCGTCAGGCACACTGACGTCCCACTCACCAGGCTGAACAAGGAGAGGGTCACGGTGAGCAGCCTGTCGGGCGCTAGGATCCGCCACATAACACAAGCACTCAGGTCACTCCAAGGCAAGTACAAATATGACTCAGTCATTGTCCATGCTGGTGTGAATGATCTGAGACGTACCTCCCTGGACTACATGAAAAGAGACATAAAGGAGCTCTCTGAGCATGTAGCCCAGGCCGGTATGACCCTGACCTTGAGTAACATCTTACCCTCACCAAGAATGATGCCACAATATGAAGACAAGATGATCAATTTCAACAATTGGCTTAAGTACTGGTGTCATTCAAAGGGGATACAATGCCTGTCAGCTTGGGATGATATGCTCGACAAGCCACGATGCTTCGCTAGGGACGGCTTGCACCTGTCACCCCTGGGCTTTCGGATATTGGCAAAGGCTCTTGCTACCCCATAGTGCCTTTTTAGGCAAGGCTCAAAGACAAATCCACCTCCATAGGTATCACAAGGGATAAGAAACTAAGAGTAATGCTACTCAATGCCAGAAGTCTAAACCTCAAGATGCACACACTTGAAACTCTCCTTAGCATGGAGAACATCGATATCTGTGCAGTAACAGAAACCTGGTTCAGGGGTCCCGAGAGCACCCCAGCACTACCAGGTTATACCTCATACCATGCTTTTCAGCCCCAAAACTTGGACCGAACCACAAAAGGAGGGGGGAGTATCGATATTCATCAAAGATACCCACACCTCCAGGTTGGTGGCAAAGCACGGAGCATCAGAGACTATCCATGTGCAACTAACAGTGGGTAAAACTGCCTTCCAGTTTATAGCCTGCTGCAGACCACCCTCCCAAACCCAGGAACCCCACTCGGCCTTCCTGAGAACACTGGAAAATATGAAGGTCTCTCCAAACACCATTATATTGGGCGACTTCAACTACCCAAACATAGACTGGGAGCATTACTCTGGCTCCAACACCCTAGCCCAAAGGTTCCTAGAATTTATAAATTCAAATGCTATGGAACAACTTGTTACCACTCCCACAAGAGGGGAAAACATACTGGACCTGATCATCACCAACATGGGGACTCTATGCTCCAGACCAGAAGTGTATCCCTCACTGGTAAGATCAGACCATAAACTAATCTCACTGGATATTCACATCCCGACCCCATCCCCTGCCCAGAAAACCACAGTGAAAAACTTTTCTAAAGCAAATTTCACACTCCTCAAAACCGAGGTGGAATCCTTCAAAGCCCCCGGGCCTGTGGAAAATACGGCCCAGACCACAGAATCCTTTATAAATGCATTCTATGAACACCTTCAGGAATGCATGGATCATGCGATCCCTAATAAAACCAAGACCCAATCCTCCAAAGGCAGACGTCCTGTCTGGTGGACCCCAGCCATAAACAAACTATACAATAGAAGGAGGAAGCTACTAAATGATAGACCAAAATCCCAAAAAGGGAAGACATCTCTGATCAGTATTAGCAAAAAACTACGGGCACTCATAAAGTTACCTAAGGCCAGCTTCGAGAGAAAAATTGCACAGGTCACTAAAGATAATCACAAGGCTTTCTTTAGTTATGTTAGGAACCTGGGTGGTAATTCCCAGATATGCTCAGAATTAGTCCAAAATGACAAAAAATACACTGAACCTACAGACATTGCCAACATCCTAGCTGACAGGTTCAGCACAAACTTCTCCACCCCCCTCCCCACCAAAAGGGCAAATATCTATCCCAGCAGAGTGCTGCCCCCCTGACATCTCAGATGCTCAGGTAAGAGCAGCCCTCTCCAAAGCAAAAAACACAGCATCAATGGGATCAGACGGTGTCCCGGGCTGAGTCCTACATGAACTCCAAGAAGAGCTAAACCCAAACATAAAACTACTGTTCAATCTCAGCCTTACTACAGGATATGTGCCCAAAGAGTGTCGTACAGCAACAGTGGTCCCTCTCCATAAAGGTGGTGCCTCAATGGATCCTGGAAACTATCGCCCCATAAGCCTGACTAGCTTGGTCTGCAAAGCTATGGAAAGGATCATCATGGACCTCATAAATAAAGATATTGGGGACCTACAGACACTAGATCCTACCCAGTTTGGCTTTGTTAAGGGCAGATCCTGCCTCTTAAACCTGGTTGATTTCTTTGAAACAGTCACCAAGGCCATTGACGAGGGGAAGGTGGTCCACACAGCCTACCTGGACCTCGCAAAAGCCTTCGATACAATACCCCACTTGGGCATTATAGATAAGCTCACCAGCTTAAATATAAACCCCTATGTCACTAGATGGATTGCAAACTGGCTCAAGGACAGAACCCACATGGTTAGAATTGCTGGAGCCATGTCAGACTCCAAACTAGTTACAAGTGGTGTCCCACAAGGCTCAGTCCTGGGACCTCTCTTGTTCGGTATATATTTCTTGGAGGTACAGGCTAACACGGAAGGACTGTGGCTGACCAAGTTCGCAGATGACTGCAAACTGGGCACCATAATCAACTCTCCAGCCGACACAAGCATCCTCCAAAAAGGCCTCATAGAAACAGACAACTGGTGCCAGAGCCATGGCCTCAAGCTAAATGCCAAAAAGTGTATAGTCATCCTTTTTGGCAAAAACAAAGTGCCCACAAATTACCACATAGGTGGTAATCCATTAAGTACAGAAGAAGTAATTAGGGACCTGGGGACCCAAGTTGATAGCAATCTCTCATTTGACAACCATGTGGCCAAAGTGGTTAGAAAAACATTTTATATAGCCCACCTAATCATGAAGGGATTCATATCTAGATCAGGGGAGGTCATCATGCCTCTTTACTCATCCCTCATTAGGCCCATAATTGAGTACAATGCCCCTTTTGGGATGTACCTTACCAGACACCTGCAGCAACTGGAAGACCCCAAAAGTACCTCACCAAGAGGATCAAAGGGCTCAAACAGATGCCATATGCTGCCCGGTTAAAGAAACTCCAGCTCTACTCAGTGGCATACCACCTGTTCAGAGGCAATCTGTGCCTGACATATAAAGCCATGTCCAACCCGGAATTAATGGACATGCTGCACCTCAGAAAATCCAAATCCCATCGAGCTACGTGCTCGAGACTTGAACCTCAGCACTGAAATAAATAGGACATGCTGGAGGGACAGATTCATAACCCAGAGGCTCCCTTCACTCTGGAATAAAATCCCAGTCCAGGTTAGGCAGAGTCCCTCACTGACTCTCTTCAAGAGGAATCTTGATGAGTGGATGGGAGATCGTAGGTTTACCCCGGGTATCACTTCTGTGTCACTGTTAGACAGAGGCACAGTATACTAACCTCGAAAAAGGGCATAGCAAAATAAATTTAAAATGGGTGGTGAAAGCCAAACACATTCTGGCTAGGCTTATAAATGCCCTAGGGCAGATAGCCTAGTATGAACCTATGAACCTATGAACCTATTAGTTAGCAGCTGTTTTTTAAGGCATATTACAGTATACATTCTGTTTTATATGATCTGTGGATTAATGGGTATATTATAAATGACATGTATGATTTTATGTTAGCTGAACATCCATTTTTGGGGACCATGTTTGGTATCCCCAAAATTCATAAAAATCTTGAAAATCCCCCATTTAGACCCATAGTATCTTCACCTAATTCAGTCACAGAAGTTATTTCTTTAGTAGTTGACTATATGTTAAATCCACTAGTTCAAAAATTATTTTCATTTATTAAGGACTTATGGCATTTTTTGGATTTGATTATGACTTTTAGTTCTGTATATTCCTTTGATTTTTAAGAAGAATATTTTGTTTATAGTGGATGTCCAATCATTGTTTACGAGTATCCCCCATGACCAAGGGGTTGATTTTGTTAGACAGTACTTGGGAAATGTAGCCCACCTTCATTCTGACAGCATATTTGTTTTATGCACCTTTATAGAACTAGTGCTTAATAATTATTTTCTGTTCAACAAGAAAATTTACAAGCAGCTAAGAGGGGCAGCTATGAGGTCCGCTGCAGCCCTGGCTTATGCCAATCTAATTCTTGGGTGGTGGGAGCACAGTGTTCTTAGACCTATTATGGAACAATATCATGTAGTATTTTATGGCAGATATGCGGATGATTTGTTTTTATCCTGGAAGGTGGCATAGACCAGTTTAATTCTTTTTGTGATAGTATTAATAATTCCAGTGATTTTTTTTTAATTTGTATTGGGAAATGCTGGGCTATCAGTGCATTTTTTGGATGCTACCCTGATTTGGAATACTTCTAATAATTGTTTCATGAGTGGAATACATAGGAAGGAGACTTTTGTTAACAGTTATTTGCATTATTTGAGCAACCATCCTGTTTTTATGATAAATAACATACCGAAGGGTCAGTTTATTCATGCTTGATGAATGATTTCTGAAGAAGCTGATTTTGAATCAGAAGTCAGCTTTCTACAAAATATGTTTTTGGTTAGAGATTACCCCTTAGATTTACTTGGCAACCTAGCTAATGGAATTAGAACAAGAAGGGCTACTGATTTTCCACCAATTTTGGAAAATGGTTTTACTACTATTACAAATAAGCCAAATAGAGTCACAGGTGTTAATAATTAAGTTCTAACAACACTAATACAAATACTTTTGGTACTTCTTGTATTTGGATATGTCTGTTGATGCATTCAACATCAGATCTATTATTACTAGAAACTGGAACATCTTATGTGGAAATAGTGAATAAATGCAAGTTTTGGGTGATAGGCCTAATTTTTGTAGATAAAAAAGTTTATAATTTGACTCCATATATAAAAGTACTCCTGACAACAGCAGACACTGTAAGGGGATGTATAAATGTGTTTTTTGTTCTTCATTTCATTTTATTTTAGAGGGACCCTATATTGATTTACCCTGTTTGAACAGGACACTTTCCATTGATGGTGTATACAACTGCAATACTAGTGGCAAAGTCTATATTGCTGTTTGTTCTGTGTGCAATTAATTTTATGTAGGTATGTCCACGTGACCACTTAGTAAAAGAATTAAAGAGCACTATTATTGTATTAGAGCAAAGAATATCAACAATGCTTTATTTAAACATTCCATTACATGTATTGGTTTTAAAAAGTTTCTGTTTGCTGTTTTGGAACATGTAGTAGAAATATAAGGGGGGGGGGTCCTATAAGGACCAACTGGAACAAACAGAAACTATGTGGAAGCTCAGATTAGGGGCTGAAAAAAACCTGTTATTAATGACTCAGTGAATATTAAATGTTTTCTGAAAAATAGAAGACTGAGGATTTTAAAATGAACTGTTAGATGTTTGCCTTTAAATGACTGTCTTCCTTTTGCTAGTGCTCTTTTAGTAATTGATTGTTTTATTAGATAATTATTTTGATTTGATACATAAGGGGATGCTGCTGTGTGCATTTTATTTCATTCTGAAGAAGTCTTTTAAAACTAAAGCGATAAACTGTTTTTCGCTAGTTGCTGCTGGTTATATGGCTTGGAAAAGTGACATTTTAATAGTTCAAAATCAGCACTGTGAGTATGCAACGAGGTGTGAAATCAGTATTTGTGAATACCACAATCTGCATTAAGTATACAGAATGTAAACATGCTCCCAGATTTAATAAACTTAGTGTAGGAATAGTGTTATTCCTACATGTAGTGAATGGTGTCCGTGTTCACATCTGCCTCTCTGCAGCACGCCTTGCATATTAATGAATGCATGCTTCTGAGATGGTGCCATGTACACAGATACTGAATCAGTGCATGGGGCATGTTACAGTAGTGTTCCAGATCTGTAACATGCCCCCTGCACTGTCAAAGTTCCTTACAGCACTTTACAAGCAAGAAAAGTGTCTGCAGACACTGAAATTATGAATGGCAACTGAATGTCATGCAGCGGGTGTGTGACAGGTACTGTAACACACCCTCTGCATTGTGAAAGTGCCGTATGGCACTTTACAATCAAGAAATTGTCCTCGGACACTCAATTGATGAATGGGAAGCAATATTATGCAGGGTGTGTGTTACAGCTACTGTAACACACCCCCTGCATTGCGAATGTTGCCGTGTGGCACTTTACAATAAAAAAGTGTCCTCGGACACATAACTCTCAACCTCTTAGAACAAGAAGTCTGGGCAATGCTGTCAGTAAACGTGAACAAATCCCAAAAATAGGGAAATTTTTTAAATATTGCTCTTACAAACTTAGAAAGTTTATAGAATGACAGGTTTTGAATTAGCATGGATTTCATGAAGAGTATGTCACCTGAAACCCAAATGCCTGTCATTATTAAATGTGGACAATGTGCAAAAATCTGTACAGTTGAGAGGCTGACCTGAAAATGAAGTAATGTCATGTAGGGGGGGGGGAGTTACAGTAGCCATAACACACACCCTGGATTGTGAAGGTGCTGTATGGCAGTAAAACAATAAAGAAAGTGTCCTCAGACACTTATTTCATAATTGAGGTGTGATGTTTCACTTAAAATTAATGGCTTATTTTTTATTTTTTTTTTATTTATTTTTATGAAAAGTCTAAGCATAGCAGAGTGGGTTTGGGTGGTGTGGTGCTTTGCTCAGCAGTGCTTAAATGTAATGAAGAAGTATATAGAATTGAATAGCTGAAGTCTTTACAGCCAAGTTAGCTGAGTGGTTAGAGTCAGGGCTTTGCACGCAGTAGCTGCACGGTTTGAATACCAAGACAGGACATTCTGCTTTTACATGGGAAACATATTTTTATTTGTTTGTGTTTTGTTTAATGATGTAGTAATTAATATTTCTTAATCAGGGTAGTATAGCTGGTCCAAAATTCCAGTGTCAGTGGAGATATGAGGTGAAAACCCTCATTTAAACAAAAGTGTCCCATACAGTACAGTCACATCCCAAGGTAATGTAATGAAAGCACATAGGGGGAGGTCATGTGAAGTAAAATATATACACTTAATAATAACATATCAGTAATGAGTAATTAATATTCAATTCCAACTATTTTAGTGAAAACTTTTGTTTGGACTTAGCTAAGTTTTGCTAAGCACTGCTAAGCCAAGCTAAGCAATGGTTAAACAGGACCTGTCTGAGCAATACTTAGCAGTGCTTAGCTCAGATTAGCTGGTTTGAGAATTGCTAATCAGTCCCATTCTAAGCACTTCTCAGCCCAGTTGAGTGGATTTGTGTACCGCTAAGCACTGCTAAGCATTTGCCACTTTAAGCACTGCTCAACTCAGCTTAACGAGTTTGTGCACTGCTGAGCTTTGCTCAGCATTTTTGAAAATAGTCCAATGATAGCAAAGAGTGGGAATATGGCCTTATTTGAACTGCAAAGGTGGGAATACAGGCAGAAATGGTTAGAGTTCGATCCCTGTAGGAACTATGGCTGGTGCAGGAGAAGGAGTGCACTTTTGGGTGCAGTGCTTAGGCATCCTTAAGCCCAGGGTCATGGTTGGACTACTTGTGAAGAACCATGATGACAGACTGCTACAGGGCCAGTACCAAGGCTCAGAATACAAGTCTGAGGCCTGGGACTGTCTGGCATGTGAGCTCACAAGTGCCACTAGCATCCCCTGAACTGGTGAGCAGGTCAGTTATCATTATGATGACCTGACATGTAGGAAGGGGGCACTCTTGACCCAATGGATCCAAGAGTTTTGGACCAGAATGCCCCAGAATGTTGTAAGTATATCTAGTGGTGATTTATCAAATTATAGTATGAATATCTGATAGACAGGTATGCATAATGGTGTGTTTTCCCCCCACAGCTGCAGAGGAGAGGGCTCATAACATGGAGGCCCATGCAGGTCGACTAGCGAGGCTGTGCCGACAGTGTAGTGAGTACAGGTATAACTTTCAATATATATATATATATATATATATATATATATATATATATATATATATATATATATATATATATATATATAGAGAGAGAGAGAGAGAGAGTCCAATAAATAAGAACATGTAATTGTTTACTGCCATTAGGTATACTGTATCCTGAGTGTACCGAATAAATGTGCTCTTAGACCAACATTGATATAAGTAACTACTGCCAGGTACTGTGTAATACAGATGAATGCAGCAAACAAGCTACTATCAGTGAAAGGAAGTAGTAATACTGCGTAGGAATGAATATGTGCGTGCAACTGTGAAAGTAATAACTGACATACATTCATCATCTACAGGATATGCAGTACCACTGAATTTAAAAGTTAGAATGTAATAAACCACTGTGTCGCCTTAAAATGAAGTTATTACCACAAGCTGTTGTGTTTAATTTGTTCTGTTGTTGAAGAAATACAAGTGTACATGTGCTACACAGCAAATATGGCTATGAGAACATAAAGTCACTGTGGTTTGTCTGCTAGGCAGCTGTCATGCCAAACTATAGATGTGGAGCTGTAAAACAAGATACAAAGAAAAGTGGTATATGTTCTGCACTAAGATCTGAACTTTGAATAGTAATGTGTAAAGTATTATAGTGTGTTCCCTGCAGCAGTATCTTGTATTAACCTTTGCATTTCAGCTACATGTATTTCTGAATGTAGGTATGCTGATACAGGCAAGTATGAGACTGTAATAGGTGGAGACTGCAGATCTATGATGTGCAAATGTGTATGGGTTGGGTATGCAACCCAGCAGCCTGCTATGGTCTGTACAGATTGCACATAATCACATCCACTAGGGGATAAATGTGTACATCTGCATGCAAAATATTAATACATAGTTCACTATCTATCATGCTTGACACTGTGACACTCCACTTATATTATAAGGTCAGAATGTCTGACTAAGTGAGGTGTAGGCACAAATCATTCAAGCAGTAGACAGTACTGCCCCAGTAGCTCAGTGTGCTAAGAAATATATATATCTCTTGTTAATTTTTGCACACACAGACCACAGTTTGCATCCAGAGACTGGTACGAAGATGTGTTCATAGTGACACAGAAGTAATCCTGAGTATTTGTAGGTTAACAGATATTTTCTCCTCAGGGCTCACAGGCAAAGAAATGTTTGTATTAGCTGATAAGTTCATAGGTGTGTACTGGGCTAAAGGCCTTGGAGCCTTTACAAGCCTAGCCCATAGAAGTACCCTGGCATTGTGCTGTCCGATGTTAGTTTCCAGTGCCTCTATCAAGTAGAGCAACTGGAGTGATCCTTGGGGTGAATTTTCTATTACCCATCCACTCATCAAGATTTCTCTTTAAGCAGGACAGTGCAGAGTTCTGCTTGACATATACTGGAAGTCTATTCCAGAGCATGGGCAGGCTCTGGATGAGGAATCTGTCCCTCCAGCATGTTCTGTTGATTGTGGTAATGAGGTTGAGGTCTCTGGAGCATGTGGTGTGGAGGGATTGGGATTTCTTTAAATGTAACATTTCTAACAGAGCTGGGTCAAACATGGCTGTGTAAGTCAAGCAGAGATCACCTCTAAGTAGACGATATGAGACAGAGAATAGCTGAAGTCTTTTGAGTATGTCCATGTAGGACATGTGTTTAATGCCTAGGATCCTTTTAGTGAAGTACTTCTGTGGTCTCTTCAACTGTTGCTGGTGTGTAGTGAGGTACATGTTAAATGGGGCATTATACTCGATGATTGGTCTAATGAGGGAAGAGTAGAGAGAGATGATGACCTCTTTCTTCCTGGATGCAAAATCCTTGGCAATGAGATGTGCCACATAGAAGGACTTTCTGACCACAGTGGCAATGTGATGGTTAAAGGAGAGGGTGCTGTCACTCTACATCCCCAAATCTCTTATAATGCCTTCACTGTTCAGTGGGTTCCCAACGATGTGGTAATTAGTAGGAACTGAGTTTTTACCAAAGGGGATGATGATGCATTTTTTGGCGTTAAGCTTAAGGCCATGGTTTTAATACCAGTCATTGGTCTCAGTGAGGCCTTTCTGTAGAATGTAATTGACTGTGATATATAAGTAGAAATGTCTTAGTTTGTTTTATTTCTGATGAAGTCTTTGACGAAAGTGGTGATTAAAGGATTTATATGCTAAAAGTTGTGATTTATTCATTGTTTCTGGACTGTGGTTTTACTTTTTTAGAGAAGTAGTTGAACCTTCTTATTACTTGTTATTTCGGTAGGATGTCTGCATCACTTGGGGAGTTAATAATGGCTCCCAACTTGCAGTCATCTGTGAACTTGGTCAGCCAGAGGCCCTTTGTGTTGGCCTGAACTTCTGAGAAGTAGATGCCGAACAGGAAAGCACCCAGAACCAATCACTGTGGGACTCCACTCATGACTGGTCAGCAGTCTGACTTGGAGTCCACTACTTTCACACTGTGTGTTCTATCTGTGAGCCAATTAGTAACCCACCTATTGATAAAAGGGTTGATGCCTACTTTGGTGAGTTTATCAATAATTCCTGAGTGAGGAATGGTATCAAAGGTCTTGGCTAGATCGAGATAGGCTTTATGCACTGCCTTACCTTCATCCACAGCCCTGGGGACTGACTCAAAGAAGTCAACCAGGTTGTGCAGGCATGATCTCCCTTTCACAAAGCCAAATTGTGTGGGGTCTAAAGTTTGAAGATTTCCTATATCTTTGTTAATCAGGTCCATGACAATGCACTCCATAGCTTTACATATCTGAGTTGTCAGGCTAATGAGGCAATAATTCACAGGTCTGTAGTTGCTCCCCCTTTATGGAGGGGGATGACTGTAGCAGTGTGCCATTTGGTAGGGACAAAGCCTGAGGTGAGGCTGTGACTGAACAGGACACACAGATGTCATGCCAGTTCACTTTGTAGTTCATGTAGAGCACAGTTAGGGATATTATCGGGTCCCATGGAAGCTGTATTCTTGGCTTTGGACAATGCAGCTTTAACCTGTGCTGCAGTAATGCTGGGTGCCTGGTATTTTTTTGGTATTGTGATTGGTCCTTTGGGGGGGGGAGAGAGGGGTAAAGTTGGCACTGAATCTGTCAGCCAGTATGTTGGCAATATCTGTTGGCTCAGTATATGAGGTAGCATTGTGCAGTAACTGAGAGCAAATCTGGGTATTGCTGTGCAGGTTCTTGATATAGCTATTGAAGGTTTTGTGATTGATTTTAGTGTCTGCCGCAATTCTGCCTTCATAGCTGGCTTTAAGAGGATTTGATGAGGGATCTCAACTTTCTGTGGAGGCTAATAAGGGAGTTTTTCCAGTATTTGTACTTCACCTTTTTCTGCAACAGTTTCTTCCTTCTGTTGTAGAGTTTATTAATGGCAGGAGGCCACCAGATTGGCTTCTTTTTTTTTGAAGGAGAGCATCTTGGTTCTGTTGGGTATGGCTAGTTCCATGCATTTATGTACAAGTTCATACAGTGCATTGCTGTATGATTCAGCAGTCATGCAGCTATTTTCCATTGGCATGGGTGCCCTGAAGTTAGCCACCTCTGTTTTTAGGAGTCCAAAGTCAGCTTTGGAGAAGTTTTTCAAGGTGGTTACCTTTGAAGGGGGTGTGGGTGAGATGTGGATTTCCATGGTGATTAGTTTATGATCGGATCTGACCAGGGAGCGATTGTCTATTTGTGTAGAGTAATGTTCACCCATGTTCGTAATAACAAGGTCAAGGATGTTGGTTCCTCTATTGGGGTCAGAATGAGCTGGTCCAGGAAATTAGAATTGATGAATTCCAGGAAGCATTGGGCCAGTTTATTGGTGCTTGAGTAGTTTTCCCAGTTGATGGAGGGGTAGTTGAAGTCTCCTAGTAAGAGAGTGTTGGGTTGGACCTTGATAGATTCCAGGGTGCTTATGAATATGGGGTGAGAGTCTAGGGACACGGTTGGGGACCTATAGCAGGCTATGACCTGGATCACCATCTTACCCAATGTTAGTTGTACCTGTAGTATCTTAGATACATTATGCTGTGCTACTAGTCTGGAGCTGTGCATATCCTTTATGAATATGGAGACATCACCACCTTTGGAGCATCAGTAAATGTTTTGGGGCCAAACAGTGTGGAATGAGTTATAGAAGGTAGCACAGGGGTGCTTTCTGCCACTTTAAACCAGGTCTCCATTACAGCATAAATGTCAATGCTCTCCATTTTGAGAAGTGCTTCGAGTGAGTACATCTTGAGATTTAGACTTCTTGTGTTGAGCAGCATGACCCTCAGATTGCATTTATTTATAGCTGTTATGGTGGTAATTTGGTCTTTGGAACACGACCTAAAAAGGCACTATAGGGGTGGCAAGAGCCTTAGGCAGTACCTGGAAACCCAGGGGTAACAGATGCAGGCTATCTCTGGCAAAGCATCGAGGTCTGCCAATCATGTCATCTCAAACAGACAGATACTGGATCCCCCTAGAATGACACAAGAAATTAGCCAATTGTTGAAGTCAGTCATTTTTTGTTTGTACTGTGGTATCATTCTGGCTGATGGTAGGATACTGCTCAGGGCTTGTGACATACCTGCCTGGGCCACATAATCCGAGAGCTCCACCATGTCTCTTTTCATGTAGTCCAGGGAGGTGTATCTCAGGTTATTCATGCACACATGGACAATGACAGAGTCATACTTGTGGAGTGAACTGAGTGTGTATGTTATGTGTCAGATTCTAGCACTTGATAGACAGATGACTGTTACCTTCTCCTTATTCAACCTAGTGAGTGGGACATCTGTGTGCCTCACTATTGAGTCACCTATGATTAGTGTATTGGGCAAGCTGTTTAGCCTTAGGGACTTAGGCTGAGGGGCACACTGTGGAGGTGAGCTATGTGTCCTGTGGTTTGTGCTGTGTTGTGGTGGTTGAGTGCATTTCTGTCTTGGAGGTCTTTGCTGTTTGGATAAATTTCTATTGAGACTCTCCACGAATGTGTGTGTGTTTTTTATTTTTATGTGATAGCTGTGATAGTGGGTGTTCTGGAGGGCTATGTGTTCCATGTGTTGTGGTGCAGATGTTGACCTTCTCCTCTTGAGCAGCTAGTCTGGTCTTGGCTGGAGACTGCATAGCATCCAATTTGGTGATATAAGTGCATCTCTCACAAGTCTGAATGTTGGGAGGTAAGAGGAGAGGGTTGTCTGTGTACATGAGGCAGTTGCTACACTGCCTCAGAATACCCAAGTGCACCAGGTTAATAGGAGAAAACACAGGGAATTGCCCTTTAATCAAGCCAGGAGGGGTGATTATTACTACTAAATACTGGAGCTATTTCCGTGAAGAATGACTAGTGCTAATGGCACTTAGGTGTGCTACAATAATTGCTATAAAAACCTGTGCTAAGCAATTAGGCTATCTGAAGTGTAAGAGAGAAAGCACTAGCAAGATCTTAGGGAAAAACGTAAGAGCAGACTTTCTGGCACCAGTAATAGATTACCTCAGCTCAGCGCCGCAGCATGGAGCTTAAACAAGTGCAAACCAGCACAAACACAGCCTTTTAAACTAGAAAGTTGAAAGGGATGGAAAAACTTCCCAAACGGCCAATAAAATACAATTTCTGGTCCAGAAACAACTCCTCTTGTGGTAGATAGGCTACTTAGTGCTTACCACTCCCACTGATAAGCTAGAAGGCTTCCCTCCAGCACAGAAAGGCTTGGGGGGCTCAGAAGCTTATAAAACAGTCCTGGATACAGCAAATCTCTATCTGGACTAGACTAGTTACAGGGAAGGCAGGAAACAAGTGCAAATGCATACTTTTAAACCAGAAAGTTGAAAGGGATGGAAAAAACTGCCCAAATGGCCAATAAACTACAGTTTCTGGGCCAGAAACCACTCCTCTTGTGGTAGATAGGCTATCTAATGCTTACCACTCCCACTGATAAGCTAGAAAGCTTCCATCCAACAAAGAAAGACTTGGGGGGCTCAGAAGCTTACAATCTGTCCTGGATACAGCAAATCTTTATCCGGACTAGACTAGTTACAGGAAAGGTGGGAGACCAGCACAAAGAGGGTCTTTTAAACCAGAAAGTTGAAAGAGATGGAAAATCTACCCAAATGTCCAATAAACTACAATTTCTGGGACAGAAACCACTCCTCTTGTGGTAGCTAGGCTACCTAGTGCTTACCACTCCCACTGATAAGCTAGAAAGTTAACCTCTAACACAAAAAGGCTTGGGGGGGCTCAGAAGCTTACAAACAGTATTGGATATAGAAAATCTGTAGCTGGACTAGACTAGTTTCAGGAAAGGCAGGAAACAAGCTTAGAACTTGTTTTTACAGAAAAGCAGCTAAAACAGCAGTAAAAACAATTCAAATGCAATGCAAGCTAGCACACTTCAGTGTGTAGCAATATTAAAGCAAATGCAGTTTAAATGCACTTAAATTGAAAAAAAATGGCTAAAAAGTAGTGCAGAAAGCAGTACATTAGGAAAAAATCAAGATGGAGGCACTTAGAGTATCAGAAAACAATGCCAGCAAATAGATAAATAATTCGGTCAAGCAAAAATTAAGACAGTGCAGAACTCTGAACAGTTAAAAGTGTCAAAAATATACTTAGCAGCTCTATATTTCCAGATTGTTTGAGAAGCACACTTATTGAGAACACAAGGATATTCTAGCAATAGTAGATTCTATCAAAGTGTTTTTTTTTTAGTAAAGTGGAAAGGGAGAAAAGATGAACAGAAGATAATTCAAGGTTAAAAAAACTAAGTGGGTTGGTCTTCTCAAATGTTCTCTCTGTATTAGGAAGAATGAGTTAATGACACTAGACTGGGATGAGTATCCCAGATCAAATTTACAGTAGGGGAGGGCAACTGCAAGCCCATCAAGAATAATAAGAAGATACCAATAGGGAGGAGGATGGGAAACTATACTACAGGTACTAGTTACACTATTTTAGGCAGGAAATACTACAGAAATGCTTATCACAACAGACAAATAGCAGTGAGCCACTAAATGAAAGTTTTAAAAAGATACAGGAGCAAGGAGACTCTAGAGAATGCTCTTAACTGGAAACAAATCAGTTATATGATACACTCCTTGGCAGGAAATCAGAACAAACAAACAAATGCTTAACACATGGAGATAATTTTCAGTTAATACCTTTCACAAAGTGAAACTAGCTAAATAAGCTTTACAAACTGTGTGGCAATAAAAACCTTATTTATCAGGCCCTGTAAGCAGAAAATTTTAGTACACCCATGCAGATTATTTTACAGCAATACAATACAGTAAAAAGTATGCAGTCGACAATAAAAAGTGTTATAAATGAATTAGACTGAGCAATAACTAGTAAAAATAAGAAAAAAAACAGGATACTTATTGTTATGTATCACAGATAAGAGTTGTGGTCAGTGCCCCTCCTCCACTCAGTTCAGTGTGTATAGACAGAAATCCTCTCATAGTTAGGGTTTAAATACCAGAAGGTGCAACCTGAAACAACTTAAAAAGGCTCAAAAGAACCAATGAGTCCTTACTCCAAGTCCTAGACCAGCCAGCCTTTACCAGCCAGCAGACAATCAACAACAGAGCTCTCACTAAAGTGAAGAAAGGCCTTTGCTAAGCCAAGATGGCATGGAACATGTGCTCAGAACAAACACTGCAAACAAACAACCAGGCCACAGAGACAGCAAACCTGAAATGGGCTGTGCTACAGCTACTAACTACACTATTTTAGGCAGAAAACACTACAGAAATGTTTATCACAGCAGAAAGACAGCAGTGATCTACTAAAATGAAAGTTTTAAACAGATAAAGGAGCAAGAAGACTCTAGAGAATGGTTTTAACTGCAAACAAATCAGTTACATGATGCACTCCTTGGCAGGAAATCAGAACAAACAGATGCTTAACAATTGGAGTAAAATTCCAGTTAATACCTTTCACACAGTGAAACAAGCTAAAAAAAGCTTTATAAGCAGAGTGACATTAAAAACCTTATTTATCAGACCCTGTAAGGCAGACAATTTTACTACAACCATGCAGATTAGTTTATAGCAATGGTATACAGTAAAAGGTATACCGCAGACAAAAAAAAAGAACTATAAATGGCTAGAATAAGCAATAACTAGTAAAAATAAACAAACAAAAAAAAAACAGGATACATATTGTTATATATCATAGATCAGAGTTGTGGTCAGTGCCCCTCCTCTGTTCAGTTCAGTGTGTATAGACCTATATGAAGGGTATACTAATAAACTGTGTACAGATGTTCCAGTTCCCAGCCACATGCCTACAAATGACAGCAGGAAATCTATATACACTATACACTTTTCCAGATACATGTCTCTCAAGTGTCACATTGTCACAGCTACTGATCACTGTTGCCAAGAACCTTGCACACAGATATAAATCCAGTAGAAGTATGCTTTTAGTACACTCACACAATATCAGTACAGGGTACACCTTGCTGGTCATATATGTAACCTTGACATGTACAGGTCCCCTCTTCTCATGTACCTACAGTTGTCACAGCTTGCCCCATAGCATTCGAGGTCGACAGATTAACAGGTAGGTACATGTTGCAGTAGCTATATGCCTCAGGTTGATGTAAAGTGAGAGCATACTTGTAGAGTATTGAGCAGTTCTGTTGTGAAAAATATAAGCCTATACAGTTGATAATGGACTGTATTTCTCTCCTCCCACCCCTTATCTGCTTCAATAATTATTATTAATATACTAAGGGTATGTTGTTTTCAAAACCCTAATGCTGGGACATTTGTTCTATTATTGTTCATATATTTAAATGTTCAAATGTCATTGTTGGTGGCCTGTTATCGTAAATGCTACTGGCATGCTGTTACAATAATGACTGTTATTCCATTTATCCATGTGTTCTGTTTACCATACAATTTTCCCAATTCTATTGTTCTGGGATAATCATGCATGCTGTTATAATTAATACACCTTGGAAAACCTTAACACCATAGCACGTTTGGATAGACAGATCCCAATGGATCTGCTTGTCCTGCCTCATTTGGCCTCTACACCAGGTCCCAGCATGTCTGGGAACCAACCTTGAACTGCTTCCTCTGCTGGTTTTGCATGCAACACCCTTTGGAGGAACCACATCAGGGGTGGGGCCCACCCCCGAGTATGGGCGCGGACAGGACCCTGTCACCTGATACCAGTTCAGAGGTATGGTGTGCAGGGTTATCCAGAGGGAGTTGGATGTACACCTGTGCCACATCGAGGGCAGACTGGTGCACCTTGAGGGTCAAGCTTGCCCATTATCCAGGCCCCAGCACAGCCAACTTTGGGGCTTTGAAGGGGCAGTGGTGACTGCCCATGGGTGAGGACTTCAGTCCTACTGTTTCCATCTGTAGGTACTTGGCCCTCCGATTCCCAACCACCCTCCCTATCCAAGATGTTTACCCCCTCATGTGTCATACACCTCCCCTGTCTGCTGTCTTGTACATCTGAAAAAGCAACCTCTCCTACCCAACTTACCTAACCAAATGTACCTACAACCCTTCCCCAACATCCCACTCTCACCTTTCTGTCCCCACAAAAAAATCTCATTCCATACATAGCTCTCTATTTTGCCCTCACATACACTGATGTTAAACAATTTACCACTGAATCACCCAACAAATATATGTCACCTACACCCCTTCCTCCGAGGTGTGATGCAGTAAATTCCAAATTGTCCACATCATTCACAGCTGTTTCTGCCAAGAAATGGAGAGCCATGGTCCTTTCCTACACTCATCCTGCTCATCCCTAGCTGCTTTTCATAATGTTTTTCCCTCTGCTTGCCCCCATTTCACCACTTTCCTATCACCCCTTTTTTCTTTTTTGGAATTAGCATGGGTTTAAATGGGAGTAAGTGCCACTAAGCAAAGCTAAAAGAAGCTAAGCATCTCTTGGCACTGCTTAGCATCACGCAAAACCATGCAAACCCATGCAAAACTGCTTTAATCACTCTAGTTAATTCAGCTTCTGTTCTGCCAGCAACAAAATAGCCAGCCCTGTTAGGACTTGAACACAGGACTCTATGCACTAGAGTCACAGTAATGTACCACTACACCAATTCTGTTGTGAGAAATAATAATGCTTTTGTAAATGTATCATGTATTACAGTCATTTAACATTAGGGGAAAAAGTCATTATCATCAAGACTTGCACCCAGGACCCTGTGCACTAGAACAAGCACAATGCGCCACTACACCAAATCAGCTGTGGGAATTGGTAATGCTTTTGTAAATGTAGCATGCATCACAGTCATTTAACTTTAGGGGGAACAAAGTCATCACTGCCAAGGCTTGAACCCAGGACCCTATGCACTAGAGTCAGAGAAATGCACTTCTAAACAAAATCAGCTGTGGGAATTAGTAATGCTTTTGCAAATATATTATGCATCACAGTCATTTAACATTAGGAAGAAGAGTCATCACTGACAAGTTCTGGACCCAGGACCCAGAACACAAGACTCACAGCAACACACCACTAAGCCAAATCCTCTGTGAGAGTTAGCAATGATTTTGTGAACATATCATCCATTACAGCCATGTAACATTAGGAAAAGAAAAGACACAGCTGCCACATTTTGAGCACAGGACCTTCTGAACCAGAGTAACAGCAACACAACACTATAACAATTCAGCTGTGGGGAATTGCCGATGCATTTGGAAATATATCATGCACTACAGGAATGTAACTTTAGGGAAAAAAGACATCAGTGACAAAATATGAACCCTGACCCATTTGAACTACAGGCAAAGCAATATACTAGTAAGCCGACTGACCTGTGGAGCACAGAAACTGTTTTTACCAACATATCCTGGTCGCCAGTCACACACTACTCCTATATATACTGGCCCAAATCACAGTGTACTTGGGCCTCTGATGCAGACACAGAACCAGTACACAGACAAATAAATGCAGCTGGATGTACAGGAGGCCTACAATATCTGGTAGAGCTGACAACTGCACAGATTTTTGCTGAATATCCAAAGTTTTGCTCCCTATTTATGGCAGGGTCCTCATAAAACCTTCTCTGTGTGCACACATACTGGCAAGGCAGTACAGACTGGAGTTACAAAAGCATGATAGACAGCTCAGTGTCACACATCTTATTCATTAGAATGCATGGACATATGTCTTACAAATACACCTGCCATAAGAATGACTTGGTAGCTCCATGTGTTACAGTTCTAGCATCTGTCACATCTAGAAACCCACAGTCCTGGCCCACAGTCCAGTATGTGGCATGACAACTACATGCATGTCAATGCAGCATAGGAATAATGGAGCCCTGCAATGTCCAGCAAAACTGGTTGCTCCTAGCACAGTCACTGCCACCCACAGCAGCACAATAAAGCCCAGCAGGGTGGGACACATTTCCAAATTATGAATATGTGTACTAAATACTGCCTAACACTGACTGGATGGCACTATTACATAACATATGCACCACAGGCACATGTCTCTCCTGGACTGTTGTGGGTACCCTCAACCAAGTCATGCTGTGACACAACAGCTGACACTGCACCCTCACTGACAGTAGCAGATCTCCCCCAATGTCTTCACAATCCCTAGTCTGACTCCTGGCCAGAATGCAGCAGCTGGGCCTGCTACACATGCAGCAGTATGTTCAACTACCTGCTACAGACCAAACATTGCTCACAAAAACCTAGAGCAGTGCATCCACACAACAGCTAAACATAAAGGAATGGGGGAATGTTGAGGTTTTAAGGGACATGTCTCAGTCTGCCCCCCAACAAACATGCATAACTGATAGACCAGCAACAATTATAGCAGCATGCACAGATAGAAAAGGATCTATGACACTCACATCTGCCTGTCTCCTTACTTATCCCAAAACACATTTACACAGTACACTGCTACAGAATCTGAAAATCTGTTAACAATGGCCAGACATACATACATCTCAGCTATACAGATTTACACAGAATGTCTAGGTTTTTGTCTCATATCTTTGGCATGTTCCTCATAACATTTGTGGTTTTCTGCCAAGTCACTGGGATTATATGGGGAATGGGGTCTATATTATAAGACTGAAAGTGCATATGTGTGACTACATAAAAGTTGACACATAATGTATGAAACCTAACAATAGCAAACGGCCACGTAAGCAAATTTTTCCCTAGGGAAAAAATGTATGCTGCCATTTGCTAAAAAAAATAATTTAACATCATAAACAGTTGGGGGGCTTTGCCCCCCACACCCCCTAACTAAATATACCAACTCTGAGATTGCACTCTAGGGAAGGAAAGGGCAACTCCGTGAAGTTGGCCAACTATTTCCTTGCCCTATGACATATTAAATCGCTTAAATCTGATTCGATGAACATGTGTCGCTGTTCCCATATTCACTCAGAAGCATTTTCATGCTTCTAATATAGACCCGAGGAATGAAGTCACTAAATGATGATATACATTTCAGTTTCAGACTGCATATCCCTCAGAAAATGTATGTCAAAACAAACCCTGTTACTCTAGCAAATTTCTAAGTTTATAAGATTGATATTTAAAATCTATTCCTATTTATGGCCCTCTGTCTTCCCATTTTGCTGTGTTTTGTCCAGCTTTCTTGTGCTAAGAGGTTGAGAGGTATACTGACATAGCATGTAAAACTGTGGACAAAACACATCCATCCAAACAGTGGACAGTATTTCCATCTACCCTCTGTGATGCTGTAGCTCCCACAGCTCAATAATGTCCTCCTCACAGGCCAGGAAAAGGAGCAAGGCCCACATGAAGTCCTTAATTATAGCACTGTGTTGCCATCCCATTGGCTAATGGAAAGGAAACACAGCTGTTCTGGATGAATCACAAGTGGGAGACACAGATTGGTGCATAGGCCATCACCTGTTCAGGATCATTACCTACAAAAGGCACACTGCTGCCTATGCTAAACAGGTCTGACACTTTCTTCATGAAGACAGACTGCAATTATTTAAAATACTACTTGTGGATTTCATCTGATAAAGGAATACAGCACTATACCAGCTATTTCATAAAATTAAGCATGTAATGGAATGCAGATGGGGGGATGCAGTCATGTGGAATAGGATTCTAAACAGTAGGTCTCAACAACACTTCCTGGACTGACATGTTGCTGTTAGTCTGCTGTCCAGCACCTATGGCCATCCCTGATGGCTCTGTCTGCAGTGACACAGATCACAGCTCTGGCCCCTGAGTAACCCCAGCAAGGGTCAGCTCAAATATGACTACTACTGGATTGTCTGTTGTACAATACTGACTATGACACTGCCAGCCCAGCTAACTGGGATGTTGTAAATAATCATGTAATTTTGAATATTAATATGATACATATGCTTGTCTTACAAATGTAAGAGACTTATATATGTTATGTGGCTTTTAAACAACTGTTGCAGAAGTGTGTATTGAACTGTATGTTATGTACTGAGCTCATACCTCTCAACTGTCCAGAGTTTGCAGATGACCACATGTTTGTCTCATATATTTAGTCATGTACTCCTACATTTGTGTTTTGTCTGGCAAATCTCTGGCATATCATTAAAGACTGAAGTCATAAAATAATAGCACACATTTGAATGCCAGCTGTCATATCCTTCAGAAACTTCATGTGAATGCAAAACCTGGTATTCTATCAATGGTCTAAGTGTGCAGTAGCAATATTTATAAAGTGTCACTAGTTTTTGGCCTTTGTCCCCCCTTTATTTGTGCCTTTGTCCAGATGTCTTGCTCTAAGAGGTTGAAAGGTATGACTGAGCTTCAGGAGTGCAGCCACAGTGTACTGCACTGGCAAAGAACACCAATGTCTATAAAGTGTTACCTGTGCAAATGAATGTATTAATAGTAGAAGCTGGAAGCCTCAAACGTACAGACAAAAGTTGCAAAACTTCAAGTAAATAAGCTGAACTTGTTTTATAAATGTGATATCTCAGTTTCAGTCAAGCAAGCAGATATAAATGTCTACAGATAGACGTTTTTGTGTTGTCTTGAAACATAAATAATTACTGGGTTGATAATGTAAAAGTGTTTAACAGTGTTATGACTTCCAGTTCTACACAGACATTAGACAGATATGTACTTCTGCCACAGAGATGTTAAAATGCATGTCAGTTGCTGTTAGCCTGGGAAGTGAAGGTAGGTGACAAACACTGATGTAATCTGAGCTAACCCATCATTAATGTTGAGTATTACTTTCAGACCTGTCTCAGAGAAATACTTTTGCATGTTTTATGTGTCTTTGCATCTGACACCATCCACTCATCTGCATTTGCCTTGCTAATAGTAAAGAACAAGGGAAATGTCAAATTGTTTACATATAAAACTAAAACTAATGTCTTCAGGCTTTTCCTGGTTAGGGGTCACCATAGTGGAACTCTGGTCTGCTAATGATTAGCAGTGGATTTTTACAGTGCTGAGTTTCCAGCCTGATGCCCAACCCTCAAAGAAGGCACACCCATTCATGCATGCACTTACCTGCATGTCTTTAAATGTCATTTGACCACAGGAAGAACATGCAGACTCCAAACAGAAGGTGCTCCAGCTGAGAATCAAACTGGAGAATCTCTTGCTGTGAGGTGACACACTAACCACTGCACCATGGCGGCCTGGGAATATAGTATATCTGTCTAAGGTTTGTGTGGTCTGCATTGTTCTGAGTATCAGTCATCTCTGCATTTAATTTTGATTTGAAGCTCTTTATTTAAGGTTTAACCACTTCTATTGTGTATCTTATTCTGGTATTACATTTGTTTAAAGTTTTCTGTTCTGTTGGAGTTTTAAGAGTTTTGGCTAGGGTCAGTTTAAAAAAGTTACCAAATAATTCCTTTGCAAACTATGAATAGCATCAGTTAATTAGTGGGAGGAGCTGAGAGACAGCATTGCTCTTTTAGTTTGAAATATCTGTAGTTACCTGAAGTGTTTGTGTGGTCTGCACTGCTCTGAGTATCAGTCATCTCTGCACTTAATGTTGATTTGAAGCCCTTTATTTAAGGTATGATCACCTGTATTTTGTATCTTATTCTGGTAGTACATTTGTTTTGTGTTTTCTGTTCAGTTGGAGTTTTAAGAGTTCCATATCCCCCTTGCCCAGTCCTTGTTGTGTTCTGATATTTGGTGGCTTTTGGGTTGCCCATCCCTACTATAAATCTCATTTTGGACACTTCTCCAAGTCCCATCCCATCAGCTTATTCTACTTAGTAGAGAAAGATCATTTGGGAAGGCCACCCCCCTTGGTTTCCCAGACTTAAATTATTGTGTTTCATCCCTTCCCACTTAACCTAAAACAAAATAGTTTCACTGTATTTGTGTTTCTTCCTACTTTATTACTTTATTTTGCTTTTGCTACCTGTTCTTAAAAGTACTCAGTTGCACTTATTCTGCTGCATTTATTACTGCTTGTTAGTAGCCTGATTGAATTATAACCATTATCCTAAGCTTTTTGGTTTAAGCACTTGGGCTTCAGGCCAGTTGTTTTACAGTAAGAAGGTTTGTGGTCTGCACTCTTGTGGCAGGAGAGGTAGCTTACATCCTCCTAAGTTGGGCTTTGCTGGATAAAGGTTTAGTGTCTGTTATAATAAAAGTGTTTTAGTTCTGGTTTTAGCACTTGGGTTCAGGCCAGTTATGTTACATTAAGAAGGTTTGTGGTCTGTACTCTTGTGAAAGGAGAGGGTAGGTTCTGCCTTTCTGAGCTGGGAATTGCTGGTTAAAGGCTTATTGTGCCTGCTTATTTAAACTGTTTCTTTCTGATATTGGTGTAACTTGTTTGCTGTAGCATAGACAAAATTCAGACCTGTTGAATTTAGCTTTGTTTGTATAACTTGAGCAATAATCCGGGCCATCATTTTTGGAGAGGGTTCCCCTGCACCCTAATGGCAGGAGTGTGCAGTTAGAATGTGTCTGATTGAAGACTGCCCGAACAAGGCTCCATTTCGAGATTTTATATTGGTTAATTTGTTTAAACAATCTGCTCGTGTTTGCTACTATTGTATTTAAGTGTGTATGTGTTCTCCCATGTTAAATTGACCCAAACAGAGTTTAAATATCTTTAGCATAGTCTGATTACAGGTTTTGCTGTATTCAGATCTGTTTGTGTGATTCCCGTGTTTCCTGTTACACAATCTTGTGTTGGTCAGGGCCTGCCTGCACTTACTGGGAATAAAAGAACTGGTTGGAACTGGTCTGGCATAGGATGTTGAGCTAAGAGCTCAGGGACAAGGGCTGGTTGGTCAGTTCCAGTGTTTGTATTTTACATTTGTTTTTGTGGTATTTAAACCCAGCATCTGTGTGGGTTTGTGCTTGTTTGCCCATTGTGCACTGCCACTGTGCTGTTTTAACCCTTTGTGAGGTATCTCAGTTGCATTTTTTTCCTTTACTAGCACTTCCTTTATGAGTGAGGCTCTTGCCTGCAGCTACTGTATTGATTTTATCCAGCCAAATTCACACCTATAGATATTCTCCTCAGATAGTACCTACTCTACTATCCTTGACATTTGTTCCACAGATTCTGATAACCATGGATGGACAATTTGAGACAGTGCCGCAACTGCCTTATGTACACTAAAAACCTCTACTACTTCCACCTAACAACACAATATGTGAGAGATGCAATCACATTAAGAACCTAGGATTCTTGCTGTCTCAGTCAACAGCCAGTACATGCTTGACAGACCACAATGCTTTGCCACAGACGGCCTTCATCTGTCTCCCCTGGGCTTTAGGCTTCTGGCAACAGCTCTTACTTCCCCCATAGTGTCGTTTTTAGGCAAAGTCATGAGCACAATATTACCAACATGAGAAATTCATATAAATTAAATTTAAAGGTCATGCTGCTAAATGCTAGGAGTCTTAGCATGAAACTGCACTCATTGCAAGCAGTCCTTTCCCTGGAGGATGCTAACATTTGTGCAGTTACTGAAACATGGTTCAAAGCTGTGGAGAGCACCCCAACTTTACCAGATTACTCATCCTACCATACTTTCAGACCCCAAATGGAGGACTACACAGCCAAAGGAGGTGGAGTTTCAAAACTTATAAAAGACATGCACACCTCCAGGCTGGTCAAATGGTATGATGCATAGGAGACATTCCAAGTGCAGTTCATTGTTGACAAAACACATATTCAAATAATAGCTAGCTATAGACCCCTAACCATGGATCATGACAAGCACTCCACTTATCTGGACTTACTTCAGTTCATCAAGACTCAACACTCTACCCTGATCTTAAGTGACTTTAACTACCCAACCATATACTGCAAGAAATATTCTAGACCAAACATGAATGCCTCGAGATTCCATGACTTCCTCAATGGTAATGCATTAGATCAGCTGGCTGACACCCCTACAAGAGGTGAAAATGTCCTGTACCTGGTCATAACCAACATGAGTAGCCACTGTTGCACTCCTACAGTGTCATCCTCCTTGGAAAGATCCGACTATAAAGCAATCACTTTTAAAGTCACAATCTCCCCTGCCCCCCTTGTCAGGGTCATATAAAAAAAACATTTTTGAAGCTGACTACAATCTCCTCAGAGCAGGTATATGCAGCTTTACAGCCACTGTCCATTCAGTTGGAACTAGCACTAATGTCCAAGCATACACCAGTAAAATATATGAACACCTACATAGCTGTATGGACAAAGCAGTACCTGACAGGACCAAATCATCTTCCTCAAGGAAGAGTAAACCTGTCTGGTTGACAGCAGCAATAAACAAACTCTATAATAGAAGGAGAAAATTTCTGTCCAGGGCAAAGAAGGAGCAGGAGCCAAGTTTGAAGCAATCTCTCATCAGCCCTCATCACAACACAACCACTGCTCTTCTTTCATTCTCTGATCTAGTTAACCTTCACAGGAATGACAACAAATATACATCAGCCATTTTCTTGGACCTCTCAAAGGCATTTGACATGGTCTCTCACTCCATTCTGCTAGATTCTCTAGCCAAACTATCTTTCACCCCATCTACCATAGCCTGGTTCAAAAGCTACCTATCTTGACAGGCAACAATCTGTCCAATGGCAAGGAGCACTATCCACCCAACTTCCAAATACCATAGGAGTCCCACAAGGCTCTATACTGGGCCCACTTCTGTTTGCTATTTTCACAAACAACCTGAATAGCTCTACCCAGCATCGCACACTTATTCAATACACCGATGATTCACCCCTGATCTGCACTGCCTTATCTCCCACCATTCTACAGCAACTTACCCAGGAAACCTTTAACTCTGTAGAAAAATGGATCTCGGGTATCCAACTAATCCTAAACCCCAATAAGATAAAACTACTACTATTTTCCCCTAACAAATCAAAAGCTGTCCTCTCCTTTATCACCTCTAAAAACGGCACTACCATCTCCCCTTCTGACCACACCAAACGTCTTGGTATTGAAACTGACAACAATCTTCACTTTGATATCCACATCTCACAAACCATCAAATTGGTTTACAAAAAATTGGGCACACTATATAGGCACAAAAACTTTCTCTCCACCAAGCAAGAGTCACCCTTGCCCAGAGTCACCTTCTGTCCACACTACTGTACGCAGCACCTATTTTCTCCTATATTAGAAAAACTTACCTAAACAAGCTAGAATCCTGTTACAATAAGATAGCCAAGTTTGCTACAAAGTCCAGTTACAGAACACATCACTGCGTTGCACTAAAATAACTAAAATGATTACCACAACTATTTAACTACCACCAGCTAGTTACTGCATATAACATCCTTAAGTACCCTGAAAAAAAATAGTCTATATCTTAATCGTCTTACCCATTACACTGCAAATCGGCATCTCCGATCTAGTGACAAATCTCTCCTCTGCATCTCCAGGGCAAACAATACTGCAGGCAAAGTGCTCTTTTCCCACACCATTGCTAAAAACTGGAATTCCCTCCCCCATTCTCTGACCACTGCCTCTACCACCCCACAATTCAAAAACTCCTGCAAATCACATCTACTAAACACCTGGTTATGTCCTTGTATCACTTAAACTTTACTCTCCCATCTTCCCCCTTCTTTTTACAACTTTCAAGCTACTCACTTTAACCCTCTACAATATTAAACCCAGCTAAAATCTCTGGCTACTAGTTGTTACTTCTCATAGCAGGCGATTGCTCCTCTTCTTGCCACAATCATTATACACCTGCACATTAAATGGAATTCCTGACTGTTTCTACTGGAAAATGTCTTTTTCCAATTTATTCTATATATTTTCAGTGTTTGTCGGGCAAAATGTCTAACTGCATGTTGTATTATTTAAATGACCTTTGTAGAACACTCTATAAATTTGCTTCTCTTGTTTTTTATTTTTTTTTTTTTTTTTTTTGTAACAATGTTTTGGAGCTTTTCTCCCAGGGCCTCCACTGTAAATGGACCTGGTCCAGTTGGAATTTCCCAGTTAACAAATGTAAAATAAATAAATAAATACAATTTCTCTGAACAAGCAAATAAGGTCAATGGTAAAATCTTCTAAGGCTAACTTTGAGTCTAAATTGGTGACACTCACCAAGGGCAATCACAAGGCCTTCTTCACATATGTCCGCAATCTCAAAGGCAACACCCAAATCTGCTCCGAACTAGTAGTCAATAACACCACATACACAAATGCCATAGATATAGCCAACCTGCTGGCAGACAGGTTCAGTGAAAACTTCACCTCCCTGCCCCCCCCATCAGTACACCAGGACATCCCCAGCACCTTCCCCCTCTCCTCATCACCATAGAGCAGGTCCTTAATGCCTTATCAAAGGCAAAAAATAAAGTCTCCATAGGACCTGATAAAATCCCTACCTGTATCTTACATTAACTCAGGCATGAGTACTCAGCTTCATTAGACACTCTATTCAACCATAGCCTGAGCACCAGCTTCATCCCAGCTGAATGGAGGACAGCCACTGTCATCCACCCCTATACACAAATGTGGAGCATTCACTGACCCAGGCAATTATAGGGCCTAACTAGCCTGATCTGCAAGACAATGGAATGCGTTATCATGGACCTTATAAACAAGGACATTGTCGACCTTAAAAGGCTTGACCCCATACATTTTGGTTTTGTCAAAGGGAGATCATGCCTGTTAAACTTGGTCATCTTCTTCGAAACAGTCACCAAAGTCATGGATGAGGAAAATATGGTACACAGTGCCTACCTTGACCAAGCCAAAGCCTTTGACACTATACCACACTCAGGCATAATTCATAAACCCACCCAGCTAGGTATGTTACCAGATGGGTAGCTAACTGGTAGAACCCACTCAGTCAAAGTAGGGGAAGCCACCTCTAGTAGTAGACCCATAACAAGTGGTGTATCCCAAGGATCAGTCTTGGGTTCTCTACTGTTTGACATATACTTCTCTGAGGTACAAGCCTCAACCAGTGGTCTGTGGCTGACCAAGTTTGCAGAAGCCAGAAAGTTGGGTGCTGTCTTAAATTCCTCTAGTGATGTGAACATCCTCCAAGAGGGCCTTACCCAAATTAATGACTGGTGTCAGAAG